>NC_135531.1:61382709-61716147 GCF_045843805.1 Urocitellus parryii | reverse complement strand
CCAAGTGCTACAGTTATTACTTGGGTTTTTTAGGTTGACTAGAAAAAAGGATATTTGTCATATGTGTTCATATATAATCATGGTAGTTTATCTGCAGAATCAAAAGTCCTGAAAGATTCTACCAAATAACTTATCCTAAATAGTTCGGGAAAGCTATGTAGAACAACTTGCAAAAGTTGTGATATTCTTAAAATGCCACAAAATGCATTATTTATATATTCTTGCTTTTGTGAGATAGAGGTTTTTCATGTTTTTTTTATGTGAACACATACCATTCATGGGATAAGAACTTAAATGTTGATATATCTCTGTTCATGACAATGCAACTTTTTAAAATGTTAACTGACAAATTCAGAAACTCATGTTGTAAAATTATTCTGGGCAAGCAATTGAAGAGTAAAAGAGGGAGTATTTGAATTAATATAAACTTTCATAAACTATGAACTATAAGTATCATAGAAAAGAAAGATTTGGAGGGCTTTAGCCTCTTTGGGAATCAATGTTAGAAAAATTAAGAAAATGTTTACTGAGTTTTCAAACCAGATTTACTGTGTGTTAAATTTGTCAAGTAAAGCTCTATAACAAATATCATTACCAAATATTATTAAAAAGTAATAAGCAGTTGAAGACTTTGAAAAAATACTTCTTTATATGTGGGAAAGTACAAAATAAATGTACATTGAACGTGGGTTCTTTAATAGACAATAAATACTGTTTATGTGTACTCTTAGTATATTGTGAAAATTATTTATTATTCTTGCATTTTTTGAAATTTTTTTTAGTTGTCAATGGACTTTTATTTATTTTTGTATGTTGCTGAGAATTGAACTCAGTGCCTCACACATACTAGGCAAGCGCTCTATCACTGAGCCACAACCCCAACTGATTCTTGGATTTTTCTTAATGAAAATTATTAGCAACAAATGATTATTTTGTCATTCTTCTGAATTGTTTGAATTCTGTGGATCCTAAGACATTCCAACTTAAGGAAATCTCAAGATTCTGCTCCCAAAATTTTATTTTATTATTTTTTTTGCCTTTTGATTTTGTCATATTTTTCTTTTCTTTTGCATACACTTAATACTATAAATTTCTTTTCAGTTTTATTTTTTTATTTATTTATTTTTGCATTACCATTCTTGATACACCATTATACCATAATTTATCATATCTCTGATTATATATTAGGTATGTTGACACCAAATTCACATCTTCATACATGTATTTTGTATAATGATGAGAGTCTCCTTTCATCATCCATACAATTCCCCTTCTCCCTCCCTTTCCCTCCCATTCCTATTCCCTATCTAGAGGTAATCTTCCTTCCTTGCTCTCTCTCCCAATCCCATTTTGAATCACCCCCCTTATATCAGAGAAGACATTCGGCATTTGTTTTTTTGGGATTGGCTAACTTCACTTAGCATAATCTTCTCTAATGCCATCCATTTCCCTGCAAATGCCATGATCTTATTCTTTTTTATTGCTGAGTAATAATCCAAAATTTTATTAGTAATTCTTTAGAATTACTAAAATCCAAGTTGATGGATCACCAAGAATAATTATTGTAAGAAATACCATTAAATTTGGCTTATTTTATAATTTGATAAAATTCAAATATTCTAACAGATGCTAATTTTCATTATCTTGAGAAGAGTCATCAGTCAACTAAAGTCATGTGTATCAAATTATATTTTTTCCTGTTTTAATTATGATAATCTATATTGGTTTTAAATATTTTCATAACCCATCAACTAGGTTATAGGCAAACAGCTATTTTATAGACTAGAATGATAACATTGCTAGTCCTTTGCTAACATTCTAGTTTGCCAATGTAGACCTTCAATTGCTGCCTTATGTACCTTTTGGTTTTTGTTGTTTTGGGGTTTTGTTTGTTTGTTTTGAGGGGTATTGGGGATTTAACCCACAGGCACATAACTACTGAGCTACATTTCCAGCCCTTATTTATTTATTTTGAGACAGGGTCTCACTAAGTTACTTAGCCTTGCTAAGTTGCTGAGGTTGGCCTTAAATCCTCCTGCCTCAGCCTCCTGAGTTGCTGGAATTATAGATGTGTGCCAGAGTGTCCATATGATGTACCTTTTAGATCTAAATTGTATATAATAATTTTGGAAATAAATTATGAATAGTAATAGTTCAGATGCCGTTTTTCCAATATAGTGCTATTTGTCTATTGTACCTTTTAGATCTAAATTGTATATAATAATTTTGGAAATAAATTATGAATAGTAATAGTTCAGATGCCGTTTTTCCAATATAGTGCTATTTGTCTATTGTCCTTTAAGTTCTTTGCTTCTTTTAATGCATCTAAGAATTGGCTTTAGTTCTTTTTTTTCTTTTTCTTTCTTTTTTTTTCTTTTTTTTTTTTTTGTAACTGGATCACTCTTTTGGCTTTATTAAACTTGAAGACAGCTTAGCTCTTTATCCCATGAAATGCTCACAAGCCAGCCCTACTTTGTCTAGTACTTGTACAGTTGTTTTTTAAAAAATAAAAACAAAAGCATACAGAATTTCTTCACCCGTACTTCTTTCTGTCTCATACTTAGCCAAACTAATTACTATGAAAGGCTTCTAGTAAACAATATCACAAAGGTTGTAAGATTGAGAACAGAATTCTGACATTGACAGCTCAAGTTGGGAAGGGTATTATTTTAGCAAGGGTTGATGATGATAAGCTAAGTTTTCAATCTGTTTCAGTTGTTGGTGGGATGTCTAAATAGACATCTCTAAATAGAGACCCAAAGGCAGTTAGAGATATGAGTCTGATCAGAGGATAAAAAAGTTAAGTGTATAGAAAGATTTATCCTTTTAGGTGGTAATTAACACTGTCCGTGTTTTGTATGGAGTTGAAGTGGCTATGGGAGGAACTTTGGCTTTCTCCTATAAACTCAAGCAGAAGCTGTTCATGATATCCTTAGCCCTTTCAGTAGTGTATACTTTTTAAATTCAGCATCATTTCAAAACTTTCTTTAGAGACAGTTTAGAAAGCTAGTGAAATAATTAGTTTTATATTTGTTTTTAAAATTATAACTGATATTTATCAATTTATTAATCACTAAGCTTTTTAATATCAAAACAGTTTTGACTCTTTTTTTTAAATTTTATTTTTTTGGAAAGGTAGCAGAATACAACAATTACTAATTGGGCATTATGTAAAATTGTGGATGTGTAACCGACGTGATTCTGCAATCTGCATTTGGGGTAAAATTGGGAGTTCATAACCCATTTCAATCTAATGTATGAAATATGATATGTCAAGAGCTTTGTAATGTTGTGAACAACAGTTTTGACTCTTGATTTGGTGTGTGTCCTTTTGAGGTAGATAGAAAGGAGAGAAGCAGGGAAGGGATAAAAGGACTGTAAGTTTTAAACAGTAAGACTTTATGAGCACCCTCACCAGGCATGCTTTCTCCCAGGCATGAATTCTTAAAAGGATCATAAATCAGTTAATTAATTCCTATGTATCTTGTTAGCTTATTCTGTATTTTTTAGACCAATTCAATAAAACCTAGAGCAAGAGATTGTTAGAGACCCATGATGTGGGTACAGTCCAAATATTATCTATTAATACAACAATGTCTACATTAAAATTCTGAGAAGAACCATACCACTGGCACAATCTGTGACCCAAAGAATCAAGCTCATTAAGCTCATGCCACCTCTCATTCTCACCATTTACAAAGTTTGTTTTTAAAGAATAGCCCAGAACCCCAAAGTGCATCTCACTCTTGAGTGTCCATATTCCCTCTCCCTCTGAGTGCTTATCCTGCTCTATGGCTGGATAACTCTGCTTTGTGCCTCTTTCATTGAATCCTGAAAATTTTTTCTGTGGTGTATTTCAAAACCTGACAGCTGAGTTGAGGTCCCCTTCTCTTTTCTGGAGGACTGCCATGAAACCCTATCTGGTGAAAATTTTAGCTGATTACAAAATTTGTCTTGCCTAACTTTATTAAAAATTAATTAAAGTATATATTTCTACTTGAGCAGTTAATAGAACTTGAACCATCTCCAGTTTAATGGATTAATTAATAGATACTGGAAGATTATAAAATAACAAATACTATCAAATTAAACTTTCATTTAGATTACATACAAAATTGATAAGATGTTGTTTCCAGTGGTAGGAACTGAGTGGCTGAGACCAGGGATAAATTACCTTTTTACTTAGTCCTCTTTTGTGCTATTCAGATTTTGAACTATGGAATGATTTTACTTTGGGAATAGGTGAAAGAGATTTAAGTTTTAAAAATTGATTTAAACAGGAAATAGTTTGGCATGGTTTTAAGTATAGATGCTTGAAATTCTAAGTCATGATTTCAAATCCCAATTTCACCATTTCTTGGCCACCTGACCTTAGATGAATCAGTTTTCTTTGAATCAGTTTCTCATTTGAAAATGGAGATAACAGTGGATAGTTTGCTTACCTCATAGAGTGATTTTGAGAACTCAGAATTCATTCAGTAAACATATCTGTGAGGTACATACTCTGCTAGGTGCTGATATGAGGCACTTTACCTTTAAGGGCACTTCACTTTCAAGAGTGAAAGCAGACAAAAATTTCAGCTTAAGTGATGATATAATAAATATGCTACGAATATACATAAGATCCATAGTGTCATTTTGGGAAGTATTAGGATTGATGGGAAAGTGGTCTACCAAAAGACAAGGGTGCTGGAGTTAGGTTTTGGAAAATGAGTGAGGGGAAGAGGATGAGGAGGGAAAGGAAGAAGCTTTCCACTTCAAAAACACATTTATTTCCACCCCATCTCATTAATTCATTAATGTTTTTAACTTTAACAAGTTTTATTAAGAGAGCATACCGTCACAAATTCTTTAGTTTTTCACTGACCCCAGAATCTTGAACAATTGTCCGTTGAAGTTTGGGAATAGCAGAAAATCTCAGTTAAGATTTTATTTGAGGTACTGGGGATTAAACCTAGGGCCTTGAACATCCCAGGCAAGTGCTGTATCACAGGCCATTTTTATTTGGTTTTGAGACAGGGTCTCAATAAGTTGCCCAGGCTGGCCTTGAACTTTGTTATCCTCCTGCCTCAATCTCCTGAATAATCTCCTGACAGATGTGTGCCACTGCACCTGGCTTTACTTGGGGGCTTAAACCAACCATAAGAGGATTAGTAAAGAATAACTAAAACTTATTGAATTTTAACTCCACACTTTTACTATATAGACTGTGACCCCTAAATCATTAGATTCTGAGGTCAACCTTCAATTCTTCCATTCTGAGGGAATTCTTAATTAATGCAGTTCTCATGTGTTTTCCCATTAGAAAACATCCTGCTGCACCCTAGTTGTAAGCAGATACACTTTTGCTGGTACCATATTTTTTCCTTTGTAGCACTATTAAACATCTCTCCCAACCCCATCATGCCAAAAATGTAATTTTATAGATGATACTGTCTAGGTACTTAATTCCTGTTCTGCAAGTTATAGTTCAGGGGCCCTGATATTTTATTCTTTTATTCTAGAAGTTACAGAAAGAAGTACCTTACAAATTGAAAATATGATTTAAATAGAAAATAATATGGTTTATTCTGTATATTAGCCACCAGCAACTACTATGATTATTAAAAACAAAAGTTGTTAAATTTTTACATAAAACTGTTTTAAGTATAAAATATAGCCTTTTGTACAAAATTTATATGGATTATTTCTTCATATAATGAGAAACATAAAACTGATATTTGTATAGGTCATTTAATCTTTATTTTCTTAAACCTATGTATGGGAAGAAAAAGATGAGGTACCTCAATTTCTAAAAGGTTTATCAGTTTAGAATGAATTAGTCCACAATAGAAAAGTGTTATTTCTTTACCTGAAGAACAATCTAATGATCTTGTACTTCAGTTCCTTTCAGTTTCAAGTAATAGAAAACCAAACTACATGTGGTTTGAACTGTAAGAATATTTATTATCTCATACAGTAAGAAATCTAGAGGTAATATACTTTAAAGAATCAGTTAATTTGGTAGTTCAGAGAGGTAATATACATTAAAGAATCAGTTAATTTGGTAGTTCAGTGACATCATCAAGAACTGGAGTTTCCTGACAACACAGAATGACCTGTCCTTTAAACTGGATTTCTTCCTGATTCCACAGGCCTTTCACAATTGGCAAGGATAATATAGAGGTGACAATGTCCAGGAGAGAAAATAAATTATATATATATAAGTGCAATGATGACCTTCTCAGAGCCTGTATTAGTCAGCTTTTTCATTAGTGCTACCAATAGACCCTATAAGAACAACTAAAGTAGGAAAAGATTACTTGAAGTCTCATGGTTTCAGAGGTCTCAATCAATAGATGGCTGACTCCATTCCTTGGGTTATAAGGTGAGGCAGAACATGATGGAGAAAATGTGTGGCTAAGAAAAGCAACTGGAAACATGGCATAAGGAAGCAGAGAGAAAGAGCTCTGCTCAGCAAGGACAAAATATAAACACCAAAGGCACACCCCCCAGGGACATAACTCCTCCAGCCACATACTACCTGCCTAGAGTTACCACCAAGTTAATCCCTATCCAGGGATTAATGCACTGATTAGGTTAGCCTCTTATTACCCAGTCATTTCATCTCTAAACTTTCTTGTATTGTCTCACTCATAAGCTTTTGAGGGACACCTAATCTAAACCATAACAGAACCCCCAGAAGAAATAACCCTTATGAAGTTTTGTCCAGAATTGAGTCATTGCAGATGCCCAAACTATCACTTGGCAAAGTGAGTAGGACCATTATGATTGATATTTTCCTTTGAAGGGCATGACTTCTTGGACGATTATACATTGTTTTAGCAAGTAAGAAACAAAGGAATGCCTACAGAATAGGCAGCCAACAATGTTTACCATAATTGAGCACTTTTTTTAACACATAAAATATTTGAGGATTACTTGAAAAAATAAAAAATATATCACTAAGACTGGGGCTGCAGCTCAGTGGCAAAGCACTTGTCTAGCATGCATATGAGGCACTGGGTTCAATCCTCAGCACCACATAAAAATTAACAAAAATTAAAAAATATATCACTAGTGGTTAAGGGTATATATTTTAGAATAAAATAACTCTTTGACACTTAGTAGTTGTGAGAATTTGAACAAGATACTGAAACTCGATGAGTTTTAATTCAGTTATTACTAAAAGGGGAATGGTTACAGTACTTATTTTGTAGGGGTTGTCTTGAGGATTAAGTGACACAATGCATTTAGCTTACTTGGCTTATTGTAAGTGGCTTCTATGTTAGCTGCTTTTAAAAATCATTTTAATTAGCTTTTCTTGAATGATTCAATCTTTTGCCTGATTTTTTTTATATATAATGCTTCATAAGATGCCATTATCATAACTCTCTTCTTGAGTTAAAACTGTTGAACTTTACTAAACAACTGGTTTGGGGAGAATAGATTTAGTTATGGCCATTAGAAAGGATAAAACCTCAAAAGTTATTTATCCAACCTATTTTCATTAGTGTCGCTGTCTTCAGATTAATTTCCATTAGTAGTATAATTTTTTGACCACCTTTATGAAATGCAGCCGTTGGATTTTATTTATTTCTAAAATGATAAAAAAATAAAAAATTAGGAACTCTAGGAATCCTTCCCAATGATTATGGTTGTAAAATGAAGTTCTATTTTAATTAAAGATTTTTTTAAAAAAAATATTGTGGGAAGTCATAATTGAGACTGTAAAATGGGGATAATACTTAAATAAGATTCCAAGTATTAAATGCAATACACTCCCCAAAGATCTGTTCATAATGGCCCCCAGTGAAAATTTATTCTTTTCCTTCATCTTTTACACATTAAAAATCTCAAGTGTTGTTAGTTTCTTCAGAAATAGGAGAGCTTTTTATCAACTGTATCAATAGAAGAGAACTGCATCTGTCAAGAAAAAGGAAACCATACCAGGAATTTCAAACACGGCTTTAATTCAGGGAATTGGTTACATAGGTATTATAATTTTTATGAAATGCTGAAGTTTCATTGCTCACCAGGGGTCATGTTAGACACTAAACATCATGGGGTTTTTTGAGAAATTTTTATTAGACATTACTTAGCCTATAAACAAACTTTAAAATGCAAATATTTTAAACAAGGTGGGGGTATTTATTTTGCTTGCAGGTCTGTTGAAAATGAATAAGTGCATTATAATTATTTCACTTTGTGGTATAGAATACAGGATTGTATTTCTCTCAATGCATCCTGTGTTGCCTAAAAGATCATTCATTATTTGTGAAAAACAAAATACAAATATTAAACAAATCTACCCCTATTTTAGTTCATCATTTGATATTTTAATTTTATATCTTTTTAGCAAAAGCTCTGACGTGCTTATTAAAAGCTTATGCTAAAAAGATATAGTATAAGAAAAAAGTAGATTTTCTTATAAATTCTGGCTAAATGGATTCTCCTCTTCTTCATCAGTAGCTTCATTTTACAATCATAATCATTGGGAAGGATTCCTAGAGTTCCTAATTTTTTATTTTTTTAATTGAAAGGAAAAAAAGCATTATTTCTTTATCTAGTAATATATTCTATCTTCTTACTCACTATCTCTCCTTAGAATCTATTCCATTCTTCTTGAAAGATTCTCCCACATGAGCTCACACTAAGATTTCCATTTAGACCAGTTGTATTCCAGACTTATAGCAGGTTAGATCTTGGGATTTTACCCCCCTTCATTTGACTGTTACTCTATGTCAAACATAGCTTCTTGGTCTCATGACTTCTTGATATTCATTTTCAGTTTGCTAGGTATATTATAAAGCAGATTTCTCAGGGGGGCATAGTGGATAAACTTTTTGAATTTTTATATGACTCTAAAAAGTTCCATTGGTTCATAACTTTTTCCATCAGCTATATGCATGACTTCTTGCCTCTTTCAGATCTTAACTCATATTCTTTTTTTCAAAGAGGCCTTCTCTGATTATTTATTTTAAATTGCAGTCCCCTGTATTACCAATCCTCTTATTGCTGTTTCTCTAGAGTACTTATCATATTCTACTTTTCTATATATATTTTTCTTATTTTTGTCTTTATTTCCCCACTAAAAAGTACTGTTAAGTTTTGTGTTTTATTCACTACTATATCCTTGGTACATAAAATCATACCTGGCATATAGTAGCCCCTCAATAAATAACTACTAAATGTGTTAATGAATTTTTCTATCACCCTTTATTATAGTTGTAAATCCAGAGTTATAAATCATTTTCTCTCAGAACTTTGAAAGGTTTACTCCATTGTCTCCTGGCATCTATGTTATTAATATGAAATATAATGTCAATCTGATTCTTTTTTCTCTAGGTGACCTATTCTCTTTTTAAAAGCTTTAATTTTCTGGGAGCTCTGGAAATTCTTAATGTACATGGATGAGATTTTTTTCCATTGATCCTGCTTTTTTTTTTCCCCACAGCTCTGGAAAATTTTATTCTCTTTTAAAAAAATCTACTCTTATACTATATCTTTTTAGCATAAGCTTTTAATAAGCACATCAGAGCTTTTGCTAAAAAGATATAAAATTAAAATATCAAATGATGAACTAAAATAGGGGTAGATTTGTTTAATATTTGTATTTTGTTTCTCACAAATAATGAATGACCAAAGTGGCCTATCACATTAGTAGGAAAAAAAATGTTAGTAAATGATCATTGGTTTGTTGGGAAGGGGGTTAGTCTAATTTCAGGTTGTGTACTACATACTGTAAACATTTTCAATAAGAAAATATTGTATGTTGATGAAATTCATGGGTAGGGATGTTCATCACAGTATTGCATATAACATGGGAATTGCCTAAATATCAAATAGGATAATACTTAAATAAGCTTTCGTATCTGTGCCATGAAATCCTTTGCAGCCACTAACAGCTATATTTTCAAAGCATATTTAATGACATTAAAAATGATATCTTATCCCCATTATTTTTATGTGTGTTAAAATTCCACGCATACATATTGAGATAAAAAATCTGATGGAAAATACTAATATGTTAATACAGGTTTATAATCCAATATACAAAAATCCTTTGACCCGTATGTGTTTCTGAATTGCAGTTTCTTTTTAGATTTTATAAAGGTATTGTGCATTTACCTAATAGCATCTAGAAGAACACTCTATTATATAATGTTCTGCAGTGAAATATGTGACTATTCACATTAAGTATACATAAAATCTATAATTTTTATGTCAATTGAGGTGAAACTGCTGCTAAAAAGATTGTGTCAAGCTTAATAAAAACCTTGTTTTTATAGTATATTGGATTTTAGAATTATGTGCATTTTGGGTCAGTAGGAATTTGGGCAATGGGAATATGAATGACTTAAATTTTTGTTTTTTATAATCTTTCATATATTTCTGTATTTATAGGAACATAAAAAAAGTTACAGAAAAATATTTTAGTTAACAAATTTAAAAATTGTAGCTGTATATACTTAAGTTTTTTAATTAAATCTTAGCCTTCCTTAGAAAGGGGAAAAAAAGTTCACCAAAAGATATTTATTCATTGATTCAATAAATACTTATCTATATAACTACTATTTTAATAAGAATATAGATAAAGATGTTCTACCTTACCAGGGAAATTAGTATTTCAAACCTTGATATAATGCCAATTCACACTTTTCTAATTGTCAGAAATTTAATAATTCTGACAATTCCAATAGTTCACCAGGATGCCAAACAAGTAGGAAAATTCCTACCTTACAATTTCGATGATATCAATTGATAAAATCACTTTGGAAATCAAATTGGTAATATCTAGTGAAGTTCAAGTTGTATATATACTATAAACCTCTTAAATATCATGTGACTTGTCATCAATACATTGGTTTCCCTTTTCTGTTTCTCATTCTACATCTTGCCCAAGCATTTTATTCACTTTAATTTTGTATGCTGGCATTATTGGATTCTCACTAACTAGGTGATTTATTTTCTTTTTTAGAGTAGTGATTTTGCTTTTCAATATTTTTTTTCTTCCCAGGTCTTTTTACAAAATGTGACTTTTTTAAAAAATATTTTTTAGTCACTGACTTTTATTTATTTATTTATTTTTATGTGGTGCTGAGGATCGAACCCAGTGCTTCACACATGCCAGGCAAGCGCTCTACCACTGAGCCATAACCATAACCAAAGCCCCCAAATGTAACTTTTAAAAACAGTTTTATTTGTTTTGATATCCCAAAGGCCATGAAAATATTCAACACCTTTACCTTTCAGATGTGGTGTATATTTAGGTATCTTTTCAATTTTGCTGGAGTCGTTGCTGCTGTTTTCCATAGACAAGCACAATGGGGTAGGATGGTTGGGATTAATAGTCTGTGGTCCCACACATAGAATCCTCCTCTTCCATTATATATTTCCTCAAAAGTCACCACATTATTCTTATTTCTCAATTATTGTGAATCACTTTTGTCACACTTGTTTCATGTATTTCTTTGATAATGTTAAAAGGCAATAGTGAAATTTTAGACCTAATTTTTTATTCACTGAGTTTATAGTGAATGTTATATGTGAAGATGAGGCATACAATATGAATATTACCTCATCCTGTCTTCAAGACCCAGCAAGTAAACTGACTACAGTGTGGTGTAATAAAAGTTAAAGTTAATTAGAGGTTGAGTAGAGTTAAGTGGCAATCTTTCAAGTCAGCAATCAGCAACCCTTTTGTGTACAAGACCAGAGACAGTAAATAATATTAGGTTTCGCATACCATGCCATTTGGCTACTCATCTTTGCTGTCATTGCATGACTAGTCATAGACAATACATAAATGAATGAGTATGGCTGTGTTCCACTAAAACTTTATGGACACTGAAATTTGAATTCCAAATAATTTTCACATTTCACAAAATTTTTAATCCTTTAAAAATGCAAAAAACATTCATACTTCTTAGGTTATACAAAGACAGATAGCAAACCAGATTTGGTTCCCTGACCACGTTTGCCAACCTGTGAAA
Source organism: Urocitellus parryii (assembly GCF_045843805.1). Lineage (NCBI taxonomy): Eukaryota > Metazoa > Chordata > Mammalia > Rodentia > Sciuridae > Urocitellus > Urocitellus parryii. The sequence goes on along the minus strand of NC_135531.1, from coordinate 61,704,172 downwards.
AAGTTTTTGAGTTATGATAGAATGTTGTGGATTGTGCTGCTCTCGTATAGCTGTCCAGTTCCAGCAATTTTCTTACTAGGGATGTTTTATAGCCAAAAAGGTTTACAGGTATTGAAAGTCTCATTGCTAATCCAGTGGATTCTGAGTATACCTGATACTCTGAATAAGAATCATAATTATATAATGATAATAAAGACAAAAATAACATTGTTGCATTGATGATATGCAAGATCAAGAACTCAAATGCTTTTTAGAGGCCAAATGTTAAGGCCAGAGTATTTGGAAAATGGGAAGTTATGTGAATTGGGGCAATTAAAAGAGGCATAGCCTCAATTTAGCTCCAGCCTGCAATGAGAATGCAGGACCCATGTTCCCTAATGAAACACTCAAGAAAAGCTAGGTTGTGTCCCCCCTTTCCCCTGCTGTTTTCTCTCTCTTTCTGTCTTTTCTTTGTTTTTAATATTGTGAGTCAGAACCATCTTTAGATTTCACTTAAGCAGACTGGCAATTTGCCTTCTCTGTACTGTTTCTTATTATTTAAAAGGAACTTTTAGACAAGTATATGTAGTGATATGAATCAATTATTTTACTTTGAATCTCAGAGGGTTTATATTTTTATCTTAATATTAAATTATTGTGAAAGTAATTTAAAATTACAAATACAATGGCAATACATAGTATTTATCTGTTTAGCTGTTGTGCTTGAGGTATCAGTACTTGGAACTTTCTCCTGCACTGACTTTGTGATCACAAACTTTACTTTTGGTTTCCTTTTTGATCATGGTTGTATTGAGATATAATTCACGTCCTACAGCTTACCCATTTAAAGTCTATATTTCTTTATTTTTTAGTATATTTATATTATACAACAGTCACATCAGTTTTAGAACATTTTCATCACTCCAAAAAGAAAACCCATACCCTTTCCAGTTACTGTATCTTCCCTAATTACAGGCAAACATTCATCTACTTTCTGTCTCTATATTTGCCTATTCTGGATTTATTCTATAAAATAGTATTATACAATAAGTAGCCTTTCATGACTATCTTCTTTCACAGTAGTCTAATGTTTACCAGCTTCATCTGTATTCTAGTGTAAATTAGTATTTTATTCCTATTTATTGCCAAATATTGAATGGACATATCACATTTTCTTTACCCATTCATTGAAATGGACTTTGGGGTTGTTTCCATGTTTTGCCATTATACATAATGCTATTGCAAATCTTTGTAGACATATGTAGACAAGTGTTTTTATTTCTTTATGGTACATATCTAGGAATAGAATTACTGGGATATTAGATAACTTTAATTTTTTGAGGCTTCACCAAACTTTTTCAAAGCAACAACACTAGTTTTCTTTTTTTTTTTTTGAGAGAGAGGAGAGAGAGAGATAGAGAGAGAGAATTTTTAATATTTATTTTTTAGTTCTTGGCGGACACAACATCTTTGTTTGTATGTTGTGCTGAGGATCGAACCCTGGCCTCACGCATGCCAGGCGAGCGCGCTACCGCTTGAGCCACATCCCCAGCCCCAACAACACTAGTTTTCATTGCTGCTGGCAGTGTTGCATAGTTCAGTTTATCTGCATCCTTGCCAACATATGTTATTTATTACCTGACTTTTTGATCCTAATGGGTATGAAGTGTTACTTCACTGTGGTTTTGATTTGCATTTTACTCATGACTAATGACTCGTGCTTATTGCTCGTTTGTGTATCTTCTTTAGAGAACTGTATATTTTAGATGCAATTCCTTATCAGGTGTACGATTTGCAAATATTTGTTTCCATTCTGTAGTTCCTTTTGAAGCACACAAATTTTTAATCAAAGATGAAGGCTAATTTATCTTTTTTTTTCTTTTGTTGCTTGTGCTTTTGCTGTCATATTGAAAACTTGTTGCCCACTCTAGGGTCACCAAGATTTACCTCTATGTTTTCATCCTAGAGTTTTATAATTTTAGCTTTTAACTTTAGATTTTCAATCCATTTTGAGTTAATTCTTTTGTAGCTGGTATAAAAACCAGAGAAAATACATGTTTTTTGTTGTTGTTTTTTAGTTGTTGATAGACCTTTATTTTTACTTTATTTATATGCAGTGCTGAGAATCAAACCCAGTGCCTCACACATGCCAGGCAAATGCACTACTGCTGAGCCCCAGCCCCAGCCCCAGCCCCTAAAATATATAATTTTTAACCTCAAAAATCAAACCAAATTCACTAGGGATGTAGTTCACTGGTAGAACATTTGCCTAGCATGTGAAAGCCCCTGAGTTCTGTCTCCAGCAGAGCAAGCACATGTGTGTGTATACACACACAAATCAAAACAGAAATTTTAGTACACAATAATTTTGAGTATTGTTTTCACATTGTAAGTAGAATAGAGTGGAACACATTTTTAGTTTTAAAAATAAGAATTTCATGCGTTGATAGATTGCACTTGCATTAATTAGACAGAGGGCTTAAGAGCACAAAGATCATACTTACATTATAGCTAAAGTATTTTTTCCTTTTTCCCACCCCATCTAATCCATCAACTTTAGTATTTTAAGTACGTTTTATATTTACGTTGTTTCTTTGTTAAGTGTGGTTTATTCTCTAGAGAAGAAGCTAATTCTCTGAAATATTTTTGGCTTATTTGTAGATTGGTCAAAGAAAAAGTGATGTATGAAAAAGAAGCAAAACAACAAGAAGAAAAGATTGAAAAAATGAAAGCTGAAGATGGTGAAAATTATGCCCTTAAAAAGCAGGTAAAATTGTATCTTAAATAGTAATAGCTAACATATTTAGAATACCATATCAGCTAATATAGTCTTTATAGCAGCCCTCTAAGATGGTACTGTTATTTACTTCTTCCCATTAAACCCTTCACTTAAAGAAAAGGAAACTTAAACACAGGTGAAATAAATGTCCAAGGTCACACAGCTGCTAAGTAGCATAGTTGAGAACTTAAGCATTCTGGCTCTAGAAACTGTATACTAAGCTGTATGGCCTCTCTAAATGTTAAATATAAAAATGGGCTAATCTTATGTTAAATATACTTACATATTTAAATTTAGAAATATCTTCTCCAAATTGATGGGAAGCTCACCAAAATAAAATATGTATTGCATTTCTCAGTGACTACTTCCGATTGTGTCATGACCAATTTTGGTCTCCTCCGAGTCTTAATTTTGGCATCTGCTTATCTCTCTAACCTCAACTTTCATCAGTCCCTACCTGGACCTCTTAGGTGTCTGCCTTTTAATTTCCTAAATATGCCCTTTCTTCTTTGCCTCTAAAATGTTACCCATATATGGGATGCTTTCCCTTCTCCTTTTTTAACCTATTCTCTCCACATTAATTCCTGTTTCTTCCTATAAGCCTCCTCCATATCCACCTCTACACAGAAAAGGGTCCATCCCTTATGCTTCCATAGCACCTTCTGTATTACCATTGAAGCATTTATTGAATGTTTACCCTCAGCAGACACTTGTTTTGTAATTTCTTGTAAAAATAAAAACTGTCAGGGAACTTCCTTGTGTTTCCACCACAAAATCTATCATTCTACCTGCATCTGTACCCATAATACCTTCCTTCCTATGAGAGAGGATTGTGTGCATTAGCCCTTGTTATGTAACTGTCAGTGATGTTATCATTTCTTTGTTCTCATCTTTCGTACCTCAACAGTATTTGATACAAGTAACCACTTTCTCCTTGAAATATTGGGGCTTTTTTCATTGGTTTTTTGTTTTGTTTTGTTTGATACTGGGGATTGAACCCAGGGGTACTTAACCACTGAGCCACATCCCTAGCCCCTTTTATTTTTTATTTTGAGACAGGGCCTTCTGAGTTGCTGAGGGTAGCCTCAAACTTGTAATCCTCCTGCCTCAGCCTCTGTTGTTGCTGGGATTGCAGGTATGCACCACTACACCTATTCTTTTATATGGGCAAATTTGATAGAACAGCCTTCCGATTTTTCTCATGTTTAACTATCATTATTTTCCAATTTGCTTTGTTGAACCTATCTCTTTCCACATGTATACTTTTATACAATTCCTCTCTGGGTATTCTTGTACCATCTCATAGACCTTAATATATGCCATCTTTATGCCCATTTATTTGTTCACTTCAATAAAATTTATTGAACACCTACTATGTGCCAAGCACTGGTCTAAGCACAGTATTTAAAAAGACAACAAAACAAAAAACCAGAATCCCTACTTGACACTCATTCTAGTGCCACTGACTCTCAACTTTATATCTGTGGATTTGACCACTCCAGATATACACATTTAACTGTTTACCTATTTTACATATCTTCTTGGGTGTCCAGAATAAAAATCTTGAAATCTTGATCTTCCTCCAACCCAGGTTACTTCCAAAAAGAAAAAAAAAAAAAAAAAAAAAAAAAGAACTCACTTATCCAGATACCCAAGCCAAATATTTATTGGGTCCTTCTTTGTTTCTGATAATCCTGTCAAACATCACCAGGCCCTATTTCTTATTCCCTCTACTTGTCTCTCTACTGTCATCTTTGTAGTCCACTTTACTGTTATCTCTTGCCTGAACTATTGCAAAAGCCTCCTAGTTGGTATACCTCTTTGACTCTTGGCATCCTCCATTCCTTTCCATCCCAACAGCCAGATTGAGTTCTTTAAAATGTACGTCATATCATTTGCTCTACTATTTAAAATCTAATTTACAGTGCATTTAAAATAAAATCTAGATGATGCTCAAAAAAAGGAGAGTCTGAAATATCTTCTACAGATAATGTGTTAAAACTTTAGTTTTTACTATGTAAATATGTTCCAGATGGTAATAATGCCCTTAACTCAGATTTAATCAAAATTTATCACTTAAAATGGATTTTCCTTGGTTATCCAGGAAGAGAACTTTCTTGTTTTCTTGAACTAGAAAAAGAGCCTGACTTCCTCTATGTATGGATAGCATTTCTTCATATGTAAAGGATATTAGTGTGTCCATTATTTCCAAATTGAAGGAGGTTTAGTAAATAAATTTATAGACACAGAATGTCCCCAATATGTTGAACTTTATGAACTAACTGCTTTTCATGTGGAATTACCTATGAAATGTAACTTTTTGATTCTTAAAATGATTGTATATACTACTATTGTACCCCTCACTTCAACGTCCTCTATCGTTTTCCCACATCTAGTGAGAAAAAATGACATAGTACATTTATTTTATCCAAGTCCTTTTTGGACCCTATTAGACTTATTTTTTCTTTTAATATTTTTTTGTTGTAGATGAACACAGTACCTTTATTTTATTTTATTTATTTTATGTGGTGCTGGGGATTGAAACCAGGACTTCATACATGATAGGCAAGTGCTCTACCACTGAGCTCCAGCTGCCGCAAACTGCCCGGTCCCGGGCCGGCTGAGTCCCGCTCCTGCTGCCGAACACTGCCTGCGGCACCCCTGCTGAGCGATTCCCTGCTGAGCTGTCAGTGCACGCGGGCTTGCAATCTTGCAACCCGGTTGGGCACAAGAACACAAGCCAGTCAAACTGAGACAAAGTTTTATTTTGAGAGAGGCCGTGTGCGTCCCCTAACAGGTGGGTCCGCCACGTGTGTGTTCTACCTGAGCCGGGGGGGTTTCCCCTTCCCCCGGAACACCCTCCTACCATCCTTTCCCAACCAATGGGAACTCTCCCATTACAAGAGTGACATGAGTAACCTGAGTCCTGAAAATGGGCCCAGCTAGACAGCATGAGTCCAATTACCATATGAATGTGAATTGCTGGCTGGCGGTCATAAAATCCAAAGGTGCCTGTATCAATATTTTTGCTGTGGCTCCTAACATCTGCCCCCTACTGTTTAAATAAACAACAGGCAAATGTGGCTAGGGACCGTGCCTGTTAGGTATGTCCAATTCACATATGGTTCTTACCTGTCATGGGAAAACTGACCTTATTGCGTCAGTCTCCTGGCTTAGGTTGATACCACTGTAACCGAATCATACCCGTCACTGACTACCGGTCCAGTATATAGCCATACCTGTGTAATAGGCCTATGCACCAGTGGGGGGGTGAGGTTCTTGCCTCACCTCTGTTGGCCCCCAAATTTAACCTTGGTGCCAGTGGGGGGGTGAGGTTCTTGCCTCACCTCTGTTGGCCCCCAAAATCAGACCATCACTAGCAGAAGGGAGAAAGACGCAGAATTGCCACGACACCAAGCCAATTGACGGCTCCTTTGGAAACACTGGTGACACATCGGCTAAGATATTTAGCACTACCAGTTCGCTGTATCAACAAATAGAGCACAATGCATACAGGTGATACATAGTCCAGGCAAGTTGTGTAAGCAGTTCAAAGTGGAGGAGTCTATCAATATGTCCATTTCCTCCCAAGGTAAATTAAGTCCTTGATTGAGCAGTTCAAATTGGAGGAGTCTATCAATATGTCCATTTCCTCCCAAAGTAAATTAAGTCCTTGATTGAGCAGTCTTATTGAGTTATTTTGATTGATGTATCAATTTATACAGTTTATAGTGATAGCTATCATAAAAGTTGTAGTTTGGTCTTAGTCTTCACCGGCACTGGGATGGAGATGGGAATTATGGCCATGTTGCTAAAGAGACATTATCCTGAACAGAATTATGAAATATAATGAAAAGGAAAGGTGAAAGTAAACAAACATATCTGTTAACCACCTTTAAAAACAAAATTTAATAACAGCTGTTTACCTAAAGTAAATTAAACCATATAAGTCACGTGACTAAATTTTTTTTTTTTGAATACTTGTATCTATATATACATGAGCGCTCCTTATAAATGAAATATGGACATACACACATACAGACATACAACACAAAACAGCATACATAACATAGAACATATAAGACAATAGTAAATAAAGGCCTTGTAGCTATAGCTAGGTGAAATCTCCATTGCAATGTTAAAAACTTTACAGTTAAAAAAAAATAAATAAATAAAACACAGTCAAAAAAAAATAAAACTGATCAGAAAAACATTAACCTAGGTTTGTATGAGCTTAAAAAATAAGGTAAAATAAAATAAAATAAAATAGAACTTTATGATGTGGGAAAAATGCAAATAATAAAATAGATATTGAAAAAGGCACCGTGGTAAATCACTGTCACAGATGCAAGAATAGCCAGGCTGGAACTCTGGATATCAGCTGTTATGGATTTGAGTCAAATCATCTTCTTTTTCTGTAGAAATTGTTTTAGTTAATCTCTCTGGAATCCAAATTGGTTGCTGTTCCTCCTGTGGAAAAACACAGACGGAGCCCCGACTCCAGACTATTACTGGGTCCGGACCTTTCCATTGTCCTGTTAGAATATCTTTCCAAAGTACCTTAGGCTTATGTACATTTTTCGGATACATATGTCTTTCCGCAGCACTAAGTCCTGATGAATCCAAATTTAGAAAGTTTAGAGTAAAAAGGGTTATTTTAAGTTTATCTTTGGGGGATATATACCCCTTACTAATTCCCTCCCTTTGCTTTAATAAGTACATTTTTATAGTTTGATGAGCTCTTTCAACTATGCCTTGTCCCTGTGGGTTGTATGGGATTCCTGGTATATGAGTAATGCCAAATGATGAGCAAAATTGTTTAAAAGACTTGGAGATGTAACCAGGACCGTTATCGGTTTTTAACTGTTTAGGAACACCCACAGTGGCAAAATTTTGTAAGCAATGAGCTATAACATCTTTAGTTTTTTCTCCAGGATGAAGGGAGCCCATCAAAAATCCAGAAGAAGTATCAACTGTAACATGTAAATATTTTAATTTTCCAAATTCTGGCAAGTGTGTGACGTCCATCTGCCAAATATGGTTAGGTATCAGTCCTCTAGGATTGACTCCAAGATTAACTTGTGGCAAAAATGTCACACAATTTTGACATTGTTTTATTATATGTCTGGCTTGTTCTTTAGTTATTTTAAAACGTTTTTGTAAAGTATTAGCATTGACATGGAACCTTTTATGAAAATTTATAGCTTCTTCTATTGTGGAGAAAATATGTATGTCATGTGTAGATTTATCTGCTAGTTCATTACCCAAACTAAGGGCTCCAGGCAATCCTGTATGTGCTCTGATATGTCCTATAAAGAATGGATCCTTTCTATCCCAGATTAGACTTTGTATAGCAGAAAACAAAGAGAAAACAGTAGAGGAAGGAGAAATCCTACCAGCATCTTCAAGAGATACGATAGCATTAACTACATACTGACTATCAGAAAATAAATTAAATGTAGAATCTTTGAACATCATAAAAGCTTGCAATACTGCATTGAGCTCTACCTTTTGAGCTGATTGTTTGGGTACTAAAAATGTAAAAGTTTGATCAGGAGTAACTACTGCTGCTGTACCATTATTTGACCCATCAGTGAATATATTTGGAGCATTTATGATAGGGGTTTTTCTTGTCATTTTTGGAAAAACTACAGGATGCTTAGACCAAAAGGACAACAAAGGATTAGATGGCAAGTGATTATCAAATGCAACACTAGATTTACACATGATTATTGCCCAAGTATTTAACTCATTAGCTAACTCATCAATTTGATCCATAGTATATGGAGTAATAATTTTATTGGGAGAAATCCCAAACACTCCTTTTGCTGCTTTTATTCCTTTGAGTATTAATTGCCCTACAGCCTCAGGATATCTAGTAAGAATAGTATTAGGAGAATAAGATAAATGTATCCATAATAATGGACCTTCTTGCCAAAATACCCCTGTAGGAATATTTTTTGTCGGTAATACAATAAATAATAAAGGCAAACTTATATCAATTCTATCCAAATGCATATTTTCCATATATGTTTCAATGATTTTTAATGCCTTTCTAGCTTCAGGCGTTAACATGCGGGGTGAATTTGGATCTGATGGACCTTTTAAAATATCAAATAAAGGTCCTAATTCTCCTGTTGGTATGCCTAGATAAGGCCTTATCCAATTTATATCTCCCAATAACTTTTGAAAGTCATTAAGTGATTTGAGTTGATTTGAATTTTTGGTGGACGGACCATGGTTGAGGATAATAGAACTCCTAAATAATTAATTGGAAGATTTAATTGTACTTTATCTATTGCTATCTCTAGATTATAATTTTTTAATAAGTTTGTAAGCGTGGCATAACATTCTAGCAATGTGTTTTTATCTTTATGTGCCATTAACACATCATCCATATAGTGAAATATCTGTAGTTCAGGGTTTTGATTTCTAAGTGGCTGGATTGCTTTATCAACATAAATTTGGCACAAAGTTGGGCTGTTAGCCATCCCTTGAGGGAGTACTTTCCATTCATATCTCTGATCAGGACCTTCATGATTCAGTGCAGGGATAGTAAATGCAAAATGTGGACTATCCTCGGGGTGAATTGGAATTGAGAAGAAACAATCTTTAATATCTATAGCTAGAACATGCCACGTTTTTGGTAGAGCAGACAGTTGGGGAATCCCTGATTGAGCAGGTCCCATAATAACCATCTCATTATTAATGGCTCTTAAATCTTGTAATAATCTCCATTTACCAGATTTCTTTTTAATAACAAAAATGGGAGTATTATGGGGAGATACGGAAGGTTGTATATGTCCTTCCGCTAATTGCTGTTTGACCAGATCATGGGCTACTTGTATCTTTTCTTTAGTTAGGGGCCACTGAGGAACCCACACTGGTCTTTCTGATTTCCAAGTAATTTTGATTGTCTCAGTGGCCCTTTTTGAAAACCCAGTCCATGTTTATCTATCTCTTGATCTACTTGAATTGGTGCTGTTATATCTTGTTTTTGATCTCTTAATCTCTTTTCTTTTTTAAAGCCTTGTTTTGCCCTAGTAGTGGGCGCGTTAGGATTGACGTTATTTGTTAATGTCAATCCTAATTGATCTAGGACGTCTCGTCCCCATAAATTTATGGGGAGATGGTCCAATACATAGGGCTGTATAGTTCCTTCACATCCTTCAGGATCCCTCCAATCTAATACCATTGCACTTCTATGGGGATTAGTTGCCACTCCTAGGCCTCTAAGCGTTTGGGTCGCTTGCTGTAATGGCCAATGTTTAGGCCATTCCTGGCGAGATATGATGCTGAGGTCAGCGCCTGTGTCCAGCAGTCCATTAAAATCATGCCCTTGAATATTTAATTTTAGCATAGGGCGAGAATCTAAATTTAAAGATAGCATAGCCCAATCTACACCTGTGGAGCCTAATCCCTTGGAACCTCTTTCTACATTACAACTGGAAAATTTATCATGTAGGCTTGGTATTATTAATAACTGTGCTATTCTATCTCCTGATGAAATTACTGATATACCTCTTGGAGAACTAGCTATGATTTTTATTTCACCCTCATAATCGGGATCAATTACCCCAGGACTTATCATAAGTCCTTTAAGTGTAGAAGAACTGCGTCCTAATAATAAGCCTACTGTTCCCTGGGGAAGAGGTCCTTTTACTCCTGTGGGAATGATTTGAACTCCCATCTCTGGAGTTAATACTGCTCTGGCAGAGGCACAGATGTCCAACCCTGCGCTCCCTCTAGTCTGTCTGATGAGGGATCTGATGGATAATGCGTCCTGGGCACCACCTTGATGGTGCTGCTGGGTTCCTCCATTGCCCCGTATATTTGTGGTTTTGGGCCCCGGGGCATTGGGCCCTCCAATTCGTTTTTTGACAACGGGGCCTGATGCCTTTCTCCACGATATCGTGGGTAGACACTTGGTCTTTGTCCATTTTTTGATAATGGAATACCCTCTATGGTGGTTTGAGAATGGCATTCATTAGCCCAATGTCTCCCTCTATGGCATCGTGGGCAAATACCCGGGATTCTACTCTTTTGATACTTAGCTTTGTTAAACCCTCCTCCTATGGGGCAATTTCTTTTAAAATGCCCTTCTTGATTGCAATTATAGCATGTTTTTGGCTTGGTACTTAAAGCCTGTTTTACTTCAGCTGCCATGACTTGTCCTTGTTCATTAATGTCTCTACATAATTTAATATATGTGTTTAAGTCTTCCTGTTTCCACGGTCTAATGACCTCTTTGCAGCAACGATTTGCTTGATCGTAAGCCAGCTGTTTTATAAATGGCATTGCCTGTTCTGTATTTTCAAATGTCTCAGAGGCTGCTTCAATAAGTCTAGCTACAAAGTCAGCGTAGGGCTCATTAACTCCTTGTATTATCTTAGATAGTTGACCTTGAAAATCCCCTTGTCCCTTCAAAGTTTTCCATGCCTTAATTGCATTTATAGCGATCTGAGCGTATACGCCAGGATCATATCTGAGCTGTTGCATCTGCTCTTGAAATTCCTCTTTTCCCAGTAACATTTTCAGGTCTCGTTCAGGGTAACCTGCTTCTGCATTTCGCCTAGCTGTCTCCTTGCAAAATTCCTCATTGGCAATTTTCCATAATAAATACTGTCCTCTATTTAGCACAGAATTACACACGTTAGCCCAATCTGCTGGTGTTAAGTTCCAGCCGGTAATAGATTCGACCATACTGACTGTGAAGGGAGCGGCCGGGCCGTAGGCTGCTACAACTTCCTTTAATTGCTTTATTATTTTGAAATCTAAGGCACGGTAAACTCGTTCTTTTTCTTCTCCCTGCTCAACTACAGGGCATGCTAGTTTTTGGGGTCCCGCCTCAGGATTCCGTTCATCATCTATGGAGGCAGGTAAAGCTGTTGGTTGAACTATGCCCTCTGGTGGTGGAACGGAGTTAGTAGCAGCCTCCCTATCTGACGACCGTTTTTTCCCTGAGCTTGCCTTGTTCAAATTTTCTTCTATCTGACTAGCTTGAGAGACCTTTTGTTTTGCTTGACCTAATATGTTTTCTGCCATGGCCTGGACCTCTAACAATTTACTTAACAGTTTTTCGGTTTGTTTTTTACTAGATTCTAATCTACTATAAAGGTAACGTAACCCAATAAGATAGGATAGAAGAAAGCCAAAACAGAATGAAACAGAAACGGAGAGGAGGAAAATGATTATGTCAATTTTCTCTCTCTCAGGGCCGAATAACTTCAAACCTTGAGTTAACCATTTATCCCAACTCCTCGTCTGAAAAAATTGTAAGGCTAGAGAGCCTGAAATAAGAGCAGAATAAATCAAAACAGAAATACCCATTCTGTCGCCTTTCCTTAGGGGCGAGCGATATTACTCACCTTTAAATTTTGGGCGTTCCCGGTACAGGGCCACCAAAATGCCGCAAACTACCCGGTCCCGGGCCGGCTGAGTCCCGCTCCTGCTGCCGAACACTGCCTGCGGCACCCCTGCTGAGCGATTCCCTGCTGAGCTGTCAGTGCACGCGGGCTTGCAATCTTGCAACCCGGTTGGGCACAAGAACACAAGCCAGTCAAACTGAGACAAAGTTTTATTTTGAGAGAGGCCGTGTGCATCCCCTAACAGGTGGGTCCGCCACGTGTGTGTTCTACCTGAGCCGGGGGGGTTTCCCCTTCCCCCGGAACACCCTCCTACCATCCTTTCCCAACCAATGGGAACTCTCCCATTACAAGAGTGACATGAGTAACCTGAGTCCTGAAAATGGGCCCAGCTAGACAGCATGAGTCCAATTACCATATGAATGTGAATTGCTGGCTGGCGGTCATAAAATCCAAAGGTGCCTGTATCAATATTTTTGCTGTGGCTCCTAACATCCAGCCTCAGCACTAGACTTATATTTGTAGTTATAAAGCTGGTGGCCTCATTTTTTTTTCTTTGCCCTGCTCTTTTCATCACTGGTTTTAAAATAAATAAAAGCAAGAATTAATAAGTAGGGCTGGGGTTGTGGCTCAGTGATAGAGTGCTTGTCTAGCATGTGTGAGGCACTGAGTTCAATTCTGAGCACCACATAAAAATAAACTCTGTGTGTGTGTGTGTGTGTGTATAAGAATCAATAAGTAGGATGATTTCAAATTAAAAAGTCTGCACAGCAAAGGAACCAATAAAGATGGTGAAGAGAGAGTCTGTAGAATGGGAGAAGATCTTTGTGATTACTCCTCCCACAGGACATTAATGTCCAGAATATATAAGGAACTCAAAAAACTTAACACCAAAATAAATAAATAAATAAATAACCCAGTCAATAAAAAGGTAAATGAACTAAATAGACATTTCTCAAAAGAAGAAATACAAATGACAACAAATACATGAAAAATGTTCAACATTCTTAGCAATCAGGGAAATGCATATCAATACTAAGATTTCATTTCACTCTGGTTAAAATGTCATTCACCAAGAATACAAATAACAAATGCTAATGAGGATGTGGGGGGAAAGGTACACTTGTGTTGTTGGTGGGACTGCAAATTGGTATAACCACTTTGGAAAGCAATATGGACATTCCTCAAAAGACTAGGAGTGGAACCACCATATGACCCAGATATACCACTCCTTGGTATTTATCCAAAAGAACTAAAACACCAATGTTTATAGCAGTAAAATTCACGATAGCCAAGTTACAGAACCAGCCTAGGTGCCTGTCAGCAGATGAATGCATAAAGAAAATGTGATATGTATACACAGTGGAGTTTTACTCAGCAATAAACAAGAATGAAATTATGGCATTTGCTGGTAAATGGGTGGACCTGGATAGCATCGTGCTAAGTGAAATAAACCAAATTCAGCAAGTCAAGGATTGAATGTTTTCTCTCATATATGGAAGCTAGAGAGAGAGAAAGAATTTAAAAGGGTGGGGAGATGTCTCATGAAAATAGAAGGAAGAACAGAGTGGAAGAATGGGATTAAGGGGGGAAGACGAGGCTGACAGGAAAGGGAGGAATGGCAGAATGAATATGACCAAATTATATTATGTACATGTATGAAGATATCACAGTGAATTCCACTTTTTTGTATAACTATAATGCACCAATTGAAAACCAGTAAACAGAAGGAAGACCAATAGAGTAGAGGAAAGGTATCGGGAAAAGGGAAAGGAGAAGTACTAGCAATTTAAGGAGCAAATTAACTATAAAGTATAATAAAAACAGTCTAAAATAGTAGCCCTAGAGATAGAAGGGAAGTTTTAAGTTACATGGAATGTGGAATAAATGTGTTTGTACCTTTCTAAAGTAAAATTCTACAAATAATTCACAGGTTATCATAGAACCTGTTTAATTTATATACTTACCATCTTATAATAAAACCACTACTTTGTAAGTAAGGCTTAATTATTCAATACTGTGTTCTCACTGTTACTTAAAAATGTTAGCCACAGGCCAGGTATGGCGGCACATGACTGTAATCCCAGTGACTTGGAAGACAAGTTTGAGGCCAGCCTCAGCAACTTAGACACTATGTTAAAATAAAAAAATAAAAATGCTGGGGACATAGCTCAGGTAAAGCACCCCTAGGTTCAATCCCCAGTACCAAAAACAAAACAACAACAACAAAAAATTACATACTGGTTTTATCATTGACTACATACGCACCTGTAGACAGAAAAAAAATTCAGTTCTTTAGTCCCCTTTACACTCAACAGTGTTAAAATTCTCTTGTCACAGTGGTTATGGTTTATAGCATTTGTTAGATTCATAATCAACCTAGTACTTAACATTCAAAAATGTCATCCCATATCTGGTTACAAAACAATAGATTTTTCTATTTTGCTGCTATTACCAACTGGTATACCATTACCAGTTGCAGTTTTGTCTCCTGAAAATTTGTTTTTAGCCCAACCTTTCCCATGTTTTGCTTAATTTCCTTTCCTTGGTTTAGCTGTATTATGGGCATTCCATGCTTTTCATTATATACAATGGGTGTCGTGAGAATGCTCTGTTCCTGATTTGTCCAGGAGTTTTAAGGTCAATATGTTTTTCTTGACATTTGCTGTGACTCTTAGAAAGTATTAAGGAATTTAAGCACTGTATTTTGTGGACTTTTTGCACATTTCTGGATATCTTCCTCCTCTGAGCTAAATGCCATCTTTGGTCACTGTTCACTGCCTTGGCTCTTCTCTCGCATGGGTCTATTTTCTCTGGCTTTCCTACTGGCCCTGTTTTATAATAAGCCCATATAATTCTGTTGCCCTCTATCAAACTTCTTACTTGAAGTGGGTTGCCACTTCAAGTGGACTAGGTCTTATTTTCATTCTTTTAATGAAGTAACTAGGCAGAAGTTTTAGGAACCTCAGAGGCCAAAACAACACTCAATCAAAGATTTATTCTACTGCCCACCTCTTTTCTGGCAAAACAAGTTAACACAACATTCGTGTATTGCCCCAGTTGATTTTAGCCATCTGCTACTGATGTCCCTCCTCTTCTCCATTGTCCCCAGTCCCTAATTAAAGACATATACAGAGGCTTTTGTCTTTAGTAAGGGAGATATTCTGGTTTGTTTGTTTGTTTGTTTTTTAATGTCCTGGAACAGAAATGCTTGGCAGTAATAGCATTCAGTCAAACATATCTCTGTTATTTCTTCTGAGGCATGACTCATCCTTTTCCTAAGTGTTGCTACAACGTGGACTGGCATAATTTTCGGACAAAGGCTCCTCACAAAAACTTTGCATGTGCATTAATTCCATTGATGTGAAATTTGTCTTTACAAGAAAGATGAACACATTTTTTTTCTGACTCATTTGAAATATAAGTTTACAAGTAGATGTTTCTATTTTTTTCCTCAATATAAGAGAAAATTTTTTCATTAAATATATGGTTAATATTAGGAGAACTCAGTGGACAAAGAAAAATTTACTAGGGGGTCTCACAAGGTTTTTGTAAGAAATATCAAGACTTTCTTTTAATCAATAATAAAAATATTATGGAAAATAATTTTCAGTCATGCATGAAAATATTTTCTCTCTTGGTATATATGCTCAAGTTTATAAACAGTGTTCTATTCTGTTAGTACACTTACTTCTTTTTTGTTATAGATTCTCAGGAAGTTGCAAAAAATATTTGAGGAGGCCTTATACACCATTCACCTTTCTTCTAATTTTTTTTCTTCTCCTAATTTTGACATCTTGTGTAATTATAATACAGTATCCAAACCATGAAGTTGATGTTATATTTCACTAGCTATATATGAACTCATTTGCATGTTTGTATGTATATTTATTTCTATGGAGTTCTATCACATGTGTAGCATATGTAAATACCACCAAAATCAAGATGAAATTTCACCAGGCTCCTTCATGCTACAACTTTATAACTGTTCTCATGTTCTCTAGCCCCAAACCCTATATAATTGCACTATTTCAGCAATGTCATATCACTTATATTGGAACCATACATTATGTAAACTTTTTAAATTGACTTTTTCCTCTTAGCACAATTCCCCTGAGGTCTTTTGAAGTTATTGAATAGTTTGTTCCTTTTTATTGCTGAGTAGTATTTCATGATATGAATGTACCATAGTTTGACCATTGAGAAACATTTAAGTTATTTCTAGGTTTTGAATATTATGAAAAATCTACTGTGAACATTTATATACAATTTTGACTAGAATAGAAGATAAGTTTCATTTCTCTACAAAAATGCCCAGGAGTGCAATTGCTAGGCCATAGTAGTATATTTTTGTTTGTTTGTTTTAAAAGAGACTGCCAAACTCTTTTCTGATGTGGCTATACCATTTGTATTCCCACCTGTAGTGTGTGAATGATTCAGTTTCTCCACATCTTTACCAGCATTCAGTGTTGTCACTATTGATTTTAGTATTGAACCATCATCTATGTGATAGTTGAGTGGTAATATCTCATTGTGCTTTTAATTTGCATTTCCCTAGTGGCTAATAAGTTAAAGATCTTTCCATATGCACATTTACTTCCCATGTGTTCTCTTCAATGAATTTCTGTTCACTGGATGCTTTGAATTTTTACTTCAGAGTTTTGAGACTGTTTGTTTGGTGTTGGTACTGGAGATTTAACCCAGGATTACTTTACTACTGAGCCACACTCCTGTCCCTTTTATTTTTTATTTTGAGGCAGGGTCTCACTAAATTGCTGAGAGTCTTGCTAAGCTGATGAGGCTGGCCTCAAATTTGTGATCCTCCTGCCTTAGCCTCCCAAGTTACTATAATTACAGGCATGCGCTCACCAAGAAGTTTTTATTATTCTGGGCATGTGCTCTTTGTCAAATATGTGGTTTTCAAATATTCTTCTATAATCTGACCTTTTAACCTCTATCCTCTTGATATAGTCTTTTACCGAACGAGTTTTGAATTTTGTGAACATTCAATTTATCAATACTTTCTTTTATGAATCATACTTTGTTCTCAAGATTTTCTATTGATTTTCTAAAAGTTGTATAGTTTTGTGTTTTAATTTTAAGTCTTTTGTCTAATTTTAAGTCTTTGATTCAATTTGTGTTCATTTTTATGTAAGGTGTGTGTTTTAGTTTGAAGTTTATCTTTTTGCCTATGCATGCCCAATTGTTCTAGCACCTGTTATTGAATTGGCTATCCTTCCTCCATTAATTTGCTTTTGTAAACTGGGCATGGTGGTGCATGCCTGTAGTCTCAGCAACTTCGGGGGCTGAGGCAGAACAATCACAAGTTCAAAGCCAGCCTCAGCAACTTAGCAAGGCCCTGAGCAACTTAGTGAGACCCTGTTTCAAAATTAAAAAAAAAAAAAAAAAAAAAGGGGCTAGGGATGTGGCTTGGTGGTTAAGTACTCCTGATTCAATCCCTGGTATCAAAATAAATAAATAAATAAGCAAGCAAGCAAACAAACTTTTGTATCTTGGTCAAAACAGTTATTGTATTTTTGTAGGTCTATTATGGTGTTCTCTTTTCTGGTCTGTTCATCTTTATCCCTAAAACAGTATGGCACTGTCCTGTGTACTGTAACTACGTAGTAAGCCTTAGTATTGGCTTACTCTCTCTCTCTCTCTCTTTTTTTTCCAAAAATTGTTTTAGTGATTCTAGTTTTTTGCCTTTCCTTGCAAATTTTTAAATAGGCTTCTCTGTTTTTATAAAACACCTTTTGATAGGAATTATATTAAATCTATGTATCAGTTTGGAGATAACTAACTTCTTTGTTGAGATTTCCAGCCAATGAAGCATGGCAAGTCCCTCCAGTTTATTCAGGCTGGATTTTATCCATAAACATTTTGTAATTTGAGCATACAGATCCTTTATCTATCATAGATTTATACTGAAGTATCTCATTTTCTTTGTAGCTGTTAAAAATGGTATTGTTTCTAGTTTTAATTTTCACATACTTTATTTTTGTGTGTGTGTGTGTGTGTGTGTGTGTGTGTGTGTGTGTATCTTGTGACTTTAGTGATCTCAGTTATTAATTCCAGAGGGTTTTTTTTTGTTTTTGGTTTTTGTAGATTCCTTCTTATTTCTTTCAATCATATCATTTGCAAAGAGGGGCAGCTTTATTCTTTTCAGATACATATGCCTATTTCTTTTTCTTACCTTATTGCACTGGCTACAACTTAAAAAACTATACTAAATAAGAGCAGTGAGAGTAGGCATCCTTATATTGTTTCCAGTTTTGAATTGTCTTTACCATTAAATATGTTAGCTGTACATTTCTTATACATAATATTTATCTAGTTGAGGAAGTTCCCTTCTATTCCTAGTTTGCTGAGTATTTTTGCCATGAATGAGTGTTGAATTTTGTCAACTTTTTTTTCCTGTGTGTCATTCAGTTAAAATCATTTGAGATTTCTTCTTGGACCTGTTCATATTGCAGATAATATGGGTTGATTTTCAAATATTGAAACAATCTTGAGTATCTGGAATTAATTCCAACTGATCATGATATATGATTCTTTTTATATGTAACTGAATTCACTTTGCTAATATTTTCTTGAGGATTTTTACATCTAAGTTTATGAGAGATATTGGTATTTGGTTTGAGTCTTTGGGAGGTTTATGTTTTGTTTGTACTATCTTTAGTGTGGGGATTAGGTTAAAACTGGTCTCAAATGAGTTGAAAAGTGCTTCTTGCTCTTCTGTCTTGTTGAAGAATTTGTGTATGTTGGTATTAAGCCTTTAAGTGTTTGATAGAATTATCTAATGAAACAGTCTGGGCCTAGAAAGTTCTTTTAAATTACATCTCTACTTTCTTTAATGATCATAGGACTATTTAGGTTATTTCGTTGAGTTAAAGTGGTTTATACTTTTTGAGGAATGGATCCATTGCTTCTAAGTTGTTTATGAGCATTATGAAGAAGATTATAATTATTTATGGTATTTCTTTGTTCTCCTTTTAGTGGTTACAGGATCTATAGTGATATCTTCTGTTTTGGTACTGGTTTTGTTAACTAGTGCCTGCTAGACTTATCTTTGTTTTGCTAGAGACACATTAATTTAAAAAACAAAAAAGGTGTTGTGTTGATTTTTTTCTGTTGTTTTCCTGTTTCTGATTTTATTGATTTAGCTCTTATTGTTATTATTTAATTACTTCTATTTTATGTTTATTTTGCTCTTCTGTTTTTGTGTTTCTGAAATAAGAACATAGAAATAAAAAGTCTCAAATTAAGTCTCCTAATGTAAACATTTAGTACTAAAATTTCCCTTTCAGCTCCAATTTAGTGGTATCAAAACAATTTGACTTTTCATTTTATATTTCTGTGTCTTTTAAAAATATATATTTGTGTTTCCTTTGTGACTTTTTTGTTGGCCTGTGGGTTGTTTAGAAGTACATTGCTTAATTTCTAAGCAAAGATTTTCCTTCCTTCTGTTACTGATTTCTAATTCCACTCCATTGTAGTTGGAGAATGTACTGATTTCAGATTTTTAAAATTTGTTGGGATTTGGGGGTTTTGTTTCTTTGTTTATTATTGTTATTGTTTGACCCAAGATATAGTCTATTGCAGTAAATGTTTCATAGACACTTAAAAGTATTTGTATTCTTTCTTAGGTGGAGAATTGTATTCTTCTGAGGTAGTGTTCTATAAATGTCCATTACAGCTTGTTGGTTGACGGTATTATCCAGTTCTTCCAAATCTTTGTTATTTTTTGTCTAGTATTTTGATCAGTTGCTGAAAGTGGGGTATTGATTCCCCAAATGTATATGTGGATTTGTCTATTTCTCCTTTTAGTTCTATCAGATTTTATTTTATATATTTTTAAGCTCTGTTGTTTAGTGCATATACATTCAGGATCACTATATTTTTTGATGAATCATTATTTTATTATAATGTAACATCCCTCTTTGTCTCTGTAATAATTTTTCTCTGAAACCTACTTTATGCAGTGTTATTATACTACTCTGCTTTTCTTAGTGTTTGTTTGAAATATATCTTTTCCTATTTTGAAATTTTCTGTTAGAAGTGAGTTTGAAGTTTGATGTTTGCAGTGACTTTCTTATAGATAGCGATTTACTGACTGGAACTTATGCTATCTTTAAACTGGTATATTTATACTGTTTACATATAAAGTAATTATTGGTATATTAGAACTTAAGGGTCCAAATAATTTTTGACTAATGGGATTCTTATAATTGTAACCATTCAGCAATAACCTCAAACACAAGTCAAATGAACACAATATCATTTTACCACATGTAAAAGACAAGACTTAACCATTGTTTTAATAATCTGTGGATGACTCTAGAACTCAGTCAGATAAACTAATGTGATTACCATTTTTTTCCAGGAGAAGCTGATATCCAATATTGGAGTGCCTATAGTTTTTCTGTTTGTTTGTTTAGGAAAGGATGAATAAATTTATTTGTACACTTTAAGTGGGGATATTTGCAATACATATAACTAATGAAAGGCTAATTTCCAAAGAATTTATTTGCATCAGTAAGAAAAAAAATAGAAAGATGGGTCATGAATGTCAATAGGAACATTATAATAAAATAAATGAAAATGAACAATAATCATATAAAAAGATACTCAACTTCATTCCCCACCAAAGAAACATTCCAAATGCTGCAGTGCATACTACACACAAGGGCATTCTCATATTTTACCATATATCAGCCTTAAAGTCAGGCAGCTGACACTGAGCCATTACTACCATGGAATCCTCAGTGCCACTGAAAATTTCCAGTTGCCCTTACAACATCCTTTATAGCCACAGCATCAGTCCAGATCATGTGCTGCAAGAGTATCTATAGATTTTTTTTATAGCTATAGGTATAGCCAGCACCCGGTGAATGTTATGAAATATTAAAAAAGCTAGAAACCTTATCCCAATTAGGCAGTAGCCAAAGAGCTTGAAGTTAGTCATATTATTTCACAGAATCTTTATTTTGAAAAAAATGAAAGTCCTTCAATAAGAATATTTTCTTTCTGATTTATGTACATTTAACCATAAAGGAAAGTGACTGGAATTTTGGTTCAACAGATTGTTTATTGTTGTAACCTAACCACCCCAACTTCCATTTTATTTGAATAATTACCTTAAAAATTCATATCTTTTAAAAAAAATTAGTTATCAATGGAACTGTAGCCTGTTGTATCCCCCTAAGTTCCCTTTTCCTCCCAATCTGTGCTAAGATCCTGAGTTTACCTCAGACAGCATTAGAATAAACTAATAGTTTATTCAGATATTTTAAAGTTAATTGCTACCTACCAAGGTAAACACTTTGAAAAATAATATTTCTTTGGTCAAATTCAGTGTTTTAGGGGGTGTCTTCTCTGGATAATACCTCATATACTATTTTTTAAAATTATTTTTGATAAAATGT
The DNA here is from genome assembly GCF_045843805.1 of Urocitellus parryii. Taxonomy (NCBI): domain Eukaryota; kingdom Metazoa; phylum Chordata; class Mammalia; order Rodentia; family Sciuridae; genus Urocitellus; species Urocitellus parryii. The sequence goes on along the minus strand of NC_135531.1, from coordinate 61,682,621 downwards.
AGGCCCAACTTTCTGTCATGACAGCTTAGGAACCAACTTCTCAACTAAACTCCTAAAGTACAAGAAGTGAAATCAAGAATAAATAAATGGGATGGTATCAAACTAAAAAGTTTCTTCACAGAAAGGAAACAGTCAAGAATGTGAACAGAGAGAGCCTATGGAATGGGAGACAATCTTTACCACCTCCACCTCAGATACAGCATTAATCTCCAGGTTATACAAAGAACTCAAAAAACTTAACGCCAAATAAATAAATAACCCAATCAATAAATGGGCAAAGGTACTGAACAGACACTTCACAGAAGAAAAAATACGAATGATCAAAAAAGTATATGAAAAAGTGTTCAACATCTTTAGCAATTAGAGAAATGCAAATTAAAACTACACTGAGATTCTATCTCCACTCCAGTCAGAATGGTAATTATCAAGAATACAAGTAACAATAAATGTTGGCGAGGATGTGGGGAAAAGGTACACTCATACATTGCTGGTGGGACTGCAAATTCATGCAACCATTATGGAAAGCAGTATGGGGATTCCTTAGAAAACTTGGGATGGAACCAGCATTTGACCCAGTTATCCCACTCCTCAGTACATACCCAAAGGACTTAAAAATCAGCATACTATAATGATGCAACCACATCAGTATTTATAGTATCTCAATTCACAATAGCTAAGCTGTGTAACCAACCTATGTGCCCTTCAACAGATGGATGGATAAAGAAAATATGGTGTATATATACTCAATGGAATATTACTCAGCCAAAAAAATAATGACTTTAGGATTTTTGAGAGTAATAGATAGATCTGAATAGGATAGATCTGAAGACTATCATGTTAAGTAAAATAAGCCAGTCCCCCAAAACCTGGCTGAATGTACTAATGTTAGTAATATTATTTGTGGATACTAACATATACTAACACATAATAAGGAGCGGAGAGTGGGGGTAAGAATAGAAGTTTATTGGAGTAGACAAAGGAGAATGAAGGGAAGGGAGCAGGGATGGGAATAGGAAAGACAGTACAGTGAATCAGACATAACTTTCCTATGTTTGTATATGAATACACCACCAGTGAAACACACATCATGTACAACCACAAGAATAGGATTCTAATTAGAATAAGTTATATGTATGTATAATATGTCAAAATACACTCTGCTCTCATGTATATCTTAAAAGAAGAAATAAAAAATTATTTCTGATAGTTATAACCCATTACCACAAGGGAAAGTATAGTAATTTTTGGCTTTGATGGAGATGTGATCACAGTATCCAAATTATAGTTATTGCTATTTTTTTGGCTTTCTTTAGCTTAGTCTTCTTGATGCAGTGTCATATGTTCATTTTCATGGTTATGTTCCTATACTGAATTAGAGAACAGAGACCTTCTCTTTTTCATCTTTGTTTTCCCTGTTTTGTCATCTTGCATGAATGTGATCATCCTTTGGTTTGGTCAAGGGGTTGATTCTAGGACCCTCCTGTGGATACCAAAATTCATGGATGCTTAAGTCCTTTGTTCATAATGTCCTCGTATTTTGCATAAAATCTGTGCACATTCTCATGTATACTATGCACATTACTTATAATACCTAATAAATGTAAATGCTATGTTAGTAGTTGTTATATTGTACTGTGTAGGGAGTAATGACAAAAAGTCTATATATTCAGTACAGATGTAGTTAAAAAATGTTTCCTACCCACTCTTGATTGAATCTGCAGATGTGGTACCTGTTGATATACAGAGACCTTTTGTATATCAACAGAGAAAATGTATGTTCAAACTGAATGTATTGAGTGCATTTGGATGGAATATAGGACACTGAATTTAGGCCTTGCTTAAGCCAGAATCCTCTTTTGATAGACTAATTGAAGATTCACTATAATAATAAATGGAATAATAATGAATATAAATTATTTTGGATAACATTGCCTAAAGTGCATTTCAGTAACATTAAAGCTTTCACAAAAATTTAATGAGTATATATTTTAACTTATCATGGATTTGACCTAATTCTTTGTGTTAATTCCTATGAGGTATTCTGAAGGCATTTCATAGAAAAAGAAATATGAAATGTTCCTGCCACTGACTTTTCTTATTCAAACTAATCAGATATGCAAAAATAACTTAGTGATTACAAATGTCTAGGTGTAGCATGATTAGCTCTGAAAGTAAAGTCATGATCCTGTTTGAAATTTTCAACCTATGCTTTATTAATAAAAGAGTTAAAAATTCAGCAATAAGATTCTACCTAAAAAAAAATAGAATGGGTGGGGAATGTCCTTGTATATTATAATTCTGTTTTTTGTTTACAGTATGAGCTATTAGGGAATGAATGAAGGTACTGGAATTAATTAATTTCTATTAAAATTCAGTATTATTACCATGAGATTATATCTTTCCTTTTTGTTTTATATGAGCTAGATTATAACTCAGTAAAAGTTTAGATTTTTAACCCATGTCTCTGTATTTAACCAAACACTAATTTTGGGGAATAAATGTTAAATTAATATCTATGTCTCTTTTGGGGAATAGTCTAGGGAAATAAAGCTTCCTACTACATTTTTTTAAACATTTTATTTTAGGCCCAACACTTGACATTAACTTAATTATTGGGTTTCCCTGTCATTGATTTGATTTTTTTCCTTTGTAATTTAATATGTTATAGTCCAGTTTTGAATGATGAATTTTCAGCCCAAAAATATCCTCTGGAATAAATATTCCTGTGTTTAATTCTGTAGTGTTTGTCGTCAGGGGGAGTAGGCAAGTTCAGATTCAGAGGGGTGCCACACTGGTAATTTGGCTCAAACTGCATGGGGAGAATAATCTTTCTACTAAAATGAAGCACAAGGATAAGTAATAACTTTTTATGCATGATAAGCATCAAAAATATGAACCTGCTGGTCTTTGCTTTTCATTTTTCTTTACCTCTGTCTTTCAGTGAGAACCTCCTGCAGGGTGCACACGATGTGATCAATAACTCAATAACTTTTTTCATGCAGTAATTATCTCCATGTGATATTATCTGAACACTGTTTTTCTTTATTACTCAAAAGATGCAGGAGATATTTATATAACCAGCTGATCCCATTTTGGATAAAGGTGCTTTGTGACAGCAGGGGAAATAGTTTATTTTAAATAGCCTTTTTAAATAAATGTTCTATGAAAAGCTTTTCCAGTTAATTTTCACTTACCATGAGAAAGTGATTACAAAAAACAACAACAACAACAACAAAAACACCCTACATTTAGTATAAGTTCTAAAACTTGTAGATTTTATAGTATGATAATCTAACTTCTAATAATTTAATTAAAACATTGAGCCATTTAACATAAACATAATTTTTTCTGATTCTTCTAAATCATTAGATATTTATTGAGGTATAAGCTAAACACACATAAATTCTCATTATAGGCAGAGATCCTTCAAGAGTCGCGGATGATGATCCCAGATTGCCAACGCAGGTTAGAAGCTGCATATACCGATCTTCAGCAGATTTTAGTAAGTAAAGATCTTTGTCTTGTATTTAAAAAAAATTTCATTCCAATTCATATCCAAAATTTTAAATATTTAACACTGAGAGCTAGGTGAAGACATTTTTATTCACCTACCCTTTACTAAAATAATTAGTTGACCTTAAATTGTTTTTGAGTTGTGACTCCAATAAAAATAGTTTTCTAGCATGTTTATTCTACTTAATTAAATAATTGCATTTGATAGCAGGTATTCATCAGATTAATATTGTCCAACAATATCTTGAATTGGTTTTCATGCAGAAAACCTATTTGGGGGCATATTAAGGATGTGTTGACCAGTTCGTTTTTTTCTTTTTGTGGTAGTATGGATTCACCTTAGGGTACGTAGTCTACCACTGAGCTCCATCCCCAGCCCTTTTAATTTAATTTTTATTTTATTTATTTATATTTTTTTGAGAAAGGATTATATATATATATATATATATATATATATATATATATATATAAAGAGAGAGAGAGAGAGAGAGTGTGTGTGTGTGTGTGTGTGTGTGAGAGAGAGAGAGAGAGAGAAAGCGAGTGTTTTGGGTGGACACAGTGTCTTTATTTTATTTTTATGTGGTGCTGAAGATCAAACCCAGTGCCTCATGCATGGGGCTTGCTAGGCAAGCGCTCTACTACAGAGCCACAACTCCAGCTCTTGAGAAAGGATCTTGCTAAGTTGCTGAGGGTCTCACTAAGTTATTGAGACTATCCTCAAACTTTGGATCCTCCTGCCTCAGCATCCCAAGTCAATGGAATTTGGGGTGTGTGCCACCATTGCCTGGCCTGTTTCAAATTTGGAAAGATCCTATGTTTCAAGTGAATCTGGGCCCTTATTTAAGGGATCTGGAATTCCTTCAGATTCAAACCTGAAATCAATTAGAGAAAAAAATAAATAAATTTGGAGGTGGGTAACACTGTTATATTATTGGTATAAATACTTTGTGATACAGTGGCTAACTCAGTTTATAAGTGATTGTAACTATAAGTAAAAGTTATTTCTTAATAGAGATAAAAACATAATACTATATACAAGCCATTGTTGTTGCTGTTTGATGATTGATGAATTCTGTCATTTCCTTTACTAATTTTATGTTTGTATTTCTTGAACTAATAACTTTTTTCCTGATTCATAGTTTTACCCTTATATGACAAAAATAAGGCTTTTTCAGTATGATTTGAAAAAGAATGAAATTTGTTTGACCAAAAATTAGGACTAACTCTATAGAAAAACAAAAAAGAAAAAAGTTTACATTTCACAGTAGTTTGAGCACAAAACTCCATATTTATCTATAAAAACTTTTTAAAGGCAGGATAATTCTTACCACAGAGAAAGCAGGAAATGATTAGTGTTAAAATACTACGTAAAAAACACCATTTGTATTCCTAACCATTAAATGCTGTAGCTGAGAAAATAATATAAAATTTTCTTAGGAAAAAAAGTGTCTTTGGATAATGTATTTGTATCTGAGGATATGTTCAACAGTATCTCTATCCTGTGCAAGCTTATATTTACTGACAGAATATAAACATATTTAAGGTGTAATGTACAAGTTTAAGAAATTCTTATCTCTAAGCTAAGCTAAGTGGATTCTCACTCATTTACTTTTTTTTTTTTTTTTTGGTTGTTCACGACATTACAAAGCTCTTGACATATCATATTTCATACATTAGAATCAAGTGGGTTATGAACTCCCATTTTTACCCCAAATACAGATTGCAGAATCACCTTAGTTTACACATCCACATTTTTACATACTGCCATATTAGTGACTGTTGTATTCTGCTACCTTTCCTATCCTCTACTATCCCCCCTCCCACTCATTTACTTTAAATTTTTATATTAAATATATATTTTATTGCCTCTTTTCTATAATAACCAAAAATCTCCATCTTTTATTGACCTGACATGAATTGTTGACCATAGTTTCATTTTAAAATAAAAAAAAATTTTCCAATGTATAATTCAGACAATATTGTTTCATTTGTCTGTTATCATTATAATATATCAGTAAAAATGTCCTATATGTCAGTATCTTGGAAAAACTCAATCTTTAAATATGAAAAGATGAAAGATGTATTTTGTTTCCTTTAGTGTGAGATATGTAATCTTCATTAACAAGTAATTACTTTTCTAATTCAAATGTTGTATTTAACTCTGATGTGACACACCAGTAGCTGTCTTTACTATTGTGAGTAGTTGGAGAATTATTTTGGCCTGAATGTTATCATATTTGTAGCACATTAAAAAGCCCTCCTTTTTGGCTTTTAATCCATTTTTAATAAGAATCTCTTTTGCACAATGATGTAATAACAAAATGAGAGTAAAATTTTTCTTTAAAATTTTCTGAGTTTTTATTTAATTATGATAGTTTTTTATGATAACTGTATTATTAAATGAGACTAGGTCAGGCACAGTGGCATACGCCTGTAAGGCTCGTGTTGAGTGCCCCTGAGTTCAATCCCTGGTACCCCCACCAAATAAATAAAATTAAATTAAAATAAATGAGAATATATTATATGAGAATTTATAGTGGAAGAACACCAAGCTTTTATTTCTTCTCTTACCTTGTTATAAAAAGAACAGAACTGTGATATATTTAGAAGAGGATTGGTATCATTTTTCTTTAATTTTTATGCTTTTTATGAAGGGTGTGGAATATTTGAATAAATAACAAAGTAATGAAATTTGAGAGGAATAAGCCTAATTTTTTACTGTATTTCATTTCAGGAAACTGAAAAAGACTTGGAAGAAGCTGAGGAATATAAAGAAGCACGTTTAGTACTGGATTCAGTAAAGTTAGAAGCCTGAAACTTTTCTGTACAGGGTCCATTCTATAATTCATTATTTTGACCACTGCTGTGTTCAAGAAGTATGAGAATGTGATTCTTTTATTAAGTTGCATACATTTTTATTTGCATATTTTAATGTGTCAAATAAATGAGTCCACCTTATAAAATTGTTTTATTTCGTACTTTCCAAAATTAACTTTTTGTCATTAAATCAAAAATTCTTGATAGATAATTAAAATTTGTGAGTTTCCATCTGAAGTTTATATATTTGGCTTCATAAGCATAGATTGAGTTATAAATAGGATACTGTGATTTTAGATAAAAATCCAAATTTTAAGCAATTTTGAATAGACCACAATTCCCTAATAAGAAAATAAGAATTATCTGTGGATAGGGCCTCGTATACTTATTCCTTCACCATGAAAGTGTAACATTTCCATTACTCTAAACTAATTTGAGAAAATTTAAAAATTTTTATATCTTTATGAATAATGAGGAATTATATTTTAAAAGAATATAATAACTGATGTGCTGGAAAGTGCTTAAATACTCTTCAAAAGGGAGGGGAACCTCTGATTTGTGACTTTTGCTGATTTCTGCATTGTCAATACTACTACTGTGATTGATTTCAAGATACTGACATGACCTCTCTGAACAGAGGTGGCAGGATACAAGCCAACTGCAACATTTGCTGGCTTTAGCCAAACCTTGATTATCTTGATTGACTGGAAAAGAAATATCATTTTGTCACAAAATATTTTCCCATTACATTTGTAAACCCATTACTTAATCATTTGGGTTTACTTTCCAAAAATATATGACGACTCATTTAGTTTTCTAGTATACCTAGAACATGTGTATGAATGAACCTTGTATCACCAGCCTAACATAAACATTGAAATAATGAACCATAATAATATTAATAGTATTTAAATTTTAAAACTCGTAATTGGAAAAGAAAACTTGGAACTCTGCTGCTATAAAATACTTAACAGTAGTAGTATTGTTGGTCTGATTTTGGAAGTTTAAATGATTACTAGAAACCATGGCATATATTTGTTGAATCTGTTCATCAGAGAAGAGAAAAATAATATTCTTTCCTAGTGTTATATCTAAAGGAAAGATACCTCTTATAAAGCATAGAATGTTTCACTTTAAAAAAAAAATTTATCTGTTGATAGACCTTTTTTTTTTTTAATTCATATGTGGTGCTGAAAATTAAACCCAGTTCCTCACACATACTAGGCAAGCACTCTGCCACTGAGTCATAACCCCAGCCCCAGAATGTTTCACTTTTAAAATTTATTTATATATTCCAAAAAGTTACTTCACTGGAGAATAACATGTCAGGTATATTTCTAAATTCAAATGTTATCTTAAAACATCACATGCTATTTTGAAAGTATTTGGGGTGAGAAGAAGAAGAGTTGAGAAAATTAAAACTATGATTAATTACAATGTAAAATTTAATACTGGGGCTCAATATGAGAGATCAGAATATCAAAAGACTTGAAACTCTCTAGATTATTTTGCAGTTTATATCAAGCACCAGAACAATAAGTTGCCTTTTGTGGGGTGGGAGGAGGAGCATATATTTAGTTTTCAAATAGAATTTCATCTAAAGAAAGTATTAATTTTTTAAATGTATAACATCTCATTTCTTCTCTCTACCCAATTTATATATATATATATATATAATAATGTGTAATAATATATAGTGTATATATAAATATATCATAAATGTATATAAAAATGTATATAAATATGTTATATATTTATATATAAATATATACACATATATATTATAGCAAATGGTTATTTGACTGATTAAAGCTTTATGAAAACAGAACATTAAAAACAAATGTATTTTTCCTGGAGAAAAGAAATTCTGCAAGGAATTTTGGAGCCAGCTGACTCTTGATCATTGAAAAAATTACTTTCCTACCAAAAAGCCAAGGAAAGAAGAAATCAAGGGGCTGGGATTGTGGCTTAGTGTTAGAGTGCTTGCCTAGCATGTGCAAGGTCCTGGGTTCGATCCTCAGCACCACATAAAAGTAAAAAAATAAAGATATTGTGTCCAAGTACAACTAAAAAATATTTTTAAAAAAATAAGAAGAAATCAATGAGCAAGTAGATGAAAAGAAATATATCCTTAGATAATTCCTTTCTCAACTACAGACTTTTATGCTAGATTTCTCTGCAGGTATTAATGAGAAGTACAAGAAGCTTGACATTCTGTGAAGGTGTTATTTCTGGGAATTTTTGACACATTTTACTTCTACTTCATGACCATCAAGAGGCACATTAAATTAAGAATAGTTGTAATTGAGTCTGTGTTAATTTATTTTTAAGCTTTTATTTAAAATCTTACCACTGTGTAACAATTGGTAGAAATTGCCCCAACACACCTAATCCCCAACCAACTTATAGTAATCACTAGATTAACATTAATAGATTGAGTGAAAAGGAAGACCATCTCTAACCTCTAGAGTGAGATAAAGAATGCCAAAAAGGATTCCATCACCTCACTAACACACTTAGTGCCTGCTTTTCAGACTGTTTTGACTACAAACAACAATAAGAAACACATTTTCCATTGTTACCCAGTACATACATATGTGTGTGTGTTTGCATGCATGCTTAAGCATACACATGTGTACATAAATATACACACACATATATATTGCCTCACAGTTTTTTACTGTTTCATATTTTAAAATAGTAATTATGACCACTAGTTGATCTCACTACCTGTGAAAAATACTGCTCTAAAACAATAATTATTATAGTTATAAAAATTACCTATATACATTCCAACTTGCAGGTATCAAAGCAATTGACTCCGTAAACACACTGCAGATATAAAGTATCATGGTTAAGTGTAATCACTTAGCATTTATAATATGCCCTCAAGTCTTTCTCTTTAAAAATTTTTAGCTGTAGATGAATACAATACTTTGTTTGTTTTTATGCAGTGCTGAAGATCAAACCCAGGGCCTCACATGCTAGACAAATGCTCTACCACTCAGCTACACCCCCAACCCATGCCCTCAATTCTTGCACAAATAGAATGGCTTCCATAAGAATACAAGGAAAACAAAGGCACAAGTGACAGACACACATAATAAACCTGTATATGTACAGAAAAAGTCACATCATTTCTATACAGGAGTACAAAGGACAAAGAAATAAAGATAATCAGGTGCAGAATGAGTTGAGTTACCAAATCCAGACTGGTTTTAATGTCATTGAAAGCATTCGAAAGTCCTGGCATCTTCGCTATATATTTTTGGCTTATGAGATTAGTGCTAGTACATCAAATTACTATTCCCTCAGTGGTCCTGGACGGAAGCTTTCTGGCTGATCTTTTGGCACATTAACATTGCTGAATGAGTATTAATGTCCCCAAAACTAGATTTTGTTGCATGTGGATGAGTCATGTGAACAGCTCCTTGGGAAGAAATGGGACTTGTGGGGAGGGAGAAAAAAGCATACTGCTAAAATAAGCAAATGTTTATTTCATGAGTAATGAAAACTGGTCAGAACAATATATTGTAATGTTCCTTTAACATTTCTCAACTTTCTGATCAGCAACATTGAAAGCCTAATATTTAAAAATTGTCTTTATGCCTATACCTGTGCACTGAATCTCTTCCAAATTGAGTAGTCAAATCTGTTTAATCTAAATCACTTTGCAAACTTCATTACTTTACTTGGCTTTTAAAAAATCCTATCAAATTTAATAAGGACATATCCTGCAGCTGGTTATCACTTAAATCTTATTATTTGGTCATTTAGATAAACCAAGGACAGATTAATCCTTTCTTTGATGGCGAATTAGGGTCTTTAAATGTCAGTGGAAACTTGACATGTATGTGAGAGCAAAAGCTGTGAAGCGTTTGATATTAAAGGGTTAATCAGATCATTTAGTCCTTGAGCTCCTTTGAGTGCTTTAGCTGGAAAGAAATTGAATGGTTTAGAAATGGTGTACTATGAAACAAATTATAAGTGTTAGTGTACTTGAAATTTTCAAGAGTGCTTCATAAAAATCTACATGTACTCCACTATTCGTCTTAGGGCTCTTACAATATGAGAAGTATTTGTTGAGGTATTGGTCTGTCACACAGAAAGGTTTATTAATTTATGTTACAGTAGATCTGCACCTTTCTTACATTTTGTTTTGTGCTTTCTGTTGGCTGTTGGATAGTTGACAAGGTGCTTTCAAAGTTTTGAGGAGATACATTTTCAATATGTCACAAGAGGTTGAATTTTAATGCACAAAGATCTCTTTCAAATTTATAAGAAAAAATCTCCAGTGTAAAAAGTAGACAAAGGTTAAAAAATACTTCACAGAAGAAACACAAATGCATCATTTAAAAAATATTCTACTCATTTTAAAAACAGTGAAGCAGAATTTTTTTTTAAAAGATAATGAACACCTGTCTATTGGCTGGGTGTAATGACAGATCAACCAGTGAGGTTAAGATTAGAGGAAAAAATGGGGAAATATATTGGAAAAGAAACATAATTTTCATTATATGCAATGGTAAGTATCAGGAAAACATAAGAGAATTATCTGTGAAATAATTGGAAGCAATTAGGAAATTAACGAAGTACTTCTAAAAAATATAAACCTGTTAGGAGTAGAATTATGTCACCTAAAAAGATATGTTGAAATCCTATCCTAATCTCTAGTACCTCATAATGGAACTGTTACAGTAAATAGAATCTTTGCAGAAATGATACAGGAAGAAGTAGGGTAGGACAGAGTCTTCATCCAATGTAACTGATGTCCTAATAAAAAGAAAACAAGAAGACACAGGGAAAGGCACATTATGCATAGATTGGCGTTATGTAGCTGCAACCCAAGAGAAGCTGAGAGAAAGGCATGGAACAGATTCTCCCTAGAGCCTTGAGAAGGTGTGACCATGCTGACACCTTGATTTTGAACTTCCAGCCTCCTCGAGTATGACAATAAATTTCTGTTGTTTTTAGTCACTTGCTTTGTGGTACTTTGTTACAGCAGTCCTAGAAAACAAGTACATAGAACCCCAAAATTTTCCTGTATGCAGGTAATAACCAAACATAATTTGTTAGACATTTGGAAGGGTGGGGCAGGGTGGGGGGACTCCACTGAACCAAAGGTAACATTTTAAAAATGACTTGTACTATATATGGAGAAATAACATTATCAAAATGTTGCTTCTTCCTATGTGATTGTGCAAATTGAAAGAAAGTATAACAGGGTTGGGACAAAGGAAAAGTTTGTGGAAATGACTCTCAATCCAATTTTAAATATTTTTAAGCAGACAAGAATATCTGGGAGGGAATAGGAAAAAGAGTAGTGATAGAGGGAAATTTCTTTGCCTAGTATTAAAACTTGTTAAGTTTCAGTAATTCAATGTATGATAAAAGAATAGACAAATAAAATGGAGTCCAAACATACACATTTAAAGAAAAATAATTGGAGACATGTCATTATGCATGTAAATTTATGTGTGTATATATAAATTCAATATAGAAAAGGCTATTTCAGAATCCTGGGGGAGAAGCAGATTATGCAGTAATTGGCTAGCTTTTGGGGGGGTAAAAGTATAACGGTCTCTCACACCAAAATAAATTTCAAATTAGTCAAAGATTTCAATATAAAAAAGGAAAAGCTAGAAGAAACCGTTGGTGAAACTAATTAACAAAGAATTTTTCCATTGATACTATGCAGTAAGATTAAAGAGAAAAAATTGAATCCACTGTTGGCAAGAATATATTAAAGATAATTCTTCACAAACTTAAATGCAACGCAGTGAGAATCAAAACCACAGAAGATAAAGAGGAATAAATATGAGACGACTAAAGAAAATATGGAAAATGGAAAATGGGTGAGGGATAAAAGAGATAAATGTAGGAGGCATTGTAGTTGGATATTGAAATTTAAAACACCCACACTGAAAACAGTAAACTGGCATAAGATTGACTGTCAGCAGAATAGACTGGAAAAACCCAAGTCATACCCAAGTATATATCAATACATAAATTCCTGATAGAGGTGGCATCTCAAGTTAGTGGTAAAGGATGGATAATTTTTATTCCAATAAATGGAATTAGGAAAGTAGGTTACTGTCTGAGAAAAATAAAAATAGATTTCTGTCTTAGCCCACACAACAAAATAAGGCTTCAATGAAATAAAGAATTAAATTTATGCAACAAATACTTTAGTCTCTATTAGCCAGGCACTATTCTAGTGCTAGACCACTGAGCAAGACAAAGGTCTCTGCTTTTGACGTGCAACTAATGGAGATTGACAATAAATAAACAAGAAAATATCAGGAGCATTTTCTGTGCATAGAATTAAGACAAGGTTGTGTGCTAGAAAAGAACTAGGTGATTAGGGAAGGCCTTTCTGAAGAGGCAACATTTAAGCTGAGCTAGGAATCAGAATCTCAACAGAATTGCACATTCCAAACAAAAGCAGAGGAAGTGTGAAGTCTAAGAGAAGGAGGTAAGTGAGATCCAAGAAAAAAAGAGACCAATGAGACTGGAGTGAGTGGTAGGGGGATTAATAAAATAATTTGTAGGACTTCGTAAGCCGTGGAATTGAGGTCTTATTCTAATGAGATGCCACAAAGATTTTAAGCAGGAAAGTAGCATAATATAATAAACTTTAAAGATCGTCACTTTGTAGAGACTGAGTCATAGAAGGCAAAAATAAAAGGAGAGACAGGCAGTTTCAATTAAATATAAAAATATAGAACACATAAGCCAGGTGTGACAGGGCATGTCTGTTATTCCTTCCGCTCAGGAAGCTGAAGCAGGAGGATCACAAGCTGGAAGCCAGCCTGGGAAAGTTAGTGAGACGCTGTCTCGAAATAAAAAAATAAAAGGGGCTGGGGATGAAGCTCAGTACTAGAAAGCCGCTAGATTCAATCCCCAATACCAGAAAATGTGTGTGTGCGCGCACACGCACACGCACACACACTCAGAACATTTTACTATTTTTTAATCTTCAATTTTTAAAACTACAAAGATTACTAGATTTTGCTAAACATAAAATGTTGTTTTGCTAAACAAAAAAAAAATGAAACTACATAACAATCATCAAACTTCGGTAGAAGATTAATTATTTAGTAGAAGGATAGTGTTCTCACTATACAAAAGGATATGGCTGGGTGTGTAGCTCAGTAGCAAGGCTTACCTAGCACTAGACTCTGAGTTCTATTCCCAGCACAAAAGGGAGGGAGGAAGAGAGGGAGGAGGAAATGGAAATGGATAGGTCACTTTTAAAAGTTTTTTTGTAGTTGTAGATGGACAGAATGCCTTTATTTTATTTGTTATTTTTATGTGGTACTGAGATTGAACCCAGTGCATCACACATGCTAGGCAAGCACTCTGCCACTGAGCTAGAGCCTAGGTAGGTCACTTTTAAATTGTTGTCATCCACTACTCTAACTTAGTATCTAGTTGTTTTGGGGAGAATTGGAAAGAGGGAAAGACTCACCCAAGTTCTTCCCAAACCTCTGCCCCTGCTTTTTATTTTTTTAATCTAAAAAACAATCTTCTCTATCTTTAACCTCTATCGCCCACACTCCTTCTACACCTGAACCTCATTGTCCATCATTCTTTACCAAACATGCAACTTAGAGCATTGTTTGGTTCATATTTTGGAGGTCAAAGGATATAACGTAGTGGGTTAATTGGATACAAGTAAAAGCACATTAGCTAATATTATATGCTGCTGCATGTGCCTGCATATATCTGAGGACAGTTGAGAAGAGAATGGTTAAGATCCCAGATTCTGAAGCCAAACAGCCCAAGTTCAGATCCTGAGTCTACCTTACCAGCCATATGACATTCAGCAAATTGTTTAATTTCAAAAATAAAACATAATAAAGTAAAACTGAAACAAAATCCAAGAGAAGGTGAATGTTGCCTGGACCCACAAGGCAGAAAAAACAGCTCCTGCTCCTATCACTGGCAACCAATCCTAATGAAATCTCCCGGGGTGTGGGGATCTATCTAGAGGAAGAGAGTAGTGTTTGAAATGGATTTTTTTATTTTATTTTATTTTTATATTTTGGAAATGAGGGTTTATTTATATTTAAAGGATGATCTCAAACTCCTTGGGCTCAAGTGCTTCTCCCACCTCAGTCTCCTAAGTAGCTGGGGCTACATATATGCACCACTGTGCCCAGTTTGAGATGGAATTTGGAACTGCATTAATTATTATGGGAGTGAATCAAATATATTCTGAAGGCATGTGTTATCTGCCAAAGACTGTATTGAAGAATATGAGGCAAAAAATTACAGTATTTTAGAAGTAATTGACGCCTGCTAATTTTTAAAAAATAGCTCTTAGAGTCTGATACTATGGCACATCCCTATAATCCCAGTGGTTCAGGAGGCTGAGGCAGGAGGATATGGAATTCAAAGCCAGCCTCAATAAAAGCAAGGCACTAAGCAACTCTGTGAAACCCTGTCTCTAAATAAAATACAAAATAGGGCTGGGGGTGTGGCTCAGTGATTGAGAGCCCCAGAGTTCAATCCCTGGTTCACTCCCCAAAAAATAAATAAATAAATAATTTTTAAAATAGCTCCTAACAAAAATAATCTTGCAGATCAGTAGCAATGGGTAAATAACATGAATAGTCAATACATAAAATGAGAATTACAAATATCTAACAAGTCTCTGAATATTTATGGTCAGTCTTATGAATAAAGAAATTCAAATTTGAACAATTAATTTGACTAGGAATTTTTAAAATTCTTATATAAAGATGGCAAAATTGGAGATAACAGACTCTCAAATATATAGAAATAGAACTATAGAAGTTGTGTTTATAGAAAAGGGTCAATAATAATTCCTTAAAAGTTTGCATTTCCTAAAAACATTAGGTGAAATTATAGTTGACAAACTATAATTCTGAATGGTTTGGGTTAATAAGAATTAAACTCACTGATTGATTTTAACATCATTGAAAAAGGGATAGCAGATATCTCATGACTTCTGATTGAATACAAGAGAAAGAACATAGCACTATCTTTTAAATATGTTTGCCCAGGTATCAAACCTAAAATTTGGCAAGACTCTAGATCAAACTATTTAGTATACAGGAAATGCTGGGAATGGAAGAACAGGTTAGATGACACTCCAGGGATGCAGTCAGAAAACCCTGTGTGGAAATAATTTAGGGCAAAGGATATACCACACTCCCTCAATCTTTTGGTACTGATGATTGAACCCAGAGGCACTGAGCTATATCCCCAGACTTTTATATTTTTTTTTAATTTTGAGGCAGAGTCTCACTAAGATTGCCAGGCTGTCCTTGAACTTGCCATCCTCCTGCCTCAGTCTCCCAAGTCACTGGGATTGCAGGCATGTGCCACCAGGCCCAACAAAAAGGACATGTTTTCTTGAACACATTTAAACATGTAGATATTGTTTGAAATTGCAACTTGGTCAAATACTTTTTTTTAAATGTGAACAATTATTGAATAATTGATAATATTAATGAATTAATTTTGTTAGTTGTAATAGTTATTGTGGTTGTGTTTATAGAAAAGGGCCAAGTAGTCCATATATTTTAGGTATTCTACTGAAGTATTTATCAACTAAATTATCAGATAGTTGAGTTTTTCTTTAAAATAACCCAAGAGTGGACTGGGGAAGTCATAGATGAAACAAACTGTCATTTTTAATTAGCCTTTTGTTTACTTCCTGATAAGATTTAAGAGTTCTTCATATATGTTGGATAACAGTCCTGTATCAGATGTGTCTTTTGCAAATTTTTTCCCAGTCTGTGGCATATGGAGATGGTCTCATACTGTTTATTGAGCCAACTATCTTTGCTCTTTTGTTGAATATTAATTGACCAAATTTATGTGAGTCTATTTCTAGGTCCTCTGTTCTGTTTCATTGGCCCATTTTCCTTTCACCAATACTAAACTATCTTGACTATTTAGTTTTTATAGTAAGTCTTGAGGTTGGGTAGTGCCATTCCTCCAACTTTGCTTTTCCCCTTCCACATAGTGTTGGTCCTTCTGGTCTTTTACATCTCTGCCTAAACATGAAAATCAGTTTGTTGATGGCCAAAAAAATCCTTACTGAGATTTTATGATTGCGTTGAATTTGTAGATAAAATTGTGAAGAATGGATGTCTTAACAATATTGAGTCTTCCTAGCTATAAACAAAGAATATCTCCTCATTTATTTAGTAGTTCTTTGATTTTGTTCATCAAAACTCTGTTGTTTTCCTTATACGTATAGATCCTCATATGTAATTTGCTAGATATATGTCTAAGTATTTCATTTTTTAGGAAAGCTTGCATAAATGATTTTGTGTTTTTAGTTTCAAACTCTAATTATTCATTGCCAGTATATAGGATATCAATTGATTTTGTATATTAACATGTATACTGCAAATTTCCTATAATCTCTTATTAGTTTCAAGAGGGTTTTTATTGATTATTTTTAACTTTCTACATCTTGTCTACATTAACAACCATGTTACCTCTGCACAAAGACCATTTAACTTCTTCCGTACCCTCTTATTTCCTTTTCTTGTCTTATTGAATTAGCTGAAATTTCTAGTACAATGTTAAAAACAGTAATAAGAGGAAACATTCTTGCCTTCATTGTCCTAATAGGAAAGCTTCTAGTTTCTTACTATGAAGAATAAAGTTCACTGTAGGGTTTTTGTAGATATTCTTTACCAAGTTGAGGAAGTTCTCCTAGTTTACTGAGGAGTTTTTTTTTTTTATCACAAATGGGTGTTGAATTTTGTCAAAAGCTTCTTATGCATCCATGAATCATGTGTTTTTTCTTATTTTAGCCTGTTGTAATAAATTACATTAATTGGGGTTTTGTTCTTGTTGTTGTTGTTGTTACTGGGTATTGAAATCAGGAGCACTTGACCATTGAGCCACAACCCCATCCCTATTTCGTATTTTATTTAGAGACAGGGTCTCACAGAGTTGCTTAGTGCCTTGCTTTTGCTGAGGCTGGCTTTGAACTTATGATCCTCCTGCCTCAGCTGCCGGAGCCACTGGGATTAGTTGATTTTTGAATGTCAAACCACCCCTGTATGCCTGAGATAAATCCCACTTGGTCACGGGACATATTTTATATATATTTGATGAAATTTACTAATATTGTATTGAGGACTGTTGCACCTATGTTCATAACAGATGTTGTGATATTTTTAAGAATGTCTTTGTTTGGACTTGTTTTTATGGTGATGTTGGCCACATAGAATAAATTAGGAAGTATTCCCTCCCTCTGCTTCTGAACTCTCAAAGAGATTATAAATAATTTTTGGTTGAATTGTTCAGTAAACTCATTTAGACCTGATGCTCTGTATTTTGGAAGTTTATTAATTATCAATTCAATTTATTTAATAATTTAATAATTATAGGCCTATTCAGATTATCTCTTTCTTCTTATGTGTACCAACCCCCTTTTAAATTATAGACATCTATTTCTTTAGGTTTTATATTTGAGATGATACATTTTCTGACAGAGATTACTATTCATAGATATTTTCAAGTGTGTTTATTAGGGTATTATAGTTATTCATAATAGTGGGGTCCATTTTGTCATATTCATACAAGCACATGGAGTAGTCATACATTGCTTAATTTCAGTCCCAAGTGCATAATTTTCTCTTTCCCTCTGCTCTTCCCTCCCCATATTCTCCTTCCTCCACACTGCTGGTCTTCCTTCTATTTGTTTATTGATTTTTAAAAATTCATACTTTATAGATACACATAAAGGTGAAACTCACTGTGGTATGTTCATATATGTATAAAGGGTAATTTTCTCAATTTTATTCCTCATTTTCTTCCTTTTCCCTTTCTCTTTTCTCACCTCCAATCTCCTTTCTCTACTCCACTGATTTTTCCTCTGTTTTTGTGATATTCCCCCCTCCCACTTTTCCCTCTACTTTGCTCTAGGTTCCACAAATGAAAGAAAATATTTGACCCTTGACTTTCTGAGTTTGTCTTATTTCACTTAGCATGGTGTTCTCTAGGTCCATTCATTTACCAGCAAATGCCATAATTTCATTCTTCTTCATGGCTGAATAAAACTCCATTGAATACATATACCATGTTTTCTTAATCCATTCATTTGTTGAAGGGTACCTGAGCTGGTTCCATAATTTAGCTATTGTGAATTGCTCTGCTATAAACATTGATGTTCCTGTATCACTATAGTATGCTGACTTTGGTTCTTTTGGGTAAATACCAAGGAGTGGGAATAGCTGAGTCATATGGTGGTTTTACTCCTAGTATTCTGAGTAATCTCCATACTGCTTTACAAAGTGGCTGTTGTAGTTTGCAGTTCCACCAACAATGTATGAGCTTATCTTTTCCCCCACATCTTCTCCAGTATTAATTATTATT
Source organism: Urocitellus parryii (assembly GCF_045843805.1). Taxonomy (NCBI): domain Eukaryota; kingdom Metazoa; phylum Chordata; class Mammalia; order Rodentia; family Sciuridae; genus Urocitellus; species Urocitellus parryii. The sequence goes on along the minus strand of NC_135531.1, from coordinate 61,663,919 downwards.
TGTTTCTTTTTCTTTTTGGTACCAGGATTGAACTCAGGGGCACTTAACCACTAAGCCATATATCCTCAACCCTTTTTGTATTTTAATTAGAGACAGGGTCTCACTGAGTTGTTTAAGGCCTCACTAAATTGGTGAGGCTGGCTTTGAACTGGTGATTCTCCTGCCTCAGCCTCCTGAGCCACTGGGATTACAGACATGTGCCACCATGCCCAACTATTTTTGTATTATTGATGATTGCTATTCTAATTGGAGTGAGATAAAATCCAAATGTATTTATTTTTTTATTGGCATTTCCCAGATTGCCAGGGATATTAAACATTTATTCTTATATTTATTAGCCATTTGTCTTTCTTCTTTTGAGAAATGTCTGTTTAGTTCTTTTGCCCATTTATTGATTAGGTTATTTCTTTGGTGTTAAGTTTTTTTGAGTCCTTTATATATATTCATACATATTTGGTGCTTCTTCCAGCAGAAGAATTGTATTCTCTCATATTTGGTGGGGCGGGGGCAGTTGTGGCCATATGACTTACTGGCCAATAAAATGTGTGGAGGCCAGAAGTCATTTCTGAGTAGAAACATTAGGAATTACTATGTAGACCTCCATGCCTTTTCATACCTCTGCCTGATAACTGGTAATGTTTCAGAAAGAGGCTACTCCATTAGCTGAGGCTCCTACAAAGACAGCTTATAACAAAGTAATGGATATGTTACTTGAGCAGGAAATGAATACATATTGCTCCAAGCTCCTGAGATTTTGTAGTTGTTACTGAAGCATAGCCTAGCCTCTCTTGACTGATATACTATACCTTTCTTCACCCATCTCCAAAGAACAAGCTTGACTTTTTCTTAACCCTCTTTTATTAAAAGCATTTGCCTTTGAACTATGTATGTCATCACAAAATGTGTCAGTTGTCACTAATATGTACCATTTGGTGCCACCATCAAACACAAAAGAGGACAAGTCTGTATCCTGAACCTCTAGAAAAATTCCTGAGGTTCACTCTGGTTGGATCTGTGTAGATCTCAAGTCTATACATGAACTGATTCCTGTGGCTGGAGTAATACAATACACTGGTTAGCCTGGGAATGGGTTATGGCTGACTCTTTTTTTTTATTATTATTATCTGGGATTGAACTCAGGGGCACTTGACTGCTGCAGTCCAGCTGCAGCAAAATAACCGGGGGGTGATGAACAACTTGTGTACCTTGATACAGCAGGAGTGGGAGCCATTTATTGTAGGACAGGAGGGGTATTTATACATTCCACACAGCTTATCTTAATTAACATAAACTAGATACAGCATCCAACCAATAAGGAATCTCCACACTTAATGGTTCGCTGGCATTACTTCACAAACCACTCCCTCTGGCAAAATGCCAGGCGCCATTCTGACTTGTTTACAGACCCTAACATTTCCCCCTTTTGTTTAATTTAAATAACGACCATAGTGGTTTTTACACAAACACCATAAATAATCTGCTACAAGCAGAAGGGGAGAATACAAAATGCCACAATATCAAGCCAATTGATGGATTCATGCAAGAAGCCCTTGGAAAAATTATACCAGCAATGACACCGTTAGCAAAGATACTGAGTTACAATTTGTTGTAGATTACAGTTTGTTGTCTGAGTCCAGGTAAAGCAGTGTCTCAATAGATTAACTCACAGTCCAGGTAAATCACAGTCCAGGTAAGTTTTGTAGGCAGCTAGCTTGATCTGAAGTTTCGTCCAGTTCTCAGCAACACTGGAAATTCTTCCACTTTTGTCCTCACCGGCACTGGGATGAAGGCATGAACTCTGGCAATGATGCTAAAGAAAACCCTGTAGTATTCCACTAAGAAAACAACCTTCTGAACAATTTAGTACATTATCTCAAGGTTTTTTACATTTGAAATAGGCCTTAGTGGCGCTCATTACTCATTAGCCTCCAGGTGTGGGAGAACCATTGTAGTTACTGGCCTTGGAAATGATCAAACTTCAGGGATGCAGGCTGTCTTCTGCCTGCAGCGTCCCGGGCAGCCCCAGATGGCCCAGGGAGAGTCCGGGGAGTGTTCCGGACTCAAACTGCCACTGGGCACAGGGAGCAAGAGCCTGCGAGACTGTGCCTCCGGGTCAGGTTTGGATTTGGGCTCAAGGCAGTGGAAGAGCCGGCTGCCACCGCTTGGAAAGTCCTTGCTTCGCTGTGATTGGCTCCCGCTTGTGGCAACCTCCACGCCAATTCACACACCCTCTGGTAACGAAAATATTCAGTAATAGCCTTTTGCTGCAACTTTTTTCCTGATAATCCTTCTTCTTCTGAACTTTCTTTTTCTTTCTGACTAGAGTTCCTGGGCTTTTATCAACATATGCCCTAACTGCTCTTGGTTCCACTGGGGTGCCTTCTTCCCTTAGTAATCTACTTAATACCCCTTCCATATTTTCGTCACAAAGACAATACAACATTTCAAGACAAAACAAGACACAAATATACTGTATCAATCTTCTCCATTTTCTCAAAATGGCCATTTTTCCTTTCACCCTATCTGCTTAGGGACGAGCAGATTTACTCCCGTCCTATCTAGGGATGGGCAGCTTTTTTTTTTGTCACTTACCCCCGAGTGTCCCAGGGCTCCCCGGACGGGCCACTATCTGCAGCAGTCCAGCTGCAGCAAAATAACCGGGGGGTGATGAACAACTTGTGTACCTTGATACAGCAGGAGTGGGAGCCATTTATTGTAGGACAGGAGGGGTATTTATACATTCCACACAGCTTATCTTAATTAACATAAACTAGATACAGCATCCAACCAATAAGGAATCTCCACACTTAATGGTTCGCTGGCATTACTTCACAAACCACTCCCTCTGGCAAAATGCCAGGCGCCATTCTGACTTGTTTACAGACCCTAACACTTGACCACAGAGCCACTTCCCTATCCAGCCCTATTTTGCATTTTATTTAGAGACAGGGTCTCACTGAGTTTCTTAGTACCTCACTTTTGCTGAGGCTGGCTAGGAACTCATGATCCTCTTGCTTTGGCCTCGGGGAGCTGCTGGGATTACAGGCATGAGCCATTGGGCCTGGCTATGTCTGATTCTTGAGCCAATCACTGTGAATAAAGGGAAGAGATACAATAAAGAACTTAAACTAACAGAAGGGCACCCCCAAACCTAGGGATGGGGTAAAGTCCACACAAATCTTATGGTTAACAATGGATTCCCCAAACTTAAACAAAACTGTTGGCAGAGAAGAAAAGTGAAAGCTGGGGTAGCAATTAACAAATATCCACCCATCACCATGCCCTGATGGGTATGAACCTCGGATTTGACAGCACAAGACAGAGTCCTGTCTTTTGAAGTCTTTTCAAAACAGAGCATGTCACCATTCAGGGGCCTGAGACCGTCTCCAGGAGTAGAGACCTCAGACTTTCCAGATTATTGACCATATTGCAGACAAGTGATTTATTATAAATATGAAAGTGCAATATCAAATGGAATGTGGACCACCAGAGAGAGTGAGTGCAACATATTGTTCTGGGGTTTTATCTTTTATAGAGAAATAGTATAGAAGGCTGAACTAGAGGTGAAGCCAGGTGGTATTACATATATAATACCACCTGTATTACCACCTATAAACTGTAGTCCAGTTTTCCTCGCATTTGAGTATTGCCCTTGCTCAATCATACTACTTCCTACATTGCATGTCTTATTAGCATCTTGAATCTCCACCTAGGAGTGTGCATCTTCCTATTATAAGGAGGCTAGGGTTATTTCCTGATCACCAATGTCTTTAATGTACATACTGCCTAAAGGAGTGCCTCCTCCAGATAGATGCCTTGTGGTTGTTTGTCTTGCAATTATGTTGCTTTTTCATCAGCCAGTTGGCATGCTGTGGGTAAGGACATGGGCTGGGTTGCTCAGGGCTTTAAGATATATATATATATATGGAAGTGACATCAGTAAAATGGTAGAGTAAGGAACCCCAAAAGCAATAAAGTAATTGACAAAGAACTGTCAGAATAATGTTCTTTCTTTCTTTCTTTAAGACTGGGTTTTGAAGGCTCGCCCTTCCTTCCTTCCTTCCTTCCTTCCTTCCTTCCTTTTCTTTCTTTCTTTCTTTCTTTCTTTCTTTCTTTCTTTCTTTCTTTCTTTCTTTCTTTCTTTTTTAGCTCTGGAAATTAACCAAACCTTGACCAACAAAGAAAGAACTGATTGGCTCATAGTAAGATAGGAAACTTGGGTTGGGGTTGTGGCTCAGCAGTACAGTGCTCGCCTAGCATGTGTGAGGACCTAGTTTCGATCCTCAGCACCATATAAAGAGAAATAAATAAAGGTATTGTGTCCATCTACAACTGAAAAAAATATTTTAAAAAAAGAATAGGAAGCTTGGTGGCATTTTTAACTTAAACTGGTCCCAACCCCTATGGAGATCCAGGGGGGTGGTTGTCACCTCCACTGGGGTGCTGCTGATCTTCATTTAAATTTCACATTCCTGAGGGACTGAGGGACGTTTTCCCTCACCATATCCCACCACTTTGTCCTCCCACTGGTAGCTGACATCAAATGCCCCCATTCTAGAACCCTCCAGGGCTTCTGTTTTTCTGCTACATTGTATTTACTTGTCTGCTGTTTGTTTTTCCTGCTAGATTGGAAGTTAACTGAGGACAGGGACTGTGACTCTCTTATTCACCATTTTATTCCCACAAGTTTACAGAATAAAGATTTGATGAGTAAATGACTGAATCACACTGAATCGCTCAGACACTAGGGACACAGTATAACTTGTATGCTAAAGATTTGAGTCTCTACTTCCCTGCTTAAGAAGATTTAAGTCTCCATGTTGCCTGTGTCATTTTGAAGCCCATAATCTTGTTGGCTTTCAAGAGCCTTCAAAACCCAGTCTTAACAACTGTCTAGTTGAGCTTTATGACTCCTGAGTCCAGCAAGTGACTGCTCTTCCCTCTACCACTTCCCAGATGCACAGCATTTCTCTGGTGTTGTTGGAACTGCTCAAATGAGTGGTAACTGTAGGTAGGTAGGATATGGCTGGAGGAGGGACACCAATGGGGGTGTGCCTTTGGGGTTTATATTTTGTCCTTGGTGAGGGGAGCTCTCTCTGCTTTTTGGTTGCAAAGTCTTGAACTGCTTTCCTCTATCACACCCTTTCCCCATGATGTTCTGCATCACCTAGGGGCCAGAGCTATGGAGTCAGCTGATAATGACTGGACTTCTCTGAAACTATGAGCCAAAATAAATGTTTCCTCCTATAAGTTGCTCTCAGGTCTGTTGGTCACAGTGATACAAAGCTGAGTAAAACAGAGGCTGAGTAAAACAGAGGCAGAGTTTGTCTTGCATGACAGAAAGCTGGAAAAAAAATCCTTAACACTTGCTTTTTCAGCCTCCCTTGCCAAAATGAGAGCTTGAGCCTCTATCTTCAGCTCCACCCATCAGACACACTCACTCTAGACTTTAAAATGGGAGTTGATGTACCTTTTTCCCCACATCCTCGCCAACACTTATTGTTGTTTGTATGCATGCAGCCAAACAACAGTATGGAAAGCAGGATGGAGATTTCTTGGAAAATTAGGAATGGGACCACCATTTGATCCAGCTGTCCCTCTCCTTGGTCTATACCCAAAGGACAGCATACTACAGGGACACAGCTATATCAATGTTTATAGCAGCACAATTCACAATAGCTAAACTGTGGAACCAACCTAGATGCCTTTCAATAGATGAATGTATTATAAATGTGGTATATAGACAGAATGGAATATTACTCAGCAATAAAAGAGAATAAAATCATGGCATTTGCAGGTAAATGGATGGAGTTAGAGAAGATAATGCTAAGTGAAGTTTGCCAATCCCCCCAAAAACAAAAGCCAAATGTTTTCTTTGATTGATATAAGGAGGCTGATTCATAGTGGGGGTAGGGAGAGGGAGCATGGGAAGAATAAATGAACTCTAGATAGGGCAGAGGGGTTGGAGGGGAAAGGGTGGGGCATGGGGTTATTAATGATAGTGGAATGTGATGATCATTACTGTCCAAAGTACATGTATAAAGACACGAGTTGGTGTGAATATACTTTGTATACAACCAGAGATATGAAAAATTGTGCTCTATATATGCAATAAGAATTGTAATGCATTCTGCTATCATACATAAATTAAAAAAAATTAAAGGGAGCTAGTACTGTGAGCAATGAGAGGGATGCAGTGCTTTCAGCGGTGGTGGTGCTGACTGTAATTTCTACAGATGTGGAAACAGGTCAACTTCGAGAGCAGCCCTGCATGATGATGCATATCCATACTTAATGTACAGCCACACACACAAGTGTTTTTATCAGAGAAGATGCCAAAGGAAACAAACCAAGTACTTCCAAGGCACGGAAATTATGCAGGGATTTGGTTACCAAACAAACAGGAGAAGGTGAAGCAGCAAGAATTATCAACTGCCACCACCCCAAGCTGGAGGGACAAAGGGAAGAAGAGATTATCTGGAGCCTGGGAAGCTAACTATGCTGGTGTCTGTGTGGAGAAGTGGATCTCCTACTCCAGAGCCTGGGAAAAAGAATGAGAGTCCATCATGAAGGTGATCAGACTGGGCTGCACAATCTGAGATTATAGAACTTTGACATGCATTAGGTTATCTCAGGGAGAAAGACAGCACTTGACATCTCTGTTCCTTATAAAAGCAAACAATTTTCTGATGAGTTATCCTGAGACCCAGAGATAAAGGGGACACAAAGTAAAGCTGAGAAACATAACCCTTCAGAGTTTTGCCTGCCTCAAACCCCCATTTGGGGAGCTTTTCTTCCTACAAACCAGGGTCCCCAAACCAGGATCTGTTCTCCTGACTTCAAGGTATATTGCTAAGAATTCCCCCTCCCCAAGCTCCTGTAACCAGGCAGGATTCCCAGGGAGGAAAGACTCATGTGGTATAGTATCTTCCTCTCCACTTCCCTAAGGAAGGTAGCTGTCAACCCACAGCCTGTCTTCTTGACCAGAAGCCCTAAGTAAATGCAAAGGAGAAACTTCTCTGAGTACTCTGATGGGGCAGTCTTCTTTTAAAGATTTATAGTGTAAGGATTATAGACACTGCAACTGAGCCTTGTGTTGGCCCTGGGGGGGTGTCCTGTGGCCAGCCTCCTCACCCAAGTGTCTCAGCCGAGCAGGAGAGCTATCACCACTGTCCTGATCCCCCCCTACTCTCTACAGCTCCAGGTCCTCCAGGCCCTTGACAGAACATAGTTTAGTTTGCAAGTAATTCTAGTTAGAGGTCATCATCTTCTGAATATCTACCCTTTACATGTACTTCCTCCAAAGACAGAGATAGAGACATTCCAGGGGCAGTTGGAAAATTACGATTAAGAACAAAAGCTGCATGTTCCTGTTAGGGGGAAAGGGAAAGGCTACATTGTAAATGAAGTTATTAACTTGCCTATAAATCAGGATGTTTACAAACTCTTGGATGAGGAAATAGCTGGACCTGTAGACAAGAAGAGAGGAGCAGTGGGTACAGGAGGAACACAGCGTTAGAACCTATTTTACATGTATTTATGACACAACCATTCATTCAGCACCTGCTGTATGTCAGGTGTCTGCTAGGCTCTTGGGGTTCAAGACTGAGAAGCTCATGATCCAATAAGTAACCCTTGTGTTGTGTTGGACTGAGTACTGTGATAAAGGACATTGGAGGTCCTAGGGGAACACAGAGGAAGGGACCAAAATACACCCTTCAGTTTGGATTTCATGTACTATGTCACAGATGCCCAAGTCATCTCAAGTAGGACATAATTTCTAAAAAATCTCAGCATTTTCAGAAGACCACTGGAGAAGATAGATGTCAATTGCCAGCAACAGAATACCTGACCAATACTGATTTAAACAGTAAAGGTTATCAAGGGACTCAAACAGTTGGGAGCCTAGGAAGATGGTTCTAAGTTCAGAATAGCAGTTCATTGATGTGAATAAAAAGCCCAGGCTGCCCTGACCTATTCAACTTTCACAATGTCATCTTGTAGTACTGTCATCCCTCTGGTACTAAGATGGCTGCTGCCACCCAGGTGGACACCATTTAAATTTTTCTGGTTCTCTATTTCTCATCCATAAAATGAGAGATGTGATTAAATGAGGAGTAAGGCCTCTTTGGGATCTAGCTATCCATTAAACCAACTTCTACCCTGGATAATAGTTTAATCAAATAGTCCTCAAACTTGAGTGTACATCACACTCACCCAAAGGATTTGTGAAAATATATTTTCTGATTCCATAGGTCTGGAGTGAGGCCGGAGAATTCACATGTTCTAACAAGTTCTAATTCTAGGGGTTCCCAGATGTTGCTGAAAGTGCTGGTCTTGGAACCATCCTTTGAGAACCATGGGTTTAACCTCTCTGTACATCAGTTTCCCTAAACTGTAGGATGAAGTGGCTACACAGGAGGGAACGTGTCATTCCTGTAAAGTTTTATAAATAACAGATCACTGGTTCTCCCTTTGGAGATTCTGATGAAAAGCACCTGGGGCTTTGCCCAGAAAGAGAACTTTGATTAAACAACATCCTGGATGAATATCATGATCATCAAGCCTGAGATTCGAGACTTAGGTGATCTGTAAGATTTGTCTAATTCCATATTCTAAAAGCAAGATCAGTTTCAGTCAAAAAGGAAAAATATCCCCAAAGAATGCATTATTTTTACTATCCTTTCCTCTAATTTTATAGACATAGATCTGCAAATCAGTACTTTTTACTTAAACATATCTCCTCACTACAGGGGGGAAACCTGGAAATTGCTCTACAATATATTGTGTATACAATTTCTGAAGTTCTAGCTCCTCTTAGATGTTTTCTCAACTCTCCTCTTTCTGAAAGTATGTAACCTCTCCACCCTTAACTCTCTTAGCATTTATCCATATTAATACCATTACTTTCATGTGTATATATAAAAGATATTCTAGATTGATATCTTATATGTATGCTGTTAAATGTCATAGCCCCTAGGCATTTGTGCCCATTGAATGCTTGAAATATGAGTTGTCCAAATTGAAGCATGCTGTAAGACTTGGTATGAAAAGATTGTAAAATATTTCATTAATAATTTTTATATTGATTGCATGTTGAAATGATAGTACTTGGATTCAGTGGGTCAAATAGATTATTAAAATTAATTGTGCTTGTTTATTCTTATCTTTTTAATGTGACTACTAGAAAAATTAAATTAACAAACAGCTTATAGTGTATTTTTGTTAGGTAGCATTGCTCCAATATATATTGCCTTCTCTGTCTTCTTTTTCCATCTCATTATTAGTTCTGTTTTCTGGAAAATATCATTAACTCCACATTTAATCCTCCTACCAAACCTTTTTTCTGCTTCCCTCTTTTTAACTTCTAAGAGCATTTTGTAAATCTCTCAGCCTTCCTTTTATGTAGCCTCCTTTATGAACTTTATGGATTTAATCTCTCTGATTTCGTAATTCTAGTTCTCTGCCATATGCATTATTTCAGTTTCTTACAAGCTCCGTTCTCTTGGTTTAGTCTTCATCGTCCATCTTGAAGGCATTCCTCAGGTGTCTGATGTTTCTTGGGTATTGACTGGTATTCAAGAGTCACCAAAGAGCTGCCTGATATTCTGCGTGTATTGGCTGCTCACTGGTTGATTAGGAGGAAAGTTGAACTTTCTTTAGAGACACAGTCACTACTACCACCACTGGTGTCAGGTACAGAGACTTTATCTCCAGGACGTGTGTGTGAGTGTGTGTGTGTGTGTGTGTGTGTGTGTATGTACGTATGTTTTACTGGGGTTGAACACAGGGAATTCTACCACTGAGTCACTGAGCTATATCCCTGGTCATTCATATATGTGTGTGTGTGTGTGTGTGTGTGTGTGTGTGTGTGTGTATGAAGGACAAAGTCTCACAAAGTTGTCCAAGCTTTCCTGGACTTGTGATCCTCCTGGCTCAGCCTGACAATTTGCTGAAATTCTAGGTGTGCACCTCCACCCCTTGTTCTCTGGGACTTTTTTATTTCTTTAGAGAAAATTTTCCAGGCTGCTGTCTTGTTGGGGGAGGGGACTGGCATTTGGGGAATGGAAGTGATTAGGAGCCAAGTGTCCACTTTTCGTTTAATTCCACTATTATCAGTGTCTATTCCCTGGTCTCTCTGCATTTCTGAATTTAGGTAGATCACTCAGGTTCAGTCTTTCTAGAGAATAAACCTGTTTCCCAGCAAAGTTGAGGTAATCACCTGACTAGCAGTTCTGGTGGGAAAGGGAGTGTGACTCGTCCCACCTGGAACTCCTCCAGCAAGCTATAGGGCAAAGGGCATCACCTTTTCCTCTCGGTGCCCTGTGAATACCTAGACTATACCTTCCTCTTTTCTGCTAAGTCAGTTGCCTTTGCTCTTTCTGCTTTCCATTTTTTAAAAACTGTTTAATTTGTGCATGAGTGTGTGTGTGTGTGTGTGTGTGTGTGTGTGTGTGTGAGAGAGAGAGAGAGAGAGAGAGAGAGAGAATGGGGATTAAACCCAGGACCTTGTGCACCCTTTATCACTGAGCTTCATCCCCAGCTCTTTTTATTTTAAGACAGAGTCTCACTGCATTGCCCAGGCTGGCCTCAACCTTGCAATCCTTCCACCTTAGCCTCCAGAATAGCTGAGATTCCAAGTGTGCACTACTGTACCTGGCACATCTAAATCTCTTTTACTGTTCTTGTTGTCCTTGTGAGTCATTTGACATTATTTAGTATTTTCTCAGTGAAGTTTTAGTAAAGGGAGGAGCTCAACACATGTGGTCAGTTTCCTCATCTACTCCCAGTAGTCCTTTTTATCCTCTGAGTTCTAGTTGAGAGAATAGCTTCCTGGGGTTGGGGATATAGCTCAGTTGGTAGAGTGCTTGCCTTGCATGCACAAGGCCCTGGGTTCAATCCCCAGAACCATAAAGAGAGAGAGAGAGAGAGAGAGAGAGAGAGAGAGAGAGAGAGAGAGCGCGCGCAATAGTAGCTTCATTCAGGGTATGGTCAACCGAGAAGTTAACTCAATTTAGTTGTTTTTACTTTTGTATCTTATTGGTTCCCCATGTGCCCTGGGATAAAACATAGGAGGAGACTAGAGTCTGGTCTCTAAATGATTCATAAAGCACCATTCAGCTTTAACACTTCAAGAATCTGTAGGTCCAGTTTCTTTATTAGTTTGGACTGTTTGCTAGTATGTATTATGTTGTCATAGGCATCTACTTTGTAGAGATTTTTTGCAAAATAAAAAATTTTAATCAATCAAGAAAGACAATACCTATTCCCAGTTAAGGTGTTTATGATCCACACTCAATAACAGTGACTAAGTGCAATGCTGAAGATAGAAAAAGAATAAAAAGTGCCAAAAAATCTGCCACATCTGTCTTCCTGCATAAGTTTTTATATGTGGTGTGAAACTGAGGAAGGTAGGTAAAGTTACAGCTACTGGAAATTGTTTTTTGTTTATTTAGTTTTTTTATGTGGTTCTGGGAATTGAACCCAGTGCTTCGCATGTGCTAGACAAGCACTCCACCACTGAGCCACAACCCCATGGAAATTGTTTTGAAATGTAGATTTTATCCAGATATGATGAGGCCAACAGATCAGGAAACTGTTGCCATTGAAGATGGGTACTTACAGTTCCCAAGAGAGGACATGCCATACCAGGCAAGCTCATTAGAGAAGCATCGGGGTTGGTCAGGAGTCTAGACAAAAACAAGCAAAACTTTGTTGTGATTTCACCAGAAGAACCAGGCAAGGCAGGGTAAGCAACCAAGTGGATTTAGGGTTGGACAGTGTGAATAATCTTGGCAGGCTCTAGGCTATCAGGGTGGTCTCTAGTTGTCTAGTGCCTGTGCCCTGGGTGATTAGCGCAGGTGCAAGGCTCCTCCAGGAGTATAAAAGCTGTTGGAGGAAGTGATTCAGAGGAAGGGCTCTGGATTGGTCAGTTCACACATGAAAGATCCACTTTCCAAAGCGTCTTTTGCTATCTCTAAGGAATAGCTAGCCCTGGAAGAAGCCACCTCTCCCCAGTTTGTGAATCTCAGATGCCAGAGCATCAAGAATATAGGAAGTAAGATAATACAGTTTCTGCAGGAGTGGTTAAACAAAACCTGAACCAGAGAGGTAGACAGTCTTGCAGAAGCAGTGACGAGGCAGCTGCGAGATAGCTTTTGGTAGGAGTGTGAGTAAGCCAGAGCTTATGAAAGCAAAGGCCATGTTTGGGAAAATATTTATTGTGTCATCGTGGATGAAATGTGCCCATGGTAGAATATGTTATTTAGGAGGTCTTGCTTTCTCACATAACCAGGAGTCTGGAGGTATAGTGGAGGGCCAATGCCTCCATTAGATGAAGTCACCAAAGATTCATGTTCCCTACCACATCCTGCTGCACTCGGCTTTGGTCCATGAAACAAGATGGCCAGTCCACTTGGCTGCCAACATTGGGTCCTGTTCCAGGCAGGAAGTAGCAGAAGGTGAAATGACAAAAATCAAATACTGACTGAGATTTTCTCCTTTTATCTGAGCAATAATAACTTTCCTGGAAAAACCACCCAAAAGAGTTCTGCTTACATCTCATTAGCTAAAACTAAACCCCATGGTTTATCTCAAGAATCAAGGGTACCTGGGGGAGGTCATTGTTTCTAATATTGACATTACTGCCCCCCCAAAAAAACCTGAGATTCTATTCTATTAGTTAGGACAAAGATGTGGATGGATTACATTTAGTAGTGTTCACCACAGAAGGAAAAAGTAAATATAAGCTGGTCTCCTTTGATTAAATGAGACAAACCATATGTAGTATTCAACACAATGTCTAGCTTATAGTGTGTGCTCAAAAAAGGAGGTTTGTTGCTACTAGTACAACTACCGGTATTGTTAATAAAATGTATTTATTCATAGTCTTGATTTTCACAGTCCCATTAATTCGATAACAACTTTTTTTTTTTTTCAGTACTGGGGATTGAACCCAGGACCTTCTACTACTGAGCTGTATCCCCAGCCCTTGTTTTGAGACAGAGTCCTGGCAAGTCACAGTCCTTCTGAGTCATTGAAATTACAGTTGTCACCACCACCCCTGGCTTAATTCAACAAATATCTATGGCACCATTACAACGTTCAGTCTTTAGGTGTTGAATGTGATGGACATTATTATCCAAAGTACATGTATGAAGACAAAAATTGGTGTGAATATACTCTGTATACAACCAAAGATATGAAAAATTGTTCTCTACATGTGTAATAAGAATTGTAATGCATTCTGCTGTCATATATAAATTTTAAAAATATATATGTAATTAAAAAAAAAAGAAAAGGAATAAATTGGATCTTTGCCTTCTAAGGGCTTAATGTCCATGTAGACAACACGCAATAGGCAGAATGTGATTCGGTGGAGAAGTCTTGGAAGTATTAGAAATGGGAGGAACTTGAGAGAACATGCAAAATGAATCCTTCATTTCACCTTCAAGGAAGGTGAGAGCCACTAAGAAAGTGAAGAGGCTGGCCATAGTCACCCAGTTATCTGCAGAGAGAACCAGGCTTGGAACAAAAGTCCCAGTGCCCAGGCTGGGGTCCTGCCTACTACACTGCCCTGCTTGATGCAATTTAAAAATGTTGCTTTTGAAGCTAGACAAACAGAATGGGATAATATGCCTTTACACTTTGGGGAGGTAGGCCGGCCACCTTAAAGAAGAATATCCCTTGGCTCAAGAAGAAACTCTACCAGCAGTAGATTCATTGAACTTCCAGGATAGGGGTGATGCATGTGCCCACGTGAAAATAAGAGCCCCTCTAAATGGCAGATAGGAGAATTATTCTGTGTCAAGGCTTTTATTCACTCCGTGGTTTTCAATTAGCAGTCCTGATTTTTCTAAGGTTTACATTAAATCAGCAAATGTTTCTTGCATAACTTCTTTCCAACCCACTGATCCACCATTGGGTGGCATGGGTCACTAAAAGGTGGAAAAGAATGGAAATCAGGGATCCTGGTGCATGACACAATCTCAGATGAGGGAAAGAGCCATAAAATGTTATTCAGAAATATTTTAAAGATTTAAAATGCAGTCTGTTCACAACAATGACCACTCTAATTTTTCTAATTAAAAAATATTCTGCTTGGAATAAAGTAGGGTGCCTGCCTTTGTTTTTTTTAACGATGAAGTTAATAAAAATCACAGACTATCTGGCTGACAGGAACAAACTAAAGTCACATCTGGAAACAGCTGCACTAGCAATTAAATGGCATTTAATGTGACTAATATCAAAAGGGTGGGTTTTTCTCCCTCTAGCATTAGGAATGCAAAATTCAGCCTTCTCAGTTGCTCCGTTATAATAGTTTTGAGTCATTGCATGTTTGGAAGTCATTCTGATATTTACAAAGAAAAAAAAGCCCCAGTGGGCCATTGAAAGGGATTTGAGTCAGAAAAAAAACAAACAAACAAAAAACTGAACAAGAGCTGTGCAGTTTGAATTTTGAGAACAGACATAAATTTTTCAGGTTTTTTTTCCCCCCTAAGCATTAACTGTTCAGTGTTTCAGTTCAATGAAATAAAGGCCTCTTGTTCCCCATACCAATCAAGTGACCTCCTGCCTTGCTGTAATTAGTGGTAAACTTCAATATGCAAGCTAAAAGACCACCTAATTAAAAAGTGTAATTAATTTACATAGATCATTCAAAATGGCTAGATTAGATAGCTTATGGAGATAATGTAAAACTCTTTGAGCAGCAGTTTATTGGCTTCTTTCCCTGCTGTTCCTCAGGTTCTGAGTATTTTCATGGGAATGAGTTTATCAAAGTGGGAAGGGCTTGGAGGTGATGGTTTTAGCTAATCACTGCTAAACAGTTAAAGCTTTGCAATTATTTTTATCAATTACCGAAGTATAAAACAACAAAGAAATGGCCTTATCTCCTGCTTGGTGCTGAGTGGTCTAATGTTATTAGTGAATATTTATTAAGTGCCTGTTGAGTGCTAGATGCCACTCAAAACATAGTTATTTTAGAATGTACCATGATTAGAAATGACTCCTCTGGGCTACCCAGCACTTTGATTCTTCTGATCACAAGAAGGCTGCAGAACTCCCAAGAAAGAGAGCCAGCGAAGGGTTTCTCCCAGTCTTTCTTCATACCTCACAATGTTGAGCATGCCCCCTTGGATCTACCGGCCTTGGGATAAATAGTACTGGACTCCAGAGCTTGGCCAAGGCCCTCTTATGAGACAACCAAGTGACTTCCAATGAAGAAGAGGAAGAGTTCTGATTCTGTTCCTTGAAACAGAAATTATGACTTTCATGTAACATTCAATCATAAATTTCTTTTCCTTACCTGGGTAACAACGAGAGAAGTCAATCTTTTGATCTATTACCTCCAAGAAGCATCTGACAGGGTTTTATGAATGCAGCTCGTGTTTAGGGGAGAAGTCCCAGAGCCTGGGCACTACCTGGCCAAAGAACAATAGATAGGTCCTCATTGTCTTTTTAATCTCATCTTTTCTCCTAAAAAGGAAAATTTGTCACAGCATTAGATGACCTTGGGCCAGCTCTGCAGGATTCTTCTAAAAATTGCAAATAACCTAACAAGAAAATGTCAATTTTCTCCTTAATATATATTATTCTGATATGAACCTTCTGTAAGTCCTTTAATATTTAGGAGCTTTGAATCATTCAACAGGGAATTCTCCCCTCTCCGTGGAATGAACTGTTGTATTATTACTTGTAAATTGGACACTACACTGAATTCTATAGTTTAACTTCTTACATTTCAATCCCTGAGTAGCGCCCCAATTTTTACTTTTTTATTCTGTGTGAACATAGTTTGGTTCAACTTCACCTTCCATATGCCTCAGTTCTTTTCCCTATTGTTTATTGGTTTCAGCAAATCAATAAGAATAAGGTCAACAACAAAATAGAAAAATGAATACATAGTTTACAGAAAAAGGAAACATTAGTGATTCTTAAACATAAGAAAAAATGCTTGATCTCACACATTAAAACTATATGGTGGGGGCTGGGGTTGTGGCTCAAGGGTAGGCGCTTGCCTAGCATGTGGGAGGCACTGGGTTCAATTCTCAGCACTGCATATAAATAAATAAAATAAAAGCCCATTGAAAACTAAAAGATTTTTTAAAAATACAAACCAAAAAACTATATACTGCTGGGAGTGGTGGTTCATGCCTCTAACCCCCATGGCTCAGGAGGCTGAAGCAGGAGGATCATGAATTCAAAGCCACCTCAGCAACTTAGCAAAGCCCTAAGCAACTTAGCAAGACTCTGTCTCTAAATTTAAAATTTTTATAAAGGCTGGGTATGTGACTCAGTGGTTAAGTGGCCCCTGGGTTTAATACCCAGTATGTATATATGTATGTATGTATATATATATATATATATATATATATATATATATATATATTCCCCAGTGTATGTGTGTGTGTGTGTGTGTATGTGTGTGTATAAACTATACTGCAATATTTTTCATTCATCCAATTGGCAAAGATCCAAAAGTTTGATAATACACTGGGTTAATGTATATATGTGAACTGATGCTGTGTTTTTTGTTTTTTCCCATGTTGGGCATCAAACTCAGGGACTTCTGCATGCTAAGTAAGCACAATACCACTGAAGTTGTACTCCCAGCGCACAACATTGTTTTTAATAGCAAAAGATGGGAAACAACCTTCAGGTTCATCAGTAGGGGATGCAAGGGAATATTTTACAACTGTAGGAAAGAATGAGAAAATGATATACTGGTGTAGAAAGATATCTAAGTTATGTTAAGTATATCTAAGTTATATCTAAGTTGTGTTAAGTATAATATGTAAAAAAATTCAAAATGAGAGTGTATATAAGTATGTTATTATTTTACAACTAAGTAAATAGTGAGTTAAAAGGAGTGTAAAAAGATTTTAAAATAATATGCATACTTATTTGCATATGCTTAAACTATATCAGGGAACACATATAAAATGTGTTCCCTGATATATATATATATATAAAATGCAAAAATTTTTGTTGCCCATTAGGAAAGGAACTGGATGCTTTGTAACAGGAGCAAAAGGAGAACTTTTTACACTATGCCTTTCTCTAATTTGAGAAATCTGAACAATATCATTATTTATTCACAAAATTAAACTTTGAGATGTGCCAAAAATAAGTCATAAATGTGTTTGTAACTAAACACATTAAATGCACAGCAGTGAAGAAAGAGAAAAGTGGGCAGATCCTGGCATATATTTCAAAAGTAAAACCAAGAAAGCTTTCTTTTGTTTTAGATATTGGGGTGGGAACAAGGGATGATCTGAGGATGACTTTAATTCTTTGGGTTTGAACAACTGGGGGATACTTATTAAGAATCTATTGTAAAGGCACAAAACAGACATGTCCTGCCCTTGGGGAACTCACCATGTAATAGGAGAAACAGACAGTAAATAAGCACTCAATTAACATTAACTCTGGGAGGGGGTTGTGTGAGCAACAGCAGAGTACTCATATGGAAGGGAACCACAGAGAGGATAAGGCAGGAGCAAGGCCTTGCCATACGGAAACTGGGTTCTGAAAGCTGGGAAGAATCCTGCTATGTGAGGAGTAGGGGAAGAGCATTTGGGGGAAGATAACAGCATGTGTAAGGCCCTTGAACCAGAGGAAAATAATTATTTTGTGAGTTTTCAAGAGGCTAAGTGGCTGGCCAAGGTGTAGAAATAGAGAGATGGAGAGTAATGTTGGTGCTTATAGGCCAGGTGAGGAGCTTTAGTGTGTATATTTATCTCTTAACAGTAACAGGATTTAAAGTTGTGTGTTATGTTGCCTGGTCTCAAAATTCTGGAAACAAAGGGATAAGCTTAACATTCTGCCAAGATGCGGCCTAAACATTTTGGCATTCTTGCTTTTATATATTCCACCTGCTTCCCTCCTCCCCACCACCTTCCTGAAATTGGGCTCTCCATCTTTTCCTGAGATGAACACTGTTCCATTTTTTTTTCCTAACCATGTGGCTCTCCAGGAAGACAGAGAACTTAAGAGTATTTGGACAGCTCAAAACCTGGGCCACCTTCTCCCAGCCAGTAAGTGTACTTGTTCCCTTCTCATTTGCAGCTCTGTCCACTCTGCACCATCCCATCATGCGAACAATCCAAAAAAGGGTGACAACAAAAATATTGAAATCAAGAGTTCCCAACCATGACTTGGCCATGAGTGACAGCCCATGTGCTGTTGCCATGTGGGGTGGCCACACCTCCCTCTATCTCAAGCACTGCACCAAATTTTAGAAGGGGAAAAAGAACAACTTAATTGTGAAGTGATGAGGTGATCAATATTCTTAATTTACCTCTTTAGCCACAAGGCCCAAATTGAAAACAGGACTGTGAGAATCTCAGAGCCATAGCACGTCCCTGACCCTGAGAAGCAGCTGCTTCATGCCAATAGCACCTCAGAGCCTTCCCCACACCTGCCTAGGAAAGCAGGGTGCTCCTGCTGGTTGGTCACTTACAGATTTGTGGAAGCTATTTTTGGGACCAGGGGCAACAGGTCTGGTTGAAATATAATTCTTGTGCACCATGGGTTAGAACAAGCTTCAGGGGCTAGTTCTCTTGTTATCAGAATAACTATAACCAGGAAAACAACTTCTCAGCAAGGACAATTTGTACAGGAATGGATGCTAATTAAAAGAAATAACAATTGTAGCAGTGACTGACACTCAAATATCCCTTACCATATGACTGATGCACATAAAGCTGTTAAATCTCACCTCACAGGGTTGAGGTTGTGGCTCAATGGTAGAGCACTTGTCTAGCATATGTGAGGCACTGGGTTCGATTCTCAGCAATGCATATAAAATGAATAAAATAAAGGTCCATTGACAACTAATAAATATTTTTTAAAAATGTCACCTCACCATATTAGGTGGGTACTAGGATTATCCCCATATTACAGATCATTTAGAGAAAATCTGCAAGTAGGGACTTTTAAAATAAGTGTTTACTATACTTAATATGCAACAGAAATTTCATACCAATCATGAAGGTTTTTATGAAATCGAGCAGGGTTAATCTGCATGAAAACAGATCTGGGGGTTGGGGAGCCTGAGCCCCAGCTCTTATTTCCATAAGCTATTATGGCACCTTGGTCGCTCGGGATCTCAGGTTCTCATCTTGAAAACTGGAAACGTTAGGCAATAATCTCTAAGGACTCTTCTAGCTCTGACAGTAGAGGGCCCTTCACTTAGCATCCTTGATTTTGACTATAGCAAATTTCAACTCAGTCCCCTGTTCAAACACTGAGTCTCTCATCACCAATGAGTCACAAGACAGTCTCTGTATTCAGCTACCTTCCAGGGCTAAAACTTGAGCACAGAGCTGGAGAAAGAAAGGAGAAAACCCAACTTCATTCACAAACGTTACACTGGACTCTTTAGCGACAGGGCCATTTTAACCCCTCACAACCAGGCAAATGTCCACTCTCCTATGGACTGCTACACATGTGAGCAGGTCAAGATGGCCCCATCCTGAATGGATGCTGTAAATTCCAGTGATAATGAACTTGCTTCAAATTTCAGTTGCTTACTAAGCTGAATTTAAATCAGGAATTCTGATCCCCATCTGCTGTTACACAACTAGACCATTACTTCATTCTTTCTTTCATTCAGCAAATACTTTTGAACACGATTATACATCAGCCACTGTACAAGGCCCTGGGGATAATGAGACACAAAGTTTCAACCCTGTAGAATTTGCAGTCTACTCAGAGAAAAAGCCATTAACAAATAAGCACACTTTCAGATGGCAGTAAGTGCTATGCTGAAAGAACCAAGTAAGGTGAGGGATGAAGAACTACTGATATATCTGACACTTTCAGATGCTCTTTTAGGTTTGGGAGAGGACATTAGGGTGAGACCCTCCATAGAGCTAACATTGGAGCAGAGACCTGAATGGAGAGAAGTAACCATGTAAAAGTCTGGAGTATTCCAAGAAAAAGAAACAAAGAACAAGGAACAATGGTCCCAAGTGAGGTGAGAACAAGAACTGTGAGTCTAAGAAAAAGCAAAAGGCTGGTGAGTATGCATATTGGTGGTGACCTTCCTTCACAACCTCACTGGCCACAGGTTGGAAATGACACATGTGGGCTGTAGAGGAGTCTCACATAAAGTGACTTCAAAGATAACAAAACAGGTAGCCAATCAGTCAGGATCTGAAGCAAGAGTACAAATAGAAGTCTGCATGCTATATGTTGAACTATTTTCCAATTATAAATCAAGCTGAGAAACTGCTAAATGAAATATGTCCTATAATTTTATCTTGACAAATATATCTTTATAGTAATCTGGAAGTTCGAGTTTAAATTTATTATTTTGGAAATCCCAGACCCCAGCTCCAGACTTGCCCACCAGCTGTTATTCAAGCTGAGCAAGGGACCTACCACATGCACAAGTGATCATCCTTGCCCACTTGTTCAGGATCAACCCACATCTCACCACAAATAGCTTCCTCTTAGGGCTAAAGGTATGCAGGAGGACAAATGTAGGAGACATCCAAAGACACCCAGGAAGCAGAAACAGAACTGTTGGGTAAGAAATTCTGAAGCTCCAGGTGTTCTGTAGGGGCAAGAACAGTCTCTGTGCAGGTTGCAGCTAGAGAAAGTCTAACTGTGACCATCTAAAGCCAGGGACTTCTTACCCAGGGATGAAGGCCATACTGCAGAAAGTTCCTGAGGGATAGATATTAAAGCAAGTACCCTTCCTGCAGAGACAGACTGGAAACCAGGAATGAGAGCTATGATCAAGATGCTGAAGAAGTTGGATTATATATGCTAGACAAGAGGGAGGAATAGTTGATAGATGTCTTGGGTTTTTGGACTAGGGAAGCTCCTGAGTGACCTATATTTCCAATGTTGATCTGTGTCCTCTTCACATCTATAGTAAATTCCTGGAAAGCACTGTTCAGCCTTGGCTAAGGGAATCCCAGGGAAAGATGTTGATCTTTGCTCCATCCAGGAGGTAAGAGCAACTGGGTACCAGCAAGAATTAAAGTGAAAGAACCCAAAGAAGGAAGGGAAACTTATGATTCAGATGTCCATGTCCACATACGCTCCTGGAAATGGCCTTTCAAGAACTAACCTTGGAAGTTCTGAAAAGGTCAGAAAAGGAACCCCTGGTAACCTGTTCTCACTTTCTCTCTGTTATTACTAGAATCCCCTATTATTTCCTACCTAGAACACAACCATCCAAGAAACAGGCTATCACCCAACCTGGGTGACCAAGCTCTGGTCAATGGGACTAGCAGAAGTGATATGTGAAACTTCTGGGCTACAGTTTTAAAGAAAGGTGGACACACTACTCTGCCCCTTTTTCCTTTGTGCTGACTGGAGTGTGACATGATGGTGACCCTTCCTCGATAACATGAACAAGGTGGACACCCTGGCAGATAGAATAACAAGATAGAAGGGGCTGGAGCCCTGACACCATAGAACTACCATACAGTTCTGGATTTATGACCTATGGATCATGAAATGAGAGAAAAATAAACCTCTACCTTATTTAAACCATAGTTGGTTTCATTGCTATTTTTTAAATCGCCGTTATAACTGTTGTACTTTTACCACCTCTTAGAGAGAATGGATTACACAAGTTTACTTTCCCATGGATGTGACCTTTCCTGTGGAAAGGATTTTTTTTCTTTTGTCTTCATCGAAGGTTGTAGTTTGTCTCCTAATCCATATTTACTCTCTTATCATTTCCTTGAGTTGTGTAGATTTTGATAACATCACCTCTCATCACCTATCTTTTTCTGTTGAAATCCTCTTAGTTTTAGACTGTCCTCTTGGAGAATGACTTTGTCTTTCCTAAAAGTCAGCAACTTTGATTTTATTTCTGCTCTCAGTTAAATTGTACCATGGACAATGATTTTCGGGGCTGGGAACCTGGCTCAGAACCTACAAATGGTTGAATTGAATTAGCTTGAACTTTAAAAGGCATTTTCTCTTCAAAGAGACAGCATGAACGAAGTCCAGGGTTCTTGACTTCATGGCCTAAGCTTTCATCTGCTATCCCCAGTAGACAACATGAAACCATGGAGGAAATCTGGACTGCAGCAATTCCTTTACAAGAATGCCATTGCCCTTTGCCCCCATCAGGTCTCAATGTCCTGGCATTTTCTATGCATCCTTCCTATCTTGGCTATGACATCACTTCCCAGACTCCAGACTAGGTAAGTTTCCTCAAGTTATTATGGCAAAGCCTCTTGTACTCACTTTTTACACCACACATCATATTTGATTTATTTATCTGCTGTCTACCTTTGTTAATTCTTTGGAATGACTATACCTATCATATCCATTGGTTCCTGTCTGGTGCTGACTCACACACAGCCAGTGCTCAGTAACCAATTGGTGAATGAATGAGTGGTCAATAAATCAGCAATGGATTGTATGAAGTTGACTCCTCTCATACTCTACACTTTAGAAGCAAATCCTAGACTTGCCAAGAAATACTTCTGGATTCTAACCACTTAGCACTTCCTCCACTGCTCTTATTCTTATCCAAGCAAGTACCATGTCTCCCTTTGATTATTGTGTTGGCTCCTAACTGGCCTTTCTACTTCCACTTTCTGCCCTCTACCCCTTCTCTACTCCACACACATGAATCTTTCAGTACAAATACTGCTGAAGAGTAAGGATGGGGCCAATCATAAGTAGAGGCCATGCTGAAGATTGAAGATAGTAGCTTTGTCCACCCTAGAGCAGGAGAGCTGGGAGCCTCCCCTCTCATGTTTTAACTAGTGCAAGCAAAGACTTCAGTTCTCAGCTTCTGTTGAGGTCGGTGTGGCCCTCTGACTAAATCTGATCAATGCATTGTGAGAGGAAATAATAAAAGCATTTTTGAGCCATGCCCTTAAAAAAAAAAAAAAAGGAATAAGCTTTCCTCTTCATCTCCTTTTCCAGCTGCCCAAAATGCAGAGGTGATGGCAGGAGCAGGAACAGCCACCTTAGGCCACAAGATGGATGGCAAATGTTAAGGAAGGCAGGGAAACAATGAGGAAGGCTGGGTTCCCAACATTTTAAAGCTGTCCCATCAGCAGTCTTAGAATGTTTTGCATAGGCTGTTATGTGAGAGAATAATAAAATTCTATCTGTTCTAAGCCTCTCTAACTTAGGGTCTCTGTTCCAATAGCCCAAACATGTATCCTAGCTAATACCCATTTCCATACCTACAGCAGCAGCTCCACAGGAGTAAAAAAGGTTGTGCCAGAAGAATATATATGGGAAAGTCAACATCTTTCCTAATGGTAACTTGGGGACCTCTTGAAAATTAAGGGAGTGGGGAGTAAATCCATGTTGTAAAGCATCCAGGAAAGAATATTCTCCTGTGCAGAAAACACTCTCCAATTCCATATGTTAGCAACTTGGGAAAGCGTGGGAGGGTGGCGAAGGCAGCCCTGTGGCAGGCTTTCAGGTCCTAAAGTGTAAAATGCCTTTGGGCAGTTAATGAGAGAATTAGCTTAAGCTCTGGATTTGGGGGCTTTAGGGGGCTTAAGACAGACTTTCAATCACCCTTCACTCCTTGTGGTCCCAGTTTGTGAATGTTAATCACATTCACTTGCACCTCCACTCAGGGCAAGGTTTGCTTATTTAAAATCCACCATTTGTGTGAGCTGCTCTCCTCCACTGCCCAGGGCCTGCATTTTGGGGCAAGAGTTGCCTGCTATCAACACAGGTTTCCTTATAATTCTCTGCCATGTGGAAAATTTTAATGCAGATTTAGATTAATATCAACCTATATTTAAGTCAGATGGAAGATGAATTTATTAAGCTGTATGCATCTTCCAACCAGTTATTTTCTTGGAATTTACTGGTTTGACAATTTCTTTCCAATTATCAACCTGGCTCTTCCCTAGATTCAGACTTATTAATAGAAACCCCTCTGGAGATTTGCATTAATTCTTCTCTGAAGGTCACAATCATAAATATTAAAGGTTTACCCAGATATTGCTCTTTCATAACCTGGGGCCCACCGATGGGCTCATAAGGGACCTGAATCCCCTAAAGTTGTTTGCAATTGTAGACACTTTACTAGGAAAAGATCTGTAGCTTTCAACAGATTTTCCAAGGGATCTGTAACCCCTCACCAAGTTATTTCTTAAAATATCCAAGAGTTTCCATCAGCTGGTGAGGCTGGTTCAGAAACCAGTAATTTAGATGGTAGTGATTTTGAGAAATAATCTTTCAAACTTCTCACCACTAGATATGGAAGTCATTTCTCTAGGCAAAATGCCTCCTCTTACAGTCTTCTTTTAAAATGAGAGTATTACAGCCTGTTTGTTGTAATCATTTACAATGTATACGTACATCAAAACATCACATTGTACATGGTGATTATATTCAGCCTCTACTTGTCAATGGAGCTGTAAAATAAATAAATTTTCAAAACAAAACAAAACAAAAAAAAAGAAATGAGAACATCCCACAAAGGGTATTTCATTAACTCTTTTTTTTAAAAAAACATTTCATTAGTTGTTGAGGGACCTCTATTTATTTACATGTGGTGCTGAGAATTGAACCCAGTGCCTCACACATGCTAGGCAAACGCTCTACCACTGGGTCACAACCCCAGCCCCTCATCAACTCTTAAGATTCAAGAAAGATATTCTCTTTCTTGGGATCCTAGGTTTCTGAATGGCAAGTAAATACTGATGGAGAAGATGAAAGAGGGTCAGAGCACACTAACACAAACTGAGTGGAAGGGACTTAGCTCAGTGGTAATGTATGTACTGAGTACATATGACACCCCGGTTTGATCCTGATATAGTTTGGATCTTCAATGTACCCCAAAGGCCATGTGTTGAAGGCTTGATCACCAGCCTGTGGTGCAATTGGTGGGGGGCTTTAGGCAGTGAGGCCTAGAGGAAGGAAGTTAGGTCATATGGGGTATTACCCTTGAGGATATATTGGAACCCCAGCCCTTCCTATCTCCCTTCTTATTTCCAGGCCACTGTGAGGCGAGTAGGTTTGCTCCACCTTGTATGTTCCACGATGATGTTCTGGCTTGCCACGAGGTCCAAAACAATGGAGCCAAGTGATCAAGGAATGAAGCCATGAACCAAAATAAATCTTTCCTCATTTTAAGTTATTTATTTCAGGTATTTTCTCATAGTGATGAAAAGCTAACACAGATCCCCAACACCACACAAAAAAAATAAAAATAAAAAAGACTAAGCTATTATCTCTGTCTGCCACAGGGTGCAAATGCCTAATGGCCACAGTTCATCATGGATGAAAAATTCAATGCAGGCCTGTTATGTTATAGTTTAGATATGAGGTGATGTGTGAGTTCAAAGGCGAGTTAATGCAAGAAAGTTTAGAAGTGAAATGATTGAGTTATGAGAACCTTAACCTAATCCATGCATTACTCCACTTGAACGGATTAACTCTTGAATGGCAACTCTAGGCAGGTAGGGTGTGGTTGGAGGGAGATCATTGGGGGTGGGTCTTTGAGGTATATATTTTGTCACAGATGAACCAAGCTTTCTCTCTTTCTCTCTAGGACACGTACTTCCTGGTGCCATGTTCTGAGCTGCTTTCTTCCACCATATTTTCCCCCTGATGTTCTGGGGGGAATCCTAGAGCAATGGAACTGGCTATCTATGGACTGAGACCTTTGAAACTGTGAGTGCCAAATAAACTTTTCCTCCTCTGAAATTGTTTTTGTTAGATCTTTTAGTTGCAGTGGCTAAAACCAAAACCAAAACAATCAAACAAACCAAAAACTAGCTTAAACATGGCCACACTGGACTGTCAGCGGTACCAGGCCAAGGATCTGTCCATTCACCTCACTCTCCACCCAGCACAGTGCCTAGCACATATGGGTGTTCAGTAGGTATTGGTTGGATGAATAAGGGAAAGTGTGTCAGCTTCTCTTACTCACGTTGTGTGGATGCTGTATGTTCCCTCGTCCAGTTGGGAATGGTTTCAAATGATGAAACTGAATCAAGGAAAAGGCAAACAATCTAATAAGGTATAAATACTGAGGTATCACCACATCTGGACATTGGGAGTATGGGTATGAAAGCACCTTGATGTAAAGAAGGAATTCGTGAGCCCTCCTGAGCTATAAACCAGAGAGTTCAGAAGAACCTAGTTAAGAAAGTTTTGTATTAATTTGATTTTATTAATGAGGTAGTTAAAATGAACAGTTGTGGTTTTTTCAATACTTGAATAAAGTTTGGGGAATGCCTTGGAGAGAATGAGAAACCCAAACCCTTCCAGAGCAGGTGTCCTAAAAGTGTGGCCTATGCCTACTCTGAGCACCTGATTTGTGACATTTTCCAAATTGAACTCATGTCCTCCTGTAGAGCTTCCACCTGCTCCCAGAAGTTCCTTGGATTGCCCCTCAGCACCAAGCAGGGGCCACACCCTCCTAGGTCCTCCAGTGTAAGCGTCCTTTAAGTTTGTGCAAACTTGGCTGTGACGCGAAGCAGACCTGCAGGTGAGAGCTTGGAGAAGCCCCGCCCCCATCACCTTGAGCTGCCGCCTGGGTTCGCCCCTCCAGCCTCCAAGGCGCGGCAGGCCGGAGGGAGGAGGCCGCAGGGCTGGCGCTGCGCCCCCTGGGGGCCAGTCCGGGAGTGCCCAGGTGCACCTCCAGGACTGCTGCATCTCCGGACCTCTAGAAGGAGACACCGGCGCCACTTCGGGAGGGCGGGCCGGGCCTGCAGAGGAGTTGGGCTATTTTGTAACTGCACCATCCACCCAAGCCTCATTACCACCTCTTAATGAGACCCCTTTACTCCGTGACGTGCAACCGCTCCATCTCATTAAGGAAATCGCTCTTCAATGCTGATTATTTTATTTGCAGCCATAATTATATTTCTTTCGGCTAAATCACGGTTTAATCGAGCCCACATGGAGGGCAGCAGCACTAATTACGGCGGGGGATGCGGCGGCGGCGGCGGCGGGCGCGGGCCGGCTGGGGGGGCGGTAGGGGGTGCCCGGGCGGCGGGCGCGGCCGCGGGGCCCGCGGGCGGGGAGGGGCGCCGGCGGGGGGCGGGGGCCCAGGCTCAAACACAACAACTTATTACTTCTAATTCCCCAACTGTCACCAAATCACCTGCACGAAACAAGAATCTAATTTGTTAAGCTGGCATGTCTGCAGATGGAAGATCGATCTTCTCTGTAGATTTCTCTAATTGAGTGAATATAGACGCCCGGAATTAGCCGCACTCGGGCTGCGGGGAGGGGACAAGGGACAAGGAAGGGGGGCAGAGAGAGGAGGGGGGAGAGGGAGAAGAAAGAAGGGAAGAAAGGAGAGAGAAAAGGAGAGGGAGGAGGAGGAGAGACGGGAGAATAGAGAAAGAGGGTGAGTGGAAAGAGTGATTGGAAAAAGCAGGATGAAATGCAAGAAAGAGAAGAAAGGGAAGAGGAAAAAGGAGTGAAAGCAAAGGAGGGAAAGGAAGCAAGAGGCAGCGCACCACAGGCTGGGAGGCGAAGAATGGAGGGAAAGAGAGGGAAAGAGAGAAAATCCTACTTGGGGAAGGTTCATGACCTATATAGAATCGTCTTACTTACTCTCCCCTACCCCACACTACAAGTGGAAAGTGGATGGAGAAGCCGAGCCAGTGTCAGGCTTAAACCTAGTACCAAATGCGGTGGAGACCGGGGAGCCTGGAGGGAAGAGAGGGGGGAGGGGGGAACGCTTGCAGCTCCAAGAAATGGCTTACAGAATTACATTTGTTTTTCTTGTGATTTTATTAAAAGTCACTCCTCATCTCCAGAATGCGTGAAAATATCTACTTTCCACTCAGATACACCGCATTAACTTGTTGGAGGCGAATTTGTTTGTTTGTCTATTTTATTTATTTGCTAGATAAGATTGATGCAGTCTTATTAGCGCTATATCTAGTTACAGAAAGAGATAAGGATGAGATTTTTTTTTCTTTTTATTCCAATTACTAGCCTTGTCACCTAACTGAATAACTGATATATGATTATTTATCCTGAGTAAATAGAAATCAGAAAAAGCAACGAACTTAACACATACAAACAAAATTTCTATGTTACTTGTTGTATTCCGCGTGGCTAATTGGGGTCGTTAAAACTACTGGGCGAAAGGGAAGAAAAAGCAATATACACAGTCAGGGGGTAGGTTATCCCTCATTGTTTTGTGTTGAGGTTTTTGCATTGAGGGCCCTGCTAGTTAGAAGAGAAAGTTCAGAGGAAAAAAAAAATAAGCAAGGGTCTGGCCCTTGAGCCCACAAAGAGTCACGCAGGTGAATTGTCTGGTTGTATTTGCAAACTTACATGTCTGGGAAAGCGTTCATTCCAGAAAAAAAAAAAAATACGTTCATCTCCTATATTGCCAAAGGGTTTGGTTGGTGGGTTCCAAATCAGAGTTTGGGGCAAGCTTTTTGCTCCTGAGCAACCGCTGGCACTCCCTGCCATGTGTGGGAGCAGGCAGTGGACACGCACTGTTCACTCAAGGGCACACACAAGTACACGTGTCCTGCACATGCAGCCCTGCTTCTTACGCTAAAGGGAAAACAAGAAAAAGAAAGCAAGTCTAGCGTACCAGCCCTTGGCATTTTACTTCGAGGCTGGAAACTTGTGTCCTTGTGGCCACAGCTTCGGGCCGGCTATTATCAAGCCAATTACTCTAGCTGAGATAGGCCTGGAGTCCCTGCTCTCCTGGTCCCAGGCAAGCCTAGAGGACGCATATTTGGGCTGAGTCCAGGCTTGTTTGGCTAGGAGTTTAAGACGTTTTTCTAGGTGTCCGGGAGAGACTACGCCCCAATTCGAGTTGCGGGAGATTTCGCTGTGAACGTGCAAGAGCGCTTTAACTGTGGTCGCTTTGGCTGGAAACCTTGAAAGAGAGAGAGAGTTCTTTTGTGTAGAGAAGTGTGGAAGCACCCGGCCCCTTCGCAGAGACTTGGCCGCCCTCCCAGATCTCCTTCCTCCCATTCACCCCACCCTCAGATCGACCCCCACAATAAGCCATCCATGGAGCAGTCCAAACTCTAGGGTGGCCAGAGGTGATCTATCGACCCCTGCCCAGGAAGAGGGGTGGGGCGGCTGTGGTAGGGACTAGGGGAAAGCGGGTTCTGGCACCCTAGGCAGGATGTGTGTTTATCCAAACGCAGTAGAATTGGGAGCTTCCTCTACTTTCCTCCTGTGTTTCCTCCCACCCTTTAATCTTTTTTCCGTTTCTAAGGTAGGCCTGAAGAACACGATCTGATTTGCCATTGCATTTGGGTTATTGCATATCTGGAAAAGTAAACAGGAGTGTTCAAGTCACTTGATTTGTTTTCTGTAAGCAAATAATACCCAAAAGCATGGCTGTAATTTACCACGAATTAAAATTGATTCTTTTCATCAGGCAAGAAAATAGGAAAATGTGAGATCGTTAATTATTGAGGGAGGCGCTCCTCATTAAAGGGAACAATGTTACAATTCAGCATTTAATAGCAGGAATGTGAATAATAACTCGCCATATTTCAGCCCAGTATCTGCAAAGAAAAGAGAGCAGTTTACAAGCAACCTAAGCAACCGAAAGTTACATTTAATAAACACCCGAGGTTTCTGTAAGTGGAAAAAGCAATTAGGGTTCTGGGCACACTACCCAATTCTTCCCAGAGCACCCTGTATATATTTTCATCCTTTCTGTTTCTCTACAAAGGATTCACAATGGATGCAGAAATGCAATTAGAGAGAAAATCAGAATTGCAAACCTAATAAGCATAAATTCATCTTTAAAGTACTTACTGTCCCATCTCCTACCCTATTCCACCTCATCCCATCTCCTCATCCAGCCACACTGTATTTCTAAGTCCTGCTGTGGAATGGGATGGCAAAGCAGAAGAAAAAATACCTATTGTGTAGTTGTTGTGTTTGTAATTTACATAATTGTTCATTAAGATTCTGGTTTTAAAATATATACCTCTCCCCGGAAGCTGATCTCTCCCCAAACTACTGAGTTCTCTTGCTAGGTCTAGGCTCTCCTGTGGCAGGAGACGGTTCCCTGGCCTTTAAACGCTCTTTGTGCTTCGTTAAAAAGGAGAAGGGGGGGGAAGGAGAAAGAAAAAAATGATTTCCCTGTGCATCGCCCCTTGGCAGGCTCTTGTACAAAATTCAATCTCTATTTTTTATGAGAAGTAAACTGTCTAAATAAATTTTATTAGGGGCAACCAATATATTTTCTGGTAGTTCCCTTTGTTCCACTTCTACGTGTGTGTAACAATCTAAAACCTATTTATTGAGGAAAAATCACTGGATCCGTCATAGAAAATCCTTTTACTTTGCTTTGAAGTGATTTCTGAAGACATTCTTGTCATTCCGAAGATTTGGGGGCCATTGCGCTAAAGCCTCGCCTTGTTAGGGACTTCAGTTCCCATGATCATGTGGGAAATGCCTTAAATTATCAACAGCAATGGGCCTGACCGGCACTTTCCCGGCTGCCCCAGGAACGTGGGAAGATGACGGGGATAAAACTCTGGTAAATACATCTCAGCCACTGCCCAGGTGGATTCAGATATTGGCCAAAACAAGCTGCCGAGAGGAAACCAGGCGCGGGGGCATTTTACACCGAGACTATTGTTTTCCCTCGCCTGCGGGCTGCAGTTTCCAAGCTCCTGCTCCAGCTCCAACTAGCGCCCTCCCCACACCAACGCCCCCACAGCCACCCGGGTCACCCCCACCCACTCTGATTTCCCTTTCTTTCAACCCCCCTTTCCTCCCCCACCCCGAGGTGCTTATGCTCTGAAGTCTTGGAAGAAATGATTTAGTTTGTTTATACTGCTATAAAAATCAAGACCAATAGAAAAGTCATAAAATGAAGCGGGCTATCAATCACGCCGCAACATTGTTATTCAGCGGTTACTAACAGAGATGGATAATCCTTTGATTTCGTCCCATTGTTATTACTCTGATGTGTCTTCACATTAACTATTACACATTTATTTATCGACCTGAAAGATACAACAAAACAGAATATACGAGCGAGTGCGTGTGGGAGGACGCGGCATGGCTGGAGGCTGATCTGAGGCTGCTGTGGGATGGGGACCCGAGCGCTGGTGGGCACACACGTGTCGACTCAAGGCTCAGTGCCCTTCTTTTCCCAGGTCACCACCTCTCCTCCCTCCCGGCAGGGTGTAGAGCCCCTGCGGTGCGGGCCTCCGCAGACCTGCTTCTTTGGGGGAGCAGGGTGCGGCTGCTCGGTTTCCCAGTCCCTTCCTTATCACTTCTCCTCACCCCTGCTTTTGCATTCCGGCCAGGAAACTACCCAAGCCACACGTTGGGCACAAACCCCTTGCGAGTCCCTGGACAGACGCAGCCAGGTGCGCACTCCTAGCCGCGTGCTGAGCCAACGCCGCCCCGCCCAGGTCTGCTGTCGGGTCTACTTCTGCTGCGCGCGCCCGGCGCTTTAGCTTTTGGGTTTGGGGGATTGTTGGAGGAAAGAAAGCTTTTATTGGAAGGATTCTGTTTACTTTAGGTCTCCAAATTCTCCTCCCAGCAAAACCTTTCTGGAAAGGGCACCGCTCGCCTGCCGGGTGCCCTTTCGGCTCGCAGATCTGCTGCAGCCACCAGGCTCCGCGGAACCGAAATTCCCAGTCCCGGCGCCCCAGCTCCACCTAGGCCGCGTTGGCAGCAGCTGCAACGGCCTCTGAAGCCCGGTCGGGCCCGGAGCTTCCGGGTGAGCGGTCTCCACAGCTCGGAAGGACCGGGTATAGTTTTTGCCCTGCATTCACACGTGTGTGCGCTTGTGTGAGCACGCACACACTGGTGTGCACGAGAGGAGGTTGAACGGGCTGCAGGAGGGACAGAGCAAACAAAACTGCCCCGGAGTTCGCTTTTGCCGCCTCCTTTGTCTCCTTGCTTGCTCCCTGTCACACACAGCTGAAGGGACACACACACACACACACACACACACACACAATTCCTCTCTCGCATCTGCTCTCAGGCAGCATTTCCAGTGTTTTGTGTAAGTCAATTGGATGGCGAACAAAAAAAGCCATTTGCTCTGTATTATTTAAAACAGACTTCATAGGGCCACCCTTTTGTGGAAGCTTTATTTGCACTAAATGAATAATCTTAATTGCATCACTCTCGAATTAAAAATCAATGTTAATCAAGATGGGAGTAGTAAATATCAGTTTTCATTGTGACTGGGTAGAGGGCATTTTTCTTGTGATGCAAATAAAAATACAAGTCAAATAACTTTAAAAGGGCATTATGTTCTGCTACAAATACAATTGAAACGGATTGTTTAGGAGCAGATCAGAAATGGTACAGAATTTTGCACTTAATTTCCTCAGTTATCATTTACAATAAGAACCTCTGGGCTTGACAGCCAAGTCTAAACAGTAGTAAATTAGTACAAATTTATACTGATTTTACTCTAATAATCGTAATAAAAGCTTATAGATTTGGCACTAATTACATAAATGCCTAATGATCTTGAAAATTACTCTGGTTAGAAATATATTACTAATCTAAACTTTGTTGTTGGCTGGCTCTGAAAAATCAGAACATTAGAAATGGTTCGCTTCACTTGTGCAAAGCACTTTAAATTGTTCACGTAGTTTAACATATTCAAGAAGAAAATAAAGAGCATTTAACTTTATTTACAGCCTTAAGAGGAGTTGGGAGCCGAGCTGAACTTAGAAACTTTGACCAGAAGAGTAGGTCAGGGGCCAGGATCTAGAGTGGATTGGGCCGAGGAGCGGAACCTAGGATTGAGCCTCGTGGGAAGAGTGTAGAGCGCACCAATGCACCCTGACTCAGGTCCTGGAAGCCGACACCGGGCACCCGCAGCGCCCGGGGAGCCGACTCCTCTTGGCGCTCTAGGCCGGCGGTAGGGTTGGTGGTCGGTAGGCCCCGTGGCTTAGGCAGGATCTCTGGTGCAGGCCTGCTGAGCAGCGGGAAAGTCTAGGCATCGTCTGGAGGCCGCCGCGTGCCCGTGTTGGGCCCTGGGCTTGACCAGAGCAGGCCAATGTTGCCTAGAACGCGAGGGCGGGGGCGACTCTTGGGTCACGCGGGGGTCATGCCCTGCTCTGGTCTCTTCCCTGCCCCTGCTCCAGGAAGTTACTGGCTCTGAGACACGGCTGCGCTAGTGAAGCAAGCAGGTCAGGACAGGGGGAAGAAAAGATGTGCCTGGGAGAAAAATCTCAGGAAAAGAACTAACGGAGGCCGGGCCCAGAAGCTCAGGGTGAGACCGAGGCATCCGCCGCTGCCTTAGCTGCTGCTCGGGCTGGAGCTGCCAGGGTTGCCGCCGCCGCCGCCTCCTCCGGGCGGGCGCGGGCGGGCGGGCGGGCGGAGTGGGGGACTCTCCGGGCGCTGACATTTGCAGGCTGCCCTCCTGATTGGTCCCCTCGCCAAGCTGCTCACGGGTTCATTCAACTGTTAAGCACCTCCCCGTCTCTCTAAAGGACATTATAATGCAAGAAGCCCCCTTTTTAACCACAAACCGAATTTTCTTTCATTTAGGTGATCTATATATATCTATATCGTATAGCTTATAGCTTATATCTATTTTAAATAACTTAAAGCCGCTAAAATTTGGGGGGGAACAGCTTTCGCCCTGGAGCGGTGCGCGATGCTGTCTCACGCCGACCTCCTGGACGCCAGGCTAGGTGAGTGTGCGCCTCTGGCCCCGGCAGCCAGGAGAAGCCGGGGCAGGAAATTGTCAATTTGTTCCTTATTTTACCTTAATGCGCCCTAAATGGACTAATTTCTTTAAAAGTAATTGTGCAGTATTAAAGTTTAATTTGATTTAACATCGTCTTTTAAAAAAAAATCTATGGAATATGTAGATCTAGAAAAGGAGTTGGGGAATGGTGTTACTTTTTGTTTTTCTTATTTTTGCTTACCCCCACCCCTTTATTTATTTTTTTTCCAAAGGCGATCTATCCCGTGATAATTTGTTTGGAGGTGTTTCTCTTTTTTCTTTCCTGTTAGCTTTGACTTGGGATTTCTTTCTCTTTTTTCCTCTCTCCCACCACCTCTTTTCCTCCTCCTCCTCCTCTAAGTATGGTTGAATTTGTTTTCTTAAAAAAATATAAAATAAAATTTAAAAATTTGGCCTAAAAGGAGAAATTGCTGTCATCGAGGTGGATTTGCTAAGTGTGCTGGTTGAGAAGGAGAGAAGCCAAACTCATCTTCACAGGCATCTCTACCTTCTAAAAAGGACCCAGCGTTGCCAATGGCTGAGAGAAACGAACCTTTTATTTCTCCGGAAAGAAAAGTTGAATTCTCTGAAGTTTGATTCACTGTTATGTCTGTAGAGTTTACTCGAGTTTCTTTTAAACCATCTGGGTCGCTGGGCTCTGGGTTTCCGGTTTGGGATTCTTTAGTGATGGATGTGATTCCATTTTCCAAACACTTTCTCAGATTTGAGGGGGGAGGCGGAGCTGATTTGGGTTGATTTCGGGGGGTGGAAGTCTTGGAGACTTATCCATCTTCCGAAAGGGAGAGGGAATCCTGCAGGAGGTAGAGTCCGTCAGTTTGCCTTAGCTTAGGTGAGGCAGCAACCGAAGAACCAAGAATCGTTTAATTTTCTTTATCTCTCCCCTTTACCTCCCATGTCCAAGGATTTACTCTCGATTTCCTGGGGCTCCAGGGATAGGGTTTATGAAAGGGACTAGGAGGCATGTTTTATTGCCGGGCCTGGGAGCGTTTTATTGTGGGAGAAACGAAAGCATGTGCTGTTTGCTACCGGGGTCAGCTGCAGAGAGAGGGGAAAGGGCCAGATGTTATTCCAACGTAATTGTCCAAATCCCGGGGAACCCAGCTGAGCGCTCTGGGAGTTTCGTCCATAGGGCGAGCTTAAACGCGGAGGGTACCGAAGATGGGGCCGAGGAATCACCGCACCGGGAAGATAGTCCTTCCTGGCGTCGCCAGGAGAGTAGTGACCACGATCCCCTTGCCTTCTCAGGTATGAAAGATGCCGCCGAGCTGCTGGGCCACCGGGAGGCGGTGAAGTGTAGGCTGGGCGTGGGGGGCTCTGACCCCGGGGGCCATCCAGGGGACCTGGCGCCCAACTCCGACCCAGTCGAGGGAGCAACTCTGCTACCTGGGGAGGATATCACCACAGTGGGCTCTACCCCGGCTTCGCTGGCGGTGAGCGCCAAAGACCCGGACAAGCAGCCCGGGCCCCAGGGCGGCCCGAACCCCAGCCAAGCCGGTCAGCAGCAGGGCCAACAGAAACAGAAGCGCCACCGGACGCGCTTCACTCCTGCACAGCTCAACGAGTTGGAGAGGAGCTTCGCTAAGACTCACTACCCGGACATCTTCATGCGTGAGGAGCTGGCGCTGCGTATCGGGTTGACCGAATCCCGAGTGCAGGTATGCGGAGTTTGGGCGCTCCGACAGAAGGCAAGGAGAGGACGGGAGGATTGGGGCAAGGGGAGCCGGGCCTTTCCTTTCCCTGTTGAGTTCCTGGGCTCTGCTCCAGCTGCCTAAACGATCCTGGGTTAGTTAGCCTCTTCTCGCCCCAAACTGGCCCAGATCGCCATCCTCCAAAGGACACGCAAGGCCCGTCTCCCAACAGTATAGCCGCATCCCACCTGAAATTCCTCAAAAGTGAAGTCCCATTTTGTTGGGCAGCGGGGTTCGACTCTTTCTTCTGAGAAGGCAAGCCCGCGTCTCTCATGCGGTAAAACCCAGCGTGCACCTCCACTCCAGCTCCTATTATTGACAAGTATTTCACTACACCCTAATGAATTTGTGTTAAGCTTTTGGATAAAACGGGGAATGCAACAATTATACAGAAAGCATAAAAAGAGAGGAAATAAAGCTTTTTTTTAAGAGAGAGAGAGAGAGAGAGAGAGAGAGAGAGAGAGAGAGAGAGAGAGAGAGAGAGAGAGACCCCCCTTCGGATTTCGAGAGAGAGAGAGAGAGAGAGAGAGAGAGAGAGAGAGAGAGAGAGAGACCCCTTCGGATTTCACGGTGTGGCTTTATTCTCTTAAAATCACACTCTTGCAGCTCTCGGGCCAAACACCCTAACCTTTGATGTTTGCAAGAAGTTCTACCAATTCCCCGGAAGTAGCCAGGAGATCCTCCAACCGCTGGTGGGCACTGGGTTTTGGTTTGTCTGTTTTTCAACGTTCCCCTAAGGAAATTGGGGTTTGGATGAGAAATGAAGGCTTTCCATTGTAGATACCCGACCCGAAGAAGGCACACATAGGGGGGAAAAGCTTGATTGGAAGTAAACGCAATCATTGTTGACCCCTTGTTGTTATCCAGCCACCCAAGTTGTAAATTATATGTAATCTAGATATCACACCTATAACTGTTTTGAAAATTGGGGTACAAAAGCACAAGCCTAATGAATCCCAAATTTCTTTTCTACTTCTTAAAAAGCATGAAAATAACATTAAATATTTTATGGCAGGTGCCTGGAGGAGAAATTTCAAGACAGGCACTTAGTCTTGAGCTATCCAGGGTGCTGAAAATCATCTTGCTATCTTGGACATTGGTATTTTCTGTCCTCTGTCCGGTGTCCTGGGTGTTAACTTAACTTGTTAAAGCTGTGCTACCTGCTTTTATAGATTGATCTTAAATATCTCAAATAATTTGTATATCATCCAATAAATGAGCAATGAAGGTTTTCCCCGTGTTAAATGTTTGTTTCCATTTGGCATTTTTAAGAGTCTAAACGGGAAAAGTAGTACATGCTTCTGTTCTAGTAGTAATGAATGTCATCAGGGATTTAAATGGTCAAATTAACAAAGCAATATTCAGGATAAAACATAATAATTAGCATTTTTATTTAATATAAGTCTGAGTGTTTTTGTTAGTGAACTTCAAAAGGCCTGAACTATGGGCCACTAAAATTACACATCAAAAGACTGCTAATTATATTGTGCAGATATCTGTTACTAGTAT
This sequence comes from Urocitellus parryii, assembly GCF_045843805.1. Classification (NCBI taxonomy): domain Eukaryota; kingdom Metazoa; phylum Chordata; class Mammalia; order Rodentia; family Sciuridae; genus Urocitellus; species Urocitellus parryii. Next base: position 61,627,085 of record NC_135531.1, on the reverse strand, counting down.
CCTTTAAATCTTTTACTTTCACCTTTTTAAAAATCTGAAACTGAATTCAACCTTTGCAAAATACAAAATTAGAAAACTATGCTCATTATAATTCTTAATTGTGGGTCATTCTGCAGGTTCAGAATTCACAAATTTGCTTTTTGGTTCCTCAAGAGAAATGTTAGTGGTTAATTGTTGTTTAAAAGAGAAAAATGCTGTGTTTTGACCCAGACATACTGGTAATTAGTTCAAATTAAAATAGAACTTAGAATCACAAATAAAATATAATTGGACAACTGATTTTATGAAAAAAGAAAACGAGGTCTATTAAACTTTATTAGGTCTTCCAAAGGTTAATGACAGTGATTCTTTTAATAGAAAAAGTTGTAAATGAAATAAAATACAAACTATGTGATAGAAAGTTATTTTTTAAGAGTACACAAAAGAATATGCAAGAAGAAAGAGACAAAGTACTTTAATTGTTTTAGCATAATGTTCAACCAAAGATAATAGCTTGAGGCTGTTGATAGAAACAATTTAATAGAATGGCAATTTCAATATTTTTAAAAATAATGTTTCATAGTTTAAAAAGTAATCAGATCAACATAACCTTCTTAATTAACATTTCAAAATGATTAACATTATGTAATGTAATGCAAAATAATTTATGGAAAATGTATTTACTTCACAACTCACTGTACCATTGCTCCTTGACCAAATTCAAATTAAATAGTAATTGGTTTATGTTCTTATATGATGAGTACTTCATAGTTTTCTTTATAGTTAACAGATTGCCACACATTCTTTCCAGCATGTGGGCCACTGCACTGATTAAAAATGATCTAAACATTTAATTTATTGCAATTGTATGTTTTCAGAGATGCTTTTTGATTCTAGGCTAAATTACCCAATATACTTATTTTTATCTATACTTGGTATATATCATACTTCTAAGTATTTATTAAAGCACCTCTACTCACATGGAGGCCAATTCCATGTCTGATATTGCTCCCCTTTTCTGGCTAGTGTAATAAAACCATTCCTTTTATAGCATGCCATTATTAGAAACCAATTTCAGAATTATTTATAACCTGGAATGGCTTATTAAGCAGCAATGCGAGAATCATGCAAATTATGCGATCAAATGCAATATAATAAGCATAATCATTAGTCTCTAGCACGGATTAATTAACTTTCAATATTTTATTTACATAAAAACCAAATCAGTGAAATAACTTCTGCACAGTCAGGCTTGCCTTTCAATATTTTATATGAACAAAAATAATGTGCTGTAATTCCATTGACCGTGTCCCCCAGAATGGCCCTGTCACCTGCCACATCTTAATAGGGGGACAAGCTGAGAGTATTTTCTAGTTTTCTAATGGAATGAGAAATTGCATTTTCTTCCTCTCCCAGCACTATTAAAGTGTAATGAATTCGGCCCAGAGTTCACGGCTGGCTGATCGAAATGAACCTGAGATCTAGGCTTTAATACAGCTCCCCAGATTTCCTCCCAAATCTTCACATTAATCACTTGCTGGATTCCAATGAGATCTTCATAAAGCGTTTGCTTCGAGGGGGAAAAAAGTAATATTCTTTCTTTCTCCCACTCTTTCTCTATTTCTGAGCCATTTATAGCTGGGGAATTAAACGGGCTATATATTTTAAAATACATTTACAGTATGTCTATATTACTGTAACAGCAGATATCATGAAAGTGGATTTTTAGATTCCAACCTCCATTAGATTCTCACTGTTGTATTAAGCATTTTCTGAGAAGAGCTGCAATTCAAACTGAGTACAAAGTTGGCCCGTGGTTGCGGTTAATATATTTCCTGCAGTTGTCATCTGTGCATTCTGAAAATCTCCCTCAGGTTTTGCCTGCATTTTAATCCGTCATGCTCTAGTTTTCAAGTGGAAACATTCACATTTTAAAAACATATGCATCATAGCTTGGAACGGAGGTGCTCAGATCCCATGCAGATTTTTTTTCTCAACCCCAGTAAGCCATGAAACATAAAAAAATTTGTAGCCATCATTTGACTACTAACCCTCAAACATAATTGAGCACAATTTTTGATTATTCCTACAATATTTAGTTCTTTAATAGCTGTTCTTTTCCGCTTGTGCTTGAGCAGATCCTAGAGTCAGAAACCTTTCTGGCAGTGATATTTGCTATTAAATTTCTACTGGGCAATTCCACCCCGACCTTCTTTCTTCTGCTTCTCTCTCCACTCCTTCATCTACTTTACACCCTTCAAACAACCAAACACTTCAGAACTCACTGGCACTTGTAGGGTGTTAGGAACTGGTTTTGACTTTGTAAGATACCTTTCAAAATATATCTAGGTGCTGCCTGGGAGGTGTGGGAACCATTTGGACAGTCTCTGTTAAGGGCTCTTGTCCTGTCCAATTCACCCCAATCCAGTGTTGGGTGGGTGCTGCAAAGGGATTTGACACTGCAAGTCTCTCCTGGTCATCTGAGGGTTGCTCTCCAGCTAAGGCCTCTAACAGCTCAATTCAACCACATTGATCCCATCCACCATCTAGGGTCCTGCTGCCTCATTAATCCACTGCACCGCAGCTCAAGGGCTGCAAGGAGGAAGGGAAGCAGCTTGTTTGCCCATTGCTGATGCTGAAATAGGCAGCAACGTAGAAAATGTGATAGAAAGATAATAGTGGGCCATGACTAGTTAGGATAGGAAGGCCAAGGCCCACTCAAAGATAATTCTAGATTGCAATGTGGTTTACTCTAGTAAGCGGAGAGTATGTCTTTGCTTGCAAGGGTATGAATACAAGATTGTGCCTGGCTGGTTTACTGAGAATGGGGGTAGGTATGCCTTGGTACTCCTGATATTAGAGATTGCAGAATAAACACCACATAGATTGGATTAATGGGTTGAACCTCCTTTTGGGCCACAAGTATGGTGGTCACACTCTGCTGGCTAAATTCTAAAAGGAAACTCAGTACCTGAGCTGTGTCCCACATCATTTACATTTAGGCAAAGCAAATCTCCAGTTGACTAGATTTTAGACTCCAAATCTGCCAAATAGGAATGCTGGCAAATTTTTTTCTTAAAGATCAAATTGAAATAGGTGGAGATGGGAAGTTATCTTAGCCAGGCAGCTTACTTAAAATCTTCCACATAGAACTCTTTCCCTATGGTAGTGAATTGGACATCTGTGGACAGATTTGGCTAATAGAAAGATTTTTCTGGGCTACTGTAAAGAAAAAGAAGGAGGCTCATTTTCATCTGGAATGCATTTCATCAAACTCATCTTCATGAAAAAAGACATCTGTGTTTGCCTTAGAAAAATTAAATTTGTTCATTACTAGTGTGGGTTTTGAACCTAATCTGCTTTCACTTGTATTGGTCAGAAAATTTACTTTCAGTTTATAAATGAAAAGAGGACAACTTGAGGTTATCAGAGGCCTTGTTGTCCTCAGCAAGTTACTTAAAAAAAAATAGACTTGAAAGCCCTGGAGTGGCAGGTTCCAGCTTAGGATTCTGCCCAGACAAATGTGTCCTTAAAAATGGTTTGGGAATGGGGCAGGAGATTTGTGGTTATGGCACTAAGAGCTGTGGGAGGAAACAGAAGTCTCTGTGGCAACCCAAAAAACACTGTAGCTCAGTGGCACTCGCTTTCCCACACGGATCACTATATTAACCTCTCTGCTCTGTCAACTGTGGTGTTAGGGGCTTCCTTTGTCTTTCGATTTTGAAACTGTCTATGTCATCCATGGCCCTTCATCAATTTCCAAATTTCCAGCATTTCTGAAAATTCTATACCCCATCAGAGTTATAAGACATGCTATTAAGCCACATGGGAACATATGTTTATCTTCATTTGTACACCTGTGGGTCGAGCCTTGACACATGCCTGCCTGCAGACCTGTGCATTGCACGGAATGTACCAGCGTGCAGGGGCGTGGTGAACACTGCACATTGTGGTGTGTTTGCACTGCGCGTAAACGCTCTGGGGCATGATCACTCCAAGACGCGTGATTCTGCGCTTGGTGGGTAGAAGGGGATCCAGTTGCCATGAGATGGTGGAGAACCAGGATCTTTGGCTAGGTATTGGGCGTGTCAAGCCGATGTGGTGTGTTTGCAGTTGTTTGGCCTGTGGCTAAGTGGCTGTATTGACAAGGACTCCGTCGTTTAAGCCCCTGCCCCCACAACCCTACAACCGCGGGGCTCGCTAACAGTCCCCTGTCTCTCTCTCTCTTCTCCTGCTCCAGGTCTGGTTCCAGAACCGGCGCGCCAAGTGGAAGAAGCGCAAGAAGACAACCAACGTGTTCCGCGCACCCGGCACCCTGCTGCCCACCCCAGGCCTGCCTCAGTTCCCGTCAGCCGCCGCCGCTGCCGCCGCTGCCATGGGCGACAGCCTTTGCTCTTTCCATGCCAACGACACCCGCTGGGCGGCGGCCGCCATGCCGGGCGTGTCACAGCTGCCGCTGCCACCGGCTCTGGGTAGGCAGCAGGCCATGGCGCAGTCGCTGTCCCAGTGCAGCCTGGCGGCCGGGCCGCCGCCCAACTCCATGGGCCTGTCCAACAGCCTGGCGGGCTCCAACGGCGCTGGGCTGCAGTCGCACCTCTACCAGCCCGCCTTCCCCGGCATGGTGCCCGCCTCCCTCCCTGGCCCCAGCAATGTCTCCGGTTCGCCCCAGCTCTGCAGCTCCCCGGACAGCAGCGATGTGTGGCGGGGCACAAGCATCGCCTCCCTCCGCCGCAAGGCGCTAGAGCACACAGTCTCCATGAGCTTCACTTAATGCAGCCGTGCCCCAGCCCGCTCCGCCCCAGCGCCGTCCCCAGGGCCGCCCCGAGGCCCTTTCGGCGCGCGCGGGGACCCCAGCTCCCTGTCCGGGTCTCTGCCCGGCGCCCTATCCTGTCCCGTCCCGCCCTGGCCTTCACCAGGTCTGTTAAGTCCTTGCCTCTCACCTCCACTCGCTCGGGTTCTCCCCAAGCCCCAGCCTGCGAGGCCTCCCCTCCGCCTGATTTTGCTCGCTCGCGGCCCCCCACCTCCCAGAGTCCCCGTCCCTTCCCATCCAACTTCCTCCCTCGGCCGGGTCTGGAGCGCCTCATCCCGCCCTTCCCGCTACCCGCGCCTCCCGCCCCGCTCCGGCCGTGCTCGCTTCCTCCTCCCCGCCTTCCGACCGGCGGCGTTCCCAGCGACACCTAGGACACGACGCCTATGACCCCGCTCCCCCGTGCCTACCCTCTGGCTCCTTTCCCCACGCCTCACGCCCCTCCCGCGCCTGGCAGAAAGCATCCTTCCCGCCATTTTACTTACCAGGGAGTCGACTCAGGATCTGAAATCAGACACCAATGGACTGGTTTGTGGGCAGAAACACACACACTCCGCTCTCGCTCACGCTCAGACACTTCACGCGCGCGCGCACACTCACACGCACACACACACATACACCAGTGTTCCTAGGTCATACACGGACGTGTTCAAGGGACAGCACAATGTTAGGGATTTGGGTCTTAAAGGAGGACAAGCATCTGCTACCAACCGTCTCATCTGAGGGCCCAAACTGACATAATTTGATTTGTGCTTGTATTCTTTCTCAAAACTCCTTTCTTTCCTCTCCCACCACACTACCCTTGCCCTATCTAGTCACACTCATGCAACCCTCTATTGGCTTGCAAAAGAACGCTTTCGTTTTATCTTACTTCTATTTTCTTAAGCACAAGTGTGTGAGGGTACAGAGGGGAGGCTTCTCAGGAGGAACATGCCAGTGGACCGGGTGGCTGGAGTAGACTAACGCAGTTATGTGATGAAGACGAGGTGATCTTACCCATTTTGATAAGCCTTTATAAGGAAGAATAAAATAAACATGCAAGCAAAATTTTCCTTTTGTAAAAGTAAAAGCCACATCTCTTTTCTGGATCCTTCAGGACTGGGGTTTGTTTGCTTCCTTTTCCGTTTCTCTCTTCTCGCTGCTCTGTGCCCTTGGTTGTTTTGTGGTCGTCCTGTCGTCTCTTGTGCCCCTCGGCCACCTGCCGGCCGCTGATGGGTGCGCTAGGACATCTACAACCCTGCAACTTTGTACAGAGAAACACAATCAGCTCTTTCTGCATGTGCTGGTCAAATCCAAACCCAGAGAACAGAAGCGCTTTCTAAGAATGAACAAACATGTGAAATAGGATGTTTTGTGTAGATAAAGCATTCTTGTTACATACTGGTCAATTTGTGATATGTTTTAACTTATTGTCTGTGCTTATTTATGGAATTTGGTTTTCTTAATAAATGTTTGAGCTAATATAAAGCATATTATTTGACTTTTCCGGACAAGTTTATATCAAGTTAAATGTAAATGGATAAAATAAAATCATTTTCAGTATGTGATATGGAGAATGATGGGCTTTGGTGTGACATTGAAAGGGGGAGGGAATCTCTTGGGAGAAAAGAGAGTTTGGGGGATTCTCATATTCGCTCTCCATTGACCGCATGCGGCGTTTGGGACGCGTGGGCCCTTGGACCTTCTCCAGACTTAGGTTCAGATTATGGCCGGCACCGTGAGGCCTCTGCAGGGAGGCGGTGTGTTGGGGAACAGCATTAGGCCAGGAAGGCCACAGGCCACCAGTCGCGGTTCTAAGGCCACAAGGGCGGAGGCCAGGCGGGAGGCGCCCCAGGCCAGCTGAGGCTGGAGAGGCTCTGGGGCCACCCTGGGCTTAGAAGCCCGCAGCTGCCGGCGCCCACGCAGAGCCCGAGGGTTGATAGGCTTCTAGGGTTTCTCTCCGACGATGGAGCAGAAGGCGCCCCTCGCGGTGCTGTGGGCCGGAGGAGACCGCGGGTGGAACCCTGGGCCTTCAGAGCCGGGAGTTCTGCCTTCCCGCGCCGCCCAGGGTCGCCACTGGTCCCAGGCACCCAGCGTACGCGAGGGGCCGCGGTTCTTTCTCCGCCCAGGGCCTACGCCTCGTCCCAGCCTTCCCAAAGAGGCAGCCGCGTCCTTCCGAGTCCCTGGACCCAGGCTTCAGACACCCCAGGACCTTACAAGTGGGGGCAAAGGGGGAAAGAAAAGGAGTGTCCAGGACCACCGGTGCAGGTCGCACCTGTCAGGGCTTCCCCCGCTGGGCTCCTCTGATTTTCTCTCAGGGTCTAGGCTTGGAGCCAGCTAGGCTCCAAGTTAGCCACGTGCCCAGGGATTTCCTCCAACTAGTAGTAAAAATTGCAGTTTCTTTGATAGTCTGATGGGGAAGGTTGCCAGTGTGTTTTAAACTTGGAGTCAAATCGATAGCACGGGCTTGCTTTGGAAAACTAACCAAGATCAATCTCGTGGTTTGAAATTTAATGGTCTTTCTAGGCATTGAGAAAGGCACCCCTTTTCCCCATGGGATGATTTCTCATTTGGTTGCCACGGAGTGTAAACCCTAAAAACACCCTTGTCATAAAATACAGTTTTGTATCACTGGGCTACATGTGCATTTTAGGAGCCATATGTATGGTAATTATTACTCAACTAAGAGAATGCAATGGAATCTCCTCAAAGGTGAGGATAAAAAGGCAGGATTTTCTACGATTAAAAAACCCATATGTTCATGTTACCCTAGGAATTTTAATTAGAGGTCAGTTGGTGAGTGAGTTTACAGAATATTTCAATTCTACATTTTCTAAAGAATACTTATCTATATAACATTAAAGTATTAAAGAAGAGGAAAATATACTAATTTGGGGTTTCATATAAAATGAGACATTTCTGTAATTTTAGAATTCATTCTAGAACTTGGCAGCACCATGTCCAAATTTCAAAAGTATCAGTAAGTGATTACTTTTCACTGTTTTCACATTACATCATTTTCTCCCTTGTCTTGTTAGTGCCTTTAAAAAAAAAAAAAAAACTTTGAAATTGTGGATACTGTAATCTTAAGTCACATTTAAGAGATCAGTACAAATCACAGATTGCTTCACCAATGAGCATGGAAGGTTGTTTACAAGGATGCTAATTTTACAGCTTTTTTATGCTGCTATAAAGCATAACTTTATGATGTAGGAACGCAATAAAGGATGCTAAATGGAATCTTTAAAAATTGTATTTCTCAAAGGCAAGGGAAATGGGATCTTTCATTTAAAAAAAAATAGGCCAACTCAGAACACTGATGAGAAGTTACAAATCACCTGAAGTGATAGATGCTTTCAAAGATGCTTATATTTCATGATATAGTGGTTATTTTTCAATATTAAAATGAAAGTGTACAGAGTTTTTCACTTGACCTGATTCTAGAATAACATTTGTTTCTATGGCAATAGATTTTTGTATTAAGAATCTTGAACATTTAAAAGTCCTGTATGCCAATAGGATAACAGAAGGCAACCTGGTCTAAATGGTTAAGGTTGACAGTTTAGCGAAGCTAAAAAGCAGGGAATGTGAACGTGAATCTGCTTTTTGAGGGGGAGGAAAAAAAGTCTAATAACAGAATAGTGTTTCATGTTATTGTTTATCTATTAGTAATAATAATAACTGGTTGTAAAACTGTTAAAGTTATAATAATGGCTAATTAAATTTAATACAGAATAAATTATGATGAGTGATATCAGAATACAAGGTAGGTAAATAAGTACAACATGCTGTATGTCCTGCTTCTGAGGAATTGCATTTTTTGCAGAGTAGTCAATTTGGCATATTCTGAATCCGGTCACCACATACTGGCCAGAAAAAGTCAAAGTCCATAATGTTATAACTATGTGATTGGTTTATTTTATTACATACATTTACCCTGGTATCTTTAGTTTCTTCTCAATATTGGTACTAAATACCATACATGGTATGCAAGTGATGGTGCAGTAATGGTGTACTTATCTTACCTTTTGTAGATGGTGGAAGAAATATGATATAGAATGGAAACTGCTAAAGATGGTGTCAGATATGGAATACTAAAGAGGATGCAGAGCAATTTGGGTAAATCAAGGTGTCAATACACAAAGGAAATACAGATAAAATTCTAACTTTGGGGCAACTTACGTTTGATGCCCCCAATGATCTTGTTCCATGAAAGTGAAGCTGTGGTTTTAATTTATATTGCAGACTGTACATTTTAATTTGGGGATAAAGAAAAAAAAAAAAACAACTTCGTCCACAAAGACGTGTATTCTAGTAATGGCAGTAGTTAACCTGTCAGTTGAAAGAATGTAACCTTCCTTTTCTCCCTTTCATGACATAAAGATAATCTCATCTGAGGGCATTTATGTGAAGAAATAACAGCATGGCATGGTGAAACTACTGGCTCATTAATCCTGGCATCTACTTCCTACAGGGTTCCTTGATTAGTTAGATTCATTCATCGGGTATTTCAGAGTTTTTGATTTGTCACCATTGGCTAGGTTCACTGAGTTCAGGCTAAATTGAGCCAGAAGCAATGTTTATTAGTAATTTTGTAGTACAGGCTACCCTAATAATTCAGCCCAAATATCTCATCTGAAAAATATCCATTCACCCTCGCTTCTAATATGGGTTGCAGCTGTGTTCATAGGGAATTGAAGGAACACAAGTGATTGGGCATGTATTTTCTAAATTATTAATATGATGGCTAATAGCTGTAAACCCATCTTCGTATCCAGTGCAGAAATTATGATTCATTTTAAAAATGAAAGCAGCAACAAAGGGGGGCACCCCCTGCCTGGCTCTCTGCTAACTCTCATCAGTGCAGAGCTTTCAGGACAGGAACCATGGCCTATTTAGCATGTGGCCATTACAGAGAAAAACAGAACAATGCCTTTGGCTTTTTCTCATGCATTCTCTGTCAAAACAAGACATGGATTTATGAGATTTACTAGAAAATAATATTAAGGAATTTTAGGTATGAGCTATACAGAGGGCCCACTTTTGACTTTGATGTCATACCATAATCAGTCTTTAAGGATGCACAATCAGTTGTTTGTGTAATTAAATGCAGTTTCCATGTCCATGATCAAATACTCTACCTATCCAAGTTTCCATCTTGAAGGTCATGTTGAATTTGAGATACACTTGTTGCAGTTGCTTATGTTGCCGCAATCTCTCTCCGTTCTCAGTGTTGAAATACCGGATAAGTACCAGGAAATGTATACTTAACCCACATGACATATGTATGTTCTTTATATCTTTCACTGAAATGTCACGGGGCTTTATGTTTTTGCTCACAGTACTTATTTAATCTACTTAAGATAAACTCAAAGTCAGATTAAGGACTGTAGCAACCCTTAGCACTAAAAAGATTATACGTGATTCTTATGAAATCAAGATTAATTATAAAACACAAAACATAGATATATTGGAATTAAAGTAAGTTTTTTTGTAGATCTTCTAATTTTAAAATTCTGAATGAGTTCAATAAAGCTGAACTGGTCTTTTTCTTTGCTGTTCTTGCTTTATTAATTATCATATCCTTAGTCTGCCTAATAGGTATTTCAACTGTGATTTCAGAAAATGCATTTTCAGAGGGTATTGGTTTTATTACTTTCCCTCCAGTTTTTAACATTTGAACCTCATTTTCAATTTACAGAGCACATATCTCATTTAAGTCATAGAATCTTTGTGAAGTAGATATTATAATCCCTCTGTTACAGATGAGACTCATTCAGGCTAAGTAACTTGCCAAAGGTCACAAACCTTATAAATAACAGAGATCATTCTTTAAGACAGGTCTTCAGATTGTCAGCAATATCACTGTGTGTATTTACCATGTAAACGCTGCTTTTCTTAAAATATTTCAGGGAAGAAAACTAGATAACTCTCCTAACTTTGAAGTTGAGCAATTAATCCTTGTAATTTAAACAAGAGATGCTTTTTTTCATGATGGGACATGAAAGCTGCAAAAATAAATAAATAAATAAATAAATAAATAAATAACCAAATAAATAAAAGCACTCCTTTCCTCCTGAACCTCACCTGGAGGTTAATTCAAAGGTAATTCAACTTTGCCACTAAGTAGCCTCCTTAATGCATGAAAAGTCTTTATCTATCAGGTTGTCTCCTTATGACTGAGGTGGCAAGAATTGGTGAGATAGCTCTGTGAGTGCTTGAGGTACCATGGTAGACACAGAGAGGAGAATCCCTGAATCCTTTTGTGTTTCTGTCCATTCCTGCAAGATTCTACGGAGGGAGGGATCTTTTGATATAGCTTCTACATATTATTAAACAGTCACAATTCAAGATAAGCTGCATCTTCTTTTTTCCTCTCATACATATTAGAGTCATTGTCAATCATAAATCATAAAAATCTTAGCATTGGAAGGAATGTTTGAAATCATCTAGTTAAAATTTCCTGACACTGGTCATCTATTTTCTTTTCATTTTTAAAAGTGGTCTAATAGACTCTGGTTGAATACAAGGTAGGTCTCTATTTTTTTGCCCAATTGCAAGGATAGTGGTCTTCCTTTTATTAAGCCTAGTTTGCCTCCCAAGTCTTCCTTCTATAGTTACTGCTTTAATAAGAACTTTCAATCACATCTCTTAATGATGCATGGTCTTTCTAGTCTTCTTTTATTAATTTTTTTTATCAGTTGGCATAACACTTGATTTGTTATGCTACCAGGTAAACTTCACACCTAAGACTTGGCATAGTCAAGGTTTATTTCTTGCTTCCATGAATTCCAGTGTGAGTGAGGTAACTCTCCAGGACAGCTCCCCTTTATGTGCTTACTTTGTGGCCCAAGCTTCTTTCATTTTATGGATTACCCACCCTTTTAGGGTTTCAGTGGTCTTTGTGGCAGGAGGAGAAAGCTGGAAGGTTGTGGACTGGCTCTTAATGCTTCATCTAAGACATTTCTGCTCCTCGTATAATAAATAAGAACTAATTACATGGATTCTCCTAGTTAAGAAGGAGCCCATGGATAGTCAGTGAGTAGAAAACATCTCTGCTATTTTCTCTGTGATATACACTTTGAGTATTCCCATTTAACATGTTTTGCATACTTTTAGGTCAGCAACTTTTTTTTTTTTTTTTTTTTGGTGCTTGTTGGCAAGCACAGAGATACCACAGAGAAAAGTACGACCTTCAGGCTGGCTCTTGAGGAACTTACCATTTAATTGAGGAGATAAGACAAATATATTTAATTTACTTATTGCAGTACTGAGGATTGAGCCCAGGGCTTTGCACATGCTCTGCAAATTGCTCTACCACTGATCTACATGTGAACCCTCAAAATTTTTATTTTGAGACAGGGTTTCACTAAGATTCCAAGGCTGACCTTGAAATTGTGATCTTCCTGCCTCTGTCTCCTGAGTAACTGGGATTATAGGTGTTCAAAAGTGCATTTTAAAAAGAAAATCACACCAGGCGGTTTTAAATGGATTGATCAAGTGCTAAATACTCTGATAGAAATCATAAATTTAATGGGAATTTAAAGAAGTAGGAAATCATTGGGGATAGAATTCCTAGGCAAGGCCTCCTGGAAGAACTGGTCCTTATAGGATAGCATGGTCACTCTTCAGAATCTCCTCTCTACTTGTTGGAATTCTTTGGGAACTTTCCTTGTGGGTCTTATTTTTAGAGCTGTACATTTTGTGTGTTTAGGCAGTCCTTACTAAATTCTCCACCATTTTCTTAAATGTGGAACAATGAATCAGATCCAGATCTCTGCTGACCAGGGCATGGCACATTTGTCCATTTTTAAGACTCAATTTAATAATGCTTTGTATTCTGATACAGTGTCATGCATAGTATCCCTAATTTTGGGTATTAAAACTCCCAGCATATTGCACTTGCTACTGATCTATTATAAGGTCTAGAGGAGGTCGTTAACAAGTATATGTATATATTAAAGAGCATATATGATTATTAAGGTGAAAAATAAACAAATCATTCCCTATAACAAGCAAGATAATGTTTTCATTCCCACAAAAAGAGACCATCCTCTTCCTGTGGTGAGCACAGTGCTGGCTTGGAGTAAAATAGTTACACAGGGGAGGTTAATTATCTTTTCCAGAGAACTGGGGAACCATGTAGTATGTTCAAAAAGGTAATTTAGTAAATGATGCCCCGGTATCTTGGAAGAGCTAATATGCCACTCTTAGAAACTCCAGTGACTAGATTGTTTTCCACAATAGAGGGAGGAGCACACACTTGCCAGGAAACCAGCTATCTTAGATTTCCCAGTTGGAAGACTTAAGAGCTTCATTTTCATTTTAAAACTAGTGGCTTCTCTGAGAACTGGTTGTATGCTGTGAGACATTTCAGTTTTGAAGAGTCATGATGAAAATTTTCCCTTTAGGCAGAAGAACTCCAATATGATAACCTTAAGGTTCTGGTAGGGTTGCTTTGGGTACAGCATAGGAAATTTCAGAGAGTTAGATCTGTCTTTCAGTTATAGGACAATCCTGCCTTTCATTACTCTGCAAAGTTGGGGACCCAGAAAAAAATGTAGCATGATTTGGCAAACACAGTTGTAGCCCTTAATCAGCCATTACATGACTGTGCGATCCTGGTCCATTCACTTAGAAGCGATGAGCTTCCATTTCTCCTACAATATATGAATTTCTTCCCCAGTGATAATCATTTCCAATAATGATAGAACTCTACATTGCTGACTAGTCTAAGGCAATTCAGTTTTAAAATACCTGTTGATCAGCTATCTGGGTTGGTCCTTACCCTTATCTGTTGTTAGTTATTTAAAAAACCTTTTTGAGGTTCTGGGTTTCAAATGCAGGGCCCCCAGAGTACATGCCAGGCATGTACTCTACCACTGAATTATACCTTTAGCCTTAACATGTTTCTTCTAAAGGCATTGTCCTTTTTGTCTGTAGTGAGGGGATCTGATTCTGAGTCTGGTCAGCATCATGTTAAGGAGATAAAAAGGTGAGCTCATGACATCCATGTCCTGCTGAAAAGTTGTTGCCATTGACAACATCTCTAGCCTCCTTGGGATAGGATCCAGGGAAGGGGTTGGAACTACATAGGAATTATTTTCCCAGAGTTGAAACTGAAGATTTGGAACATACAAGAATATAACTTTCAAAGACAAATATTGCCATGCAATGAATCCTAATCTCTATCCTTATACAATTAGTGACATGGGTTAATACTTCATCTAATAAATCATGTACTTATGGAGTTAACTGAAAGGGAGAAATTACAGCCAAAAGACAACCTAGAGATACACTCATATGGGAAGCATTCAGTAAATTTTGGTTAGATTAATTAAATTTAGTACCAAGTTCCTTCTGTAAAGTTACCTTAGCAATTGGCCAACCACTTAGAAGCTGGGTAGGGGAGTGCCAGCATATGTATTCAGTTGCCAAGGCAATGCCAGGTGTTTGTGACCACATGGGAGAATGAAAAGAACGGTCAACTGGTGACTGTTAGGTGAGCACAGTACACAGGCCAGGAAGTACCTCTGCTCATACTCTCTCCTTATGTGTGCATGAAGGCTAACAGTTCAAGTCCAGGGCAAACTGATAAAGTATGTGAAGGTTTTGGGGAGCCTTCAGCTCTCTTTCTTGTCTGGTCATAGGAATTTATCTTTCAAATTATTTCCCCCAATCAAAACTGGAGATTAGCTAGATAATTTGTATTTAGACTGAACGGATTTACAACCACAAGCTTACTTACCCATTTTAAACCCTTTTAGTTTAGAAAGAATGCCTTTATCTTTTGTTAGGAGTAGAGTGTTTGCATAGGACCATTCTGCAGAGCAAGAAAATTATACACACCTGTGATGAGTCTTTCTTAGTTGTTTGGGGATGCTCAAGGAACTGGAGAAAAAGGGGGAGAGAGAAAAATATTCTTTATTTGGGAAGTGGAAATATAGGTGTTTGTTTTTATTATCCTTTAAATTGTAAATTACATATACTCTTTGTTGGGCATATTACCAGCAGTAATTTCCTCCTTGCTTTAGTCTCCCATCTTCAATCATCAGGTTTTCTAGAGTAACAAGACTTTAGATTCCCTTAAGAGTTGCTTGCCTCAAAGCTACCAAATATAGTATACAGAGGTACCTTTTGGCATTGTTGACTTCTAGGTGAATCCCAGGATTCCAGAGTTGCCTCCACTTACTTCCTGGATTTCTGAAAGTCCTCTTCCCCATCCCCTATCACAAACAAACAACCCTCACTTTTTTTATGTCACTCTCTATTCCTTTGTTTTGAAATTCCCAGGATGTATCCCTATTCATAACATACTGCTCTGCATTAACTTTTTCCTTCCCTAAGTTAATATCATTGTTCCCTCTAGACAGACAATGCTCATCCTCCTGACCCCAAATTCCTGCTACATCAGAGACAACTGGAGCTGGGGTCAGGGCTGGGAAGAAGCAGCAGCTGGCCATGTTGCTCAAGCACTCAGGTAACTGGAGTGAGGGGGAGAGGGGAAATGGAGGTGAAACAAGGAAGGTTTGCCCCAGAACATAGGGCTAGATTGAGACAATGAAACCTGAGTTTTTGGAGAATCAGATCCAGAACTTTTGTCCCAACTTGTGTGTATTAATTATTTAGGTTAGCTACTTTCTGGCCTGAATGCACAATATCTGATACTGATTAGAAAGAAATAATTTGTTCAATGAATGATACTATAGAAGCATAAGAGAAATCCAAAATTGACTTTGATTTCAGGTACCAGAAAAGAGAGAGAAGGATTAAATGATTTTTGTGTGTGTGTAAAAATAAAAATATCAATTTGAGCTGCTTATCTAATGGCCATGAGGCACTGAAGCAATTATATGTAAAATAAAATACATTCAAATGAACTTTGAAGTTCTATTTTGTAACAGTAGTAAATTCAACTAGGTGTTACGAAGGATGTATCAAGGTAGAAAGGGAGAGATCTGGTCATCTAATCTTATTGTTGCTGGTTAAATTATTCACAAAAATTATAGACTACATGATCATTTAACACAGCTTAGATGTCTCCAAAACACAGAAAGCTCCTGACATTTTAAGGGTTTCCATTTCATCTACAACATTCTTATATCAAACTGAAAACCTTTCCCTCTGGCTTGATGTCCTACAGAATGAGTTGGCATTTTCTATTGCTTAATGGGTTCTCACATGTTTAATGACAGATTTCCGTTTGATTTCCTTAAAATCTGAGAAAAGATAATGGTGAGGTGCTAAGTTTCCTCAAATCATCAAAAAACCAATTTAGTCATCTTTATTAAATAGAAGACAGATTTTATCTGTAAGGAACATCAGGGTGTCTGGACATTTATTCCTGTCCTAGATTATTTTTTAATATGTATTTTTTTCAGTTGTAGGTGGACACAATACCTTTATTTTATTTTTATGTGGTGCCGAGGATCCAACCCAAAGCCTCAAGTGGGCCAGGAAAGGACTCTACCACTGAGTATCAGCCCCAGCCCCCTAGCCAGATGTTTAAAGCAAGTTGTTATTTTGAATTCAGATTTCTCATTCCCAGAGAATGGGGCTTAAGAATCTTATTTTAAAGCCTGAGAACCACTATTTCAATTGCACAAGCAATATTTTAAAGAATCTTTGTGAATAACAAGTCTCATGAGTGAAAACACATGAAAGATTTTTCACTTATTGTCAACCCTGTTCAACATGGTAGCTACTAACTGTGAGTGACTATTTAAATTTAAGATAAATAACCAAGGGGAGGGAGGAGGGGAGAGGACAGGAAAATTCTGGGGAATGACACTAGCCCAATCATATTGTAATATCATGTACATGAATGAATATGTAACAGTGATTTCCACCATTAAGTATAATTATAAGGTACTAATAAAAATATGGAAAAAAGAAACAAGATTTCAAGTAAAATAAATAAACAAATTTAAGTTACATAAAATTAAGAGTTTATTTCCTCAGTTACAGTAGTCACTATTTAAGTGCTGAAAACCTACATATGGTTAGTAGCTACATTTGGGTAGCATTGCAGAAAGTGCTATTGGACAATGCTGACTCAGAACATTCTAGGCTAGAAAGATATGAATCAAGTTGCTCTGCTGGCTGAGTTTTATGGGACTTCATTCTGGGCTTTCATTATGGAACCAGATAATGTAAGCAAACACTGAGTGTCCCTGAGGTCTTTTGAATAAATGTACACAAATAGGAACTTATCTAGCCATAAGATTTCTTTCTAGATTTTAATGTAAAAAATTTTAATGGGCATAGGGGACTTGAAGAAGATGGTTTTAACTACCAAGGGTGTAGAATGAGAAGAATGTATAGTTCAGGTCTAGTATTTCTGTACTTGCTGCATACCACTGCTAAAATCCACATTTCAATGATTTTCTGTCAGTAGTAACTAAAGAACCTTTTAATACAAGATTTTACATGTGTCTGTACATAAACATTGGGGCTATACCTTGGTCACTTAGACTGGATGTATGAGAGATGTACCAAGGAACGTAATAAGAAAGCAACTATGATTTGAGGTAAACGTGTTTGTAGCACACACACATATATATTCATACTAAGATCTTCCTCCAACAATGTCAGCTGTTTTAGGAAAACAACTGTCCTATCACTTTCAGCTTGCTCAAGCCTGATCTGAAATTAGCCTCACTTTCTCCCCTGGGTATCCTTATTTTCCTGCAAATATCAAAATGGGATATACATCAAAACCTGTGGACCCAGTCAGATGTGCTGCTGAATTAATTATGATGCAGGTCATAGTTGTGGATTCTCTATGCAGATGTGTACAAAGAAACAGCTATTGAAAAGGCTTGAATACATTGCACTAGTGCCAGCCGTATTTATCATGGGCTAGTTACTGAAAACGCTGATGGATCTATTTCCTCACTTGGTGGTATGAAATATATATAATGAACAGAGATTTAACTGAGCAAGTATAGAGAAATATGTAGAGCGGGTTTATAAAATGTTTTGAAGTTTCAAATGGCAATCAACTTGTTGTGACTTTGGAGATATACACTAATTTTAAAAACTGAAGCTTACTTAAAATGATAACCTGGCATCTTAGTTGTTGCCCCCTCCCATTTCTTGTAAATGAATTTAGCTACAGAGCAGCACACTTCAATAGAACTTCTGCAATGATGGAAATGTTCTGTATCTGCATTGTCTACTGACTGCATGTGGCTTTTGAGCCCTGGAAAAGTAGCTATTGTGATGGAAAAGCTGAAATACACATTTTAAGTTTAAATAGCTATTTGTGGCAGTGGTAGTAGAGCTTCCTCAGGTCTGGTCCAGTGTTTTGTCCATGAATATTTCTAGATAGTGCTATGTCCTTTATACTGTGTTATATTAAGAAGCATATAATGTTTGCTTATACTACTTAAAGAGATGCAAACTAGAATGTTCTGAGTCAGCATTATCCAATAGAACTTTCTGCAATGCCATCCAATGTAACCAGTAGGTTCTGGTGAGGATAGCCTGATCTCCATTGGAACAATTCCCTATCAATATTTTATCTAATAGTTCATCCATTTATGAATATTGCCTGAAGCAATTATTTTACTAGGGCTCACAAAATAGTGATTTCCTATTCCTATCATTACCTCCCTCCTTTATTAGCTGATAGTCTATGGTTAAGAACTTTCCTTCATCAACTAGAGTCATTTTGCCTATCCTAAAATATTTATTGTTACAGCAAAGTTAGGATAAGCATCAGATTTTTGCCTTTTAATTGTTATTTTCAGAGTCATGTGTGCCCTAGTTATTTCCAATGGTGTTCAATGAGAAGATGTTTCTTTTTAGTGTTATTATGAACTCAAGAGCATTTACATATTCAGTATCTTTTAATCAGTTTCATATCTTTTTCTCTTCTTCTTCTTCTTTTTTTTTTTTTTTTTGGTACTGGGGTTTGAACACAGGGGAACTTAACCACTGAGCCATATTCCTCAGCCCTTTTTTTGTGTTTTTTAATTAGGGACAGGGTCTCACTGAGTTGCTCAGGGCTTCAGTAAATTGCTGAGGCTGGCTTTGAACTCGCCATCCTCCTGCCTCAGCTTCCTGTGCCACTGGGATTACAGGTGTGTGCCACCACACCCGGCTTATTTTTCTTTTTTATGCTCAGTGTATCTTATATTTGGTCAGTAGGAGCTTTTTATGTTTGCTTGTATGTTCTTCATATAAAACCATTAGGAACACTACACATTTGGAAAATGCAAACCACAACCACAGTGAGGGCTCCACCTCATACCCATTAGAATGGTAAGTATGAAAAAAAAAAAAAGGAAAGTAACTAATATTGACAAGGATATGGAGGAATTGGAACACTTATATATTGTTGGTAGAAATATAAAATAGTACAGCCACTTTGTTTAAAAGTATGGTGATTTCTGAAAAAATTAAAAATAGAATTACCATATGATCCAGCAATTCTGCTTGTGCATATATACCTAAAGATATTGAAAACAAGGACTTGATGAAGTATTTGAATACCCTTGTTTATAGCAACAATATTCACAATAGACAAAAGGAAGAAGCAAACCAAGAGTTCATCAATGGATGAAAGGGTAAACCGCCCCCCATCCCCCCCCACACACACAACGGAATATTATTCAGGCTAAGAAGGAAATTCTGATATATGCTACAATATGAAGGAGCCTTGAGAACATAGTGCTCAATGAAAAAAGCCTGTCACAAAAGAACAAATACTATATGAGTCTTCTTATGTTAGGCACCTAGACTAGCCAAATTCATAGAGACAGAAAGCAGAATGGTGATTATCAGGGATTAATGGGAGAATGGGAATTATTGTTTCATGGATATTGAATTTCAGTTTTGCAAGGTGAAAATAATTCTGAGGATCAATGCCACCAAACTAGACACTTAAAAATGGTAAAGTGATAACTTGTTTTATGTGTATTTTACCAGCTTGTTTTTAAAAATAGTTTTGTGTGGGCAAAGGCCATAATAGAATGCATTTAAGTGAAAGTGGAAGTAATAGAATTGGAGAATCTAAATAAAGGCAATTATCTGAAAACTTAAAATACATAAAAAATCAAAGTATTTTAAAATCCATTATATGCCACTTTAAAATATAGTAATTTTTAATTTTCATCATGTATGCATATATTATTAAAGAAATTTGTATCCTTAAAAAATCCATAGGTGGCTGGGGGCTCAATGGTAAAAGTGCTAGCATAACATGTGGGAGCCCCTGGGTTCAATCCCCAGTGCTTCTCGGGGAAAAGTCATGGGAATCTTTTTTCCCCTTCATTATCCTGAGGTAATTTAAACATGATTGAACCACATATCCTATAATATCTGATCTGGAAGGATCATATAGAACATCTATGTGATTAGATTGATCTAATTTTTAAAAAGAAGACATGGGGTCCAGGACTTTGTGTTTGCTCAAGGTAAGTCATGGTGAAGATGGCAGAGTACCTCCCCAGCCTGATGCTCTTTTCCTTGCACCCAGTAACTTCTAGTGTTGCTCTGGAGTTAGTTCTACCTCTTTATTTACCTGTCTTTTTCATTGACAGCATTATTGCTCTAGCTACTAGGCTTACAATAGGGAAGAATAGTACCTATTCTCTCCTTTCCATCTGTCTGGTATCTAAGGATTTAAGTCTTGTGGTATTATTGTTACTGTTGTTGTTGTTATTATTATTATTATTAGTTTGGTATTGGGGATTGAACTCAGGGGCACTCAACCACTGAGCCACATCCCTAGCCCTATTTTGTATTTTTTTTTTTTGGAGACAGGGTCTCACTGAGTTGCTTTTAGTGCCTTGCCATTGCTGAGGCTGCCTTTGAACTCGTGACCCTCCTGCCCCAGCCTCACAAACCCCTGGGATTACAGATGAGCACCACTGTGCCCAGATGTGAAATTCTTCCTTGTAGCATTCATCACACCTTCTCCCATTCCCTCACTTTTAGTGATGCTGTAATTGGCTTCCAGCATTAACCCCTTTGCTTTCCTTGTCCAGCCAGGTCCATATCAATTTTTTGATCTCAGTTTCATCCACTGGCTATAATCTTAATTTAGACCCCTATTCCTTCTTGCTTATCCCCCTGACTTTTTAGGGTTTTCTCCAGGTGCATGACTGTTTGATTTGTTGCTGCCTTCTCTTCCTCCTCCTCCTCTTTTCCCCCTTCTTCTTCTTTAAAGGAGGAGAGGTTTATTTTGGTTGAATGGTTTCAGAGATTTCCATGCATTGTTGGCTGGCTCCATTGTCTGTGGCAAGGCAGAACAGCTTGGGAGTGGGGAGCATGTGGTGGAGCAAAGCCGCTCAGCTCAGCTCAGCTCAGGAGAGGCCAGGTGTCTGTCTTCTTAATATGTTCTTTCAATCTTGTTTCTGTTTGTTTGTTTGTTTGTTTTGGTAATGGGGATTTAACCCAGGGGCACTTAACCACTGGGCCACATCCCCACTCCTTTTTATTTGTTGAGATGGGGTCCCACTAAGTTGCTGAAGCTGGCTTTGAATTTGTGATCCTCCTGCCTCAGCCTCCAGAGTCTCTGGGATCACAGTCATGCACTACCATGCCCAGCTTATTTCCGTCTTAATCAAAGACTTCTCATGACCTCACAGAAGTCATAATTTGATAATATGTGGCCTGAAAACTTATTTTAACAAAGTGCCTTTTTGTTTTAAATTTAACTGCTTTGATACAAGGCGTGGCCTCACCCCAGCCTGCTTGATTTTCTATTGTTTGTATCCAGCTCACTCACTCTACTCATTCACATTTCCTGCTTGTTTAGCCATTTGAAATTGCCACCTTTCTTGACAGTTAGCCTGATATTCAATGCCCTCGATAATTCCTGCACTCCATTTCTCAACTTTATTTCCTACTGCTCCCCTATAGTTAAGCTTCATCAATTTTGTTATCCTGTTTCTCCTTTTCTTCTCTTCTTACCCTCATCCAAAAACCAGGAAAATAAACTAATCTTTCTGGCACTGTGCGTGAAATTAATGGATGAATGAGTTTTTCTGGCACTGGATGGGCTCATAAAATCTATCTTCAAGGAACTCATAGACTGTAGAGAGACTGTAGGAAAGTATGTAAACAGATAAATTTAATAGTAAATTTAAAAAGGGGGACTGAGGTTGTAGCTCAGTGGTGGAGCACTTGCCTGGCACGCATGAGGCTCTGGGTTCAATCCTCAGCACCAAATAAAAATAAATAAATAAAATAAAGATATTGTGTTCATCTACAATATTTATAGATACTTGTAAAGAGTGACGAGTTCTGCTTAGGAGGACAGGAATGATGAACTCTGCCTGGGAGGGCCACGTCTTCAGCTTTCCTTGATTGCTTCAAATCACTGACTTCATTCTTTGTCCTTTGACCATACCATTTCCTAACACTCTCCTTTTTAGTGCTTTATGTCTCCCAAACTAAATGACATCCTCTTTGAGAACAGCAATCATATTTATATCTTATAAATGTCGATCTTTTCCTTCTCATAATAGCTACTCACATTTTTGTTTAAATTATATAAGTCAATTTTTTTTATACCAATCAGAAAGCCATCTTGCTGTTTTAAGCAGTTTTATTGGCAGGATCATGGAGATTCACAGAAATGACAGGAGGCTTATAGAGCAGGTGGACAATGGTCAGGAAGAGGACCCAGGCAACCTTACAGGTGTGGTCAGCTGTCGATGTCATCTCTACTGCCTGCCTCCATAAAGCAGTCCCATCTGAGCCTTTGCCTTGGGTCATTCTCTCAACCTTCAGAGTTCTGAGAAGCTCTGCCTTTCAGGGAGTAGAGAAAGGAAGAATCTGTTCCCTAGGGACCCTCAGAGCAAAGCCTCTTACTAGACTATTCGCTAAATAGATTCCCCTATACAGGAGGAAGATTTGATGCTGAGTACCCCCGCCCCCCCCCCACACACACATACCACTAATGAATGAACAATGTGTGTAACATATACTTTCGGAAATCTGGGGAGAGGATATGGCAGAGAAGTGATCTATTGCAAGGTTCCTTGGGCACATAGGGAGATCTTAGGGTATATAACAGAAAGGAGCAGTGTGTACCTAACATGGGGGGAAGCAGAAAACTGGACATGTAGGATGAGGATTCCAAAGACAACCCTCATCACTTCCCTTAGAGCTGTGCTATGGTTTAATGGGATGTGTGCCATTATTTTTGCATGCTAGAAACTTAACCCCAGGTCATGTGAATGGTGTTTGAGAAGGTGGGACCTTAAGGAGGGGATTGGTTCATGAGGACTCTGTCTTCATGAATGGATTTATCCATTCGTGGATTAATGAACTTGTGGATTAATGGGTTACTCAGAGGGTGGCTTTGTGACAAGAACAGCCTCTCTTGGGCTTGCCTGTTCTGTCTCAACACGCAACACCCTCTGCCGTGTTGTGATGCAGCAAGAAGGCCTTACACAGCAGCTGGGAAGGTGCCCGTACCATGCTCCTGGACTTCCCAGCCTCCAGATCATGAGCCCAAACCACTTTTCTTTATAGATTACACAGCAAACAGAGGAAGCTGATTCTGGTCAGTACCATGTCTTTGATGGTTTCTTCAGGAGATGAGATGGCTCATCAAATTGTAGAGGTTAGTTTCTTTTTAAAAAAGCTTCCTTTTAAATAGGAAATATGTCAAAATGGTTAAGAATTAAAACATAAAGGAGTCTTAAGAAGCCTTCCTTCTCTACCTCTGTCATACACCAAAATTCTTCTTTTTAACATGTAGTTATTATTAGCAGTTTCCTGTGCAGCCTAGTTTTTTTTAAAGTGCACTAGAAACAAATGTGATTATAAATTCTTCCCACCTTTTTGTACAGAGATAGTAACATTCTGTTTCACCATTCTGTACATTTCCTTCTTTTTATATAAGGTATATTGGAAAGATTTCCATAGCAGTCATAAAGAACTCTCATTTTTTTTTTACAGTTGCATAGTATTTCATCCTATGGATGTAATGTAATTATTTAAGTCCACTATTGATGGACATTTATGTTATTTTTGGTCTTTTTCTATTATAATTATTCTGTAGTGAACAATCTTGAACATTTATCATTTCATGTATCTAAGAATATCCAATGAATAATTTATGAAAGTAGAATTGATAGGTCAGAAGTCTGCATTTTTAATTTTGTGGATAATACCAAATTTGCTTCCATGAAGGTTTAACCACTTACAGTCTGAACTTGAGATGAAGGTTTAGCTATATTTAGAGAAATACCTTCATATTAAAGCAGCAGACTTTCCTCCTGAATCTTTAAGTGCCGAATGATTAGCACGTTGTAGTACAGATTTAAACAATGTGTCTTCAGGTTGCTCCCCCCAACCCATTCTCCTAAACTCCTTGCAATCTAAATGTTTCACTCATGAAAAGTTACTTTGAAGATAATTTAATATTATGCAGTTCTCTGTTCTAGTCACATTCTTGAGACTCTTTCTTATGAGGATTTTGAGAATATACTATAACATTGTGTAATTTTTCTTCTTGGAAAGTCAAAAGCAACTGACTGGTTCCCAGCAGCCAAAATAAATGATTTTCAACTTTCAGATCCACTTTAGTTTGGGGTTCATCTTACCTCAGGTAGTATGTCTTGAAGAAATAAAAATTTAATGGAGGGACAAGTTATTCCTCTAACATTATCTTTCTGTTAATTTTTAAAAGTATTTCAGGGAGTAGTACTATTCTCACCCTGTTACCAGTTCCACACCTCCCTCTTATCCTTCATGTATAATTCCCATGGTTTTAAAAGAAGCATATTCCCTGGCTATACTTAGGAACTTCCAGAACTCTGGCATTTGAGTTTTGCTTGAACCCCTTTCTGAATGTCATTTTTAAACTTACTTGACTTACATGAATACTAGAAAAACATTGTGTAAGGCCTTTAAAATATGTATTTATATGTATTATGTTTATTCATATAGATTTTCATTATACACACACACACACACACACATGCATACCAAGTATGGGATCCTGTGCCTATAGTTCAGTACTTGGGAGGCTAAGACTGGAGGATTACTTGAGCCAGGATTTCAAGAGCAGCCTAGGCAACATAGCAAGACCCTGTCTCTTAACAACAATAACAAAACCCCAGCACAATATATATATATATAAATATATATATATATA
Organism: Urocitellus parryii; assembly: GCF_045843805.1. Lineage (NCBI taxonomy): Eukaryota > Metazoa > Chordata > Mammalia > Rodentia > Sciuridae > Urocitellus > Urocitellus parryii. Next base: position 61,602,198 of record NC_135531.1, on the reverse strand, counting down.
TATATATATATATATATAGCTAGATAATATGTTGAGAAAAATTAACATGGTACAATTCACTCTTTAAAATGTAAGGTTCTGGGTTTTGACAAATATACAGAACACAATCAAAATATAGAATATTTCCATCACTTCCAGAAGCCTCCTCTTTCCTCTTTGTAGTCACTGTCCCCACACCCCTAACCCCTGATCTGTTTATTGTCTTTAAAGATTTTTGTCTTTTCCAGAATGTCAGATAAGTAGGATCATGAAGTTCATATAATCTTTGACTTTGGCTTCTTTCACTTAGCAGGGAGGTTTTGAGTTTCATCCACATTTTAATCAGTATCAGTATATTCCTGTTTTTTAGTGCTAAGTAGGGTTCCATTGTATGGAGCTACAAGGGCCATTACTTTTAGTGCATGCTTCTAAAAAGAGAGTCGAGCATATTGGTAAGGTTTGCGTACATAGATGAATGATTTAGATTCATTCATGGTCAGACCCAAGTTACCCTGTGAAAATTCAGAAGTACATTCTGGCATAAGAATCATAAATTTTATTTAGGAACAGGCCATGTAGAAGGTATCCCTTGGTTATATCTGGAGGCATGAGGAAGAAGAATGTCATGATCCACAGGAGAATGTCACAGAACAATAAGTGAGAATAGCCACTAAGCTCTGAGTTCCTCAGGAACTGGTCTTGTTCTTTTCTATAATACCTTCCACTCTCCAGCGCTACTTAAAGCCCTCAACAGCTATTTGTTGAATAAGCAGAAGTCATACCAGAATGCTATTTATCTGCCTGTGAATTTAATATATCTTGACCCTAAAGCATAGTGCCCTAAAAACCATTGTGCACTTTGTTTACTTGTGGTTTTTCCCTGCTGTTCCCCACAAATGGCTGTAAAGAAAGAGGGCTAGCCTCTTAACATTCTCATACATGAGTGTTTTCTGTTCTCTTATTCACCAAATGCCAAAGACCCTTTTTATTCTTCATCCCTTCTCTCACTATGGAACCTTATATTTTGGAAGAATTTATCTTATCATGTAGCATTTATTAAATAAATAATTTTCTCCTTTGGAAATCAATCAAGGCTATCTATCTCCATCTATCTATGTATCTGATATTGAGAGCTTCTGATTAGGAACTGCATGGAATAGACATAATTCTATCAATTCTAGACATAAATTTTATCAATAACAAACTTAGATTTGAGTTAACCTCACTAAGGGAACATATGCAACTAGAGTTAGGCTTTTTAGAAATGTTTCTAATAGCTTTAAGTGCCTCATTATTACATTTTGCATATCCCTAAAGGTCAGGAGACTCCAGGTTTGGGATTACCAAGTGGTTTCTTTTTTCAGGAATGCCTGATCTGGATATCTCAGTGTTTTGAGAACCTGGACTTGTGGCTCATGTAAGGACAGAGGAATTCCAGGAATCTAAGGACAGACTTTGGCATTGTATTTCAGCTCTCATCAGCAGCTTTAACACTGAACCATAAGTGTCTGTGCAAATCTAGATTGAGCTATATATTAAAAAAATGCTTCAACAGACTGAATTCTTCCTATGCTTAATGTCAGGATACTTCACACAAGCTAACCTAGATAAAAAGGAAACTTGTTGGTTCATATAATTCACCAGGCCAGGCTGGCTTCGGACATTACTTGATTGAAGTCCAAGCATTATTCACAAAACCTAGTTTCTCCTTCCCTTATCTTTCAGCTCTGATTTCTGCTGTCTGGGTTCTGTTCATAGGCAGGTTTCCCTCCATGGTTCTAGGATGGCTTTCACAGTTTCCATTTGCATCTTTCCAGCTGTCAGTTCAGTGGAAAAGAGTTTTCCCCCAGGATTTCCAGCAAGAATTTTCCTGATCTCATTGACTCTTGTTGAGATATATGGTCATCTGTGCAAGTGACTATGCCCAGGGAAATAATGTACTGACTGTTTAGTCTCAGGTCAATAAACCTAGGTCCAAAGTTCCTTTCAAATCATATGGACTGAGAACTGCAGAGGGACATTGTGCAAGGACCACTTGGGATCTATAGTATATATATATATATCTGAGATACTTATGTAGTACTGAGAATTGAACCCAAGGCCTTGCACATGCTAGGCAAGTGCTCTACCACTTAGCTACCTTGGGATTCTATTAAAGGAAGGAGGAATAGATGTAGGGTAGCACAAGACCAAATATCTATAAATCAGCACTTGACCTGTGCTGTTGTTATTTGCAAGGCACTGGGCGAGACACTTTAACAGGTATAGTTTTATTTAACTTTATTCTTTCAATATCTCTGTGACTAGTTATTTATCTTTGTTTTACACTCAAGGAGATAATCTCAGAGAGTTTAAGTCATTGTTTAATTTCATCCTAGCCAGTTGTAATGACTGGAACCAGAATTTTAGTATTTCTGAATCCAAGTACAGTGCATTTCCTATCATCTCCTCTTTAATGTTCAAAAACCATCCTGATCAATAGCTACAGCATTACTAGAAAATGATTGTAGTCTAATTATTTTGAAGATTGAGGTACTCATATGGATGTGTTCGTAAAATGATATGTTACGTTACTTTGAGCTTATTCCTTGCACAGGCTTACATGAGATTTATTTGTTCATTCAATAATATTTGTTGAGGGTTTATTGTGAGCTGGGTACTTTTCTATGAACTGAGGGTAAAGCCGTGAACGAAACAAGTCCCTCTCTCAAGGAGCTAACATGCTAGTGTAGAGAAAACACTTGAAGGAGGTATAAAATCAGATGATCATGAGTCTTCCCTTCTAATTGAGATTATTGAGTGAGCTCAATCCCTTCTGGGTATTTGCTGGTCTAGGCAGAACCATGAAATTTCATTCATAATTTGCCTGGTATTGACTCTGAAAATACTGCTCATTGAGGCCAAATGTATTAAATATTCATTAGTGTTCAAAATGCCTTTTCCTCAATTTTATGGAATCGCTTTTAGAAAGAGTGGTCTCTCCACAATCCCCCAATTAGTTCCTTCCCTCCAGATACACAGAAGTGTAGATTCTTTAGAGCAATGGTTCCCAAAGGATGGTCTGCAGATACCTGTGGTCCCCTTTCAGGAGATCTGGGAAGGTAAAATCATTTTCATCATAAGACAAAATGTTATTTTTTACTGAGTTGACATTTTCTCTGATGGTTACAAACCAATGGTGTGTAAAACTTCTCATCTTTTAGAGAGAATCAGCACAATGCTACCAAACTGTGCTAGTAGTTGTTGTATTCTCACAGTTTTAAAAGAAGAAAGAAAAAGACAAAATGTTTCACTTAAGATCTTTTTTAAAAAAATTATTTATTCTAATTTGTTATACATAACAGCAGAATGCATTTCAATTCATATTACACATATAGAGCACAATTTTTCATGTCTCTCGTTATACACAAAGTAGAGTCACAGCATTCATGTCTTCATGAATATACATAGGGTAATGATGTTCAACTCATTCCACCATCTTTCCTACTCCCATGCCTTCTCCCTTCCCCTCCCTCCCCTTTGTCTTATCTAAAGTTTGTCCATTCTTCCCATGCTCCGCTACCCCCATCACCATTATGGATCAGCATCCTCATATCAAAAAAAAAAAACATTCAGCATTTGTTTTCTTGAGATTAGCTTACTTCACTTAGCATAATATTCTCCAACTAACTCCATCCATTTACCTGCAAGTTCCATGATATTATTCTCTTTTAATGCTGAGTAATATGCCATTGTGTATATTACTTTTCACATTTTCTTTATCCATTCATCTACTGAAGGGCATGTAGGTTGGTTCCACAATTTAGCTATTGTGAATTGTGCTGCTATAAACATTGATACAGCTGTGTCCCTGTAGTATGCTCTTTTTAAGCCTTTGTGTATAAACTGAGGAGTGAGATAGCTGGGTAAAATGGTGGTTCCATTCCAAGTTTTCCAAGGAATCTCTCTATTGCTTTCCAGATTGGCTGCACCAATTTGCAGTCCTACCAGCAATGTATGAGTGTGCCTTTTCTCCCACATCCTTTACAGCACTTATTGTTTATATTCTTGCTAGCTGACATTCTGACTGGAGTGAGATGAAATCTTAAGTAGTTTTGATTTGCATTTCTCTAATTGCTAGAGATGTTGAACATTTTTTCATATGTTTGTTGATCAATTGTATATCCTCTTCTGAGAAGTGTCTATTCAGTTCCTTGGCACATTTATTCACTGGGTTATCTTTTTTTTTGGAATTAAGAATTTTGAGTGCTTTATATATCCTAGAGATTAGTGCTCTTCCTGATGTGCTTGTGGTAAAGATTTTCTCCCATTCTGTAGGGTCTCTATTTACCTCACTGATTGTTTCTTTTGCTGAGAAGAAGCTTTTTAGTTTGAATCCACCCCATTTATTGATTCTTGGTTTTAGTTCTTGTGCTAGAGGAGTCTTATTAAGGAAGTTGGGGACTAATCCAACATGATGGAGATTCAGGCCTAATTTTTCTTTCATTAGACTCAAGATCTTTGGTTTAATTCCTAGGTCCTTGATCCACTTCGAATTGAGAGCTAGGGGCTTAATTTCATTTTGTTATATGTGGATTTCCAGTTTTCCCAGCACTATTTGTTGAAGAGGCTATCTTTTCTCCAGTATATGTTTTTGGTGCCTTTATCTAATGTAAGATAACTATAGTTATGTGGGTTAGACTCTGTCTCTTCTATTCTGTACCATTGGTCTACAGGTCTGTTTTGGTGCCAATACCATGCTGTTTTTGTTACTATTGCTCTGTAGTATAATTTAAGGTCTGGAATAGTAATGCCGCCAGCTTCACTCTTCTTGCTAAGGATTGCTATGGCTATTCTGGGTCTCTTATTTTTCAAGATGAATTTCATGATTGCCTTTTCTATTTCTATGAGGAATGTCATTGGGATTTTGATTGGGATTGCATTAAATCTGTATAGTGCTTTTGGTAGTATGGTCATTTTTATAATATTAATTCTGCCTATCCAAGAACAAGGTAGATTTTTCCATCTTCTAAGGTCTTCTTTAATTTCTTTCTTTAAGGTTCTGTATTTTTCATTGCAGAGATCTTTCACCTCCTTCATTAAGTTGATTCCCAAGTGTTTATTTATTTATTTTTGATGCTCTTGTAAATGGGGTAATTTTCCTTGTTTCCCTTCAGAGGATTTATCACTGATATACAGAAGTGCTTTTCATTTTTGGGTGTTAATTTTGTATCCTGATACTTTGCTGAATTCATTTACTAGTTCTAGAAGTTTTCTAGTGGAATTTTTCTGGGTCTTCTAGGTATAGAATCATATCGTCTGCAAATAGTGTTAATGTGAGTTCTTTTTTACCTATTCATATCCCTTTAATTTCTTTCACCTGTCTAATTGCTCTGAACAGAGTTTCAAGAACTATGTTATATAGAAGTGGTGAAAGAGGGCATCCCTGTCTTGTTCCAGTTTTTAGAGAGAATGCTTTCAATTTTTCTCCATTTAGAATGCCTGGGGTTTAACATAGATAGCTTTTACAATGGTAGGATATGTTCCTGTAATCCCTAGTTTTTCTAGTGTTTTGAACATGAAGGGGTGTTGTATTTTGTTGAATGCATTTTCTGCATCTATTGAGATGATCATATGATTTTTATGTTTGAGTCTATTGAAGTGATGAATTACATTTATTGATTTCTGTATATTGAACCAACCTTGCATCCCTGGGATGAACCCACCTTGATCATAGTGCACTATCTTTTGATACGTTTTTGCATTTGACTTGCCAGAATTTTATTGAGAATTTTTGCATATATACTTATTAGAGATATTGTTCTGAAGTTTTCTTTCTTTGATGTGTCTTTGTCTGGTTTTGGAATCAGGATGCTATTGGCCTCACACAATGTGTTTGGAAGTGTTCCTTCTTTTCTATTTCATAAAATAGTTTGAGAAGTATTGGTATTAGTCTTCTTTAAAGGTCTTGTAGAACTCAGCTGTGTATCCACCCGGTCCTGAGCTTTTCTTGGTTGGTAGGCTTCTGATGGCGTCCTCTATTTCCTGGCTTGAAATGGATCTGTTTAAATTGTGTATATCATCCTGATTTAGCTTGGATATATCATACGCCTCTAGAAATTTGTCAGTGCCTTTGATATTTTCTATTTTATTGGAGTACAAATTTTCAAAATAATTTCTAATTATCTTCTGTATTTCTGTAGTGTCTGTTGTAATATTTCCTTTTTCATCCTGGATATTAGTAATTTGAGTTTCCTCTCTTTTTCTTCATTAGCCTGGCTAATGGTTTATCAATTTATCTATTTTTTTCAAAGAACCAACTTTTTGTTCTGTCAATTTTTTTCAATTGTTTCTTTTGTTTCAATTTCATTGATTTCATCTCTGATTTTAATTATTTCCTGTCTCCTTCTGCTCTTCTGCTTTTGGTATTGATCTGTTCTTCTTTTTCTAGGGCTTTGAGATGTAATGTTAGGTCTTGTATTTGGTGACTTTTTCTTCTTTGAAGGAATAAACTTCATGCAATGAACTTTCCTCTTAGTACTGTTTTCATAGTGTCCCAGAGATTTTGATATGTTGTATCAGTGTTCTCATTTACCTCTAATAATTTTTTAATCTCTGCTTTGATGTATTTTTCAATTCATTTTTCATTCAATGACATATTATTTAGTTTCCAGGTGTTGTAGTAGCTTTTGTTTTTATTTTATCATTGATTTTTATTTCATTATATTATGATCTGATGGAATGCAGGGTAGTATTTCTACTTTTTTATACCTGCTAAGAGTTGCTTTGTGGCAAAATATATGGTCTATTTTTAAGAGAAGGATCCATGTGCTGTTGAGAAGAAAGTGTATTCATTCGTTAATGGATGAAATATTCTATATATCTCAGTTAAGTCTAAGTTATTGATTGTATTATTGAGTTCTATAGTTTGTTTGTTTAGCTTTTGTTTGAAAGATCTATCTAGTGATGAAAGAAGTGTGTTAAAGTCACCCAGAATTCTTTTTTTTTTTTCACCCAGAATTCTTGTGTTGTGGTTTATTTGACTCTTCAACTTGAGAAAGCTTTGTTTGAAGAACATAGATGCTCCATTGTTTGGGGCATATATATTTATAACTGCTATGTCTTGTTGATGTATGGTCCCCCTAAGCAGTATGAAACATCCTTCTTTATCCCTTTTGATTAACTTTGGCTTGAAGTCGACTGTATTTGATAGGAGGATGGAAACCCCTGCTTGTTTCTGCAGTCCATGTGAGTGGTATGATTTTTCCTTTTACCTTTCACCTTCAATCTGTGGATGTCTTTTCCTGTGAGATGAGTCTCTTGAAGGCATCATATTGTTGGGGGTTCTTTAATCGATTCTGCCAGTCTATGTTTTTTGATTGGTAAGTTTATGCCATTAACATTCAAGGTTATTATTGAGACATAATTTGTATTCCCGGTCACTTTTGTTTAAATTTTTAGTATTTAACTTGACTTGGTTTCTCCTTTGATTATTTTTTCCTTTAGTGTAATACCTTCCTCTGCTGATTTTCATTGTTTTTCATTTACTCCTCATGGAATATTTTGCTGAAGATGTTCTGTAGTGCAGGTTTTCTAGTTATAAATTCTTTTGATTTTTGTTTCTCATGGAAGGTTTTTATTTCATTATCAAATCCAAAGCTTAATTTTGCTAGATATAAGATTCTTGGTTGACATCCATTTTCTTTCAGAGCTTGGTATATGTTGTTCCAGGATCTTCTAGCTTTCAGGGTCTGGGTTGAAAAATCTGCAGATATTCTAATTGGTTTCCCCCTATATGTAATCTGATTCCTTTCTCTTGGGGCTTTTAAAATTCTCTCCTTATTTTGTACGCTAGGCACTTTCATTATAATGTGCTTTGTTGTGGATCTGTTGTGATTTTGTGTATTTGGTGTCCTATAAGCCTCTTATATTTGATTTTCAAATTCATTCTTAATGTTTCAAAAATTTTCTGATATAATAATATGGATGATTAAATAGATTGTTCATTCCTTCGGTTTGGGACTCTATGCCTTCCTCTACCCAAATAATTCTTAAATGTTCTGCCCATGGTTTCTTACCATCTTTACTGTGTTGTCAACATTCTTTTCAAGATTATATATTTTGTCTTCATTGTTTGAGGTCCTGTTTTCCAAGTGATCTAATCTGCTGGTGATGCTTTCTACTGAGCTTTTAATTTGGTTTATTTTTTCTTTCATTTCAAGGATTTCTGTTTTTTTTTCAGAACTTCTATCTCATTATTAAAATAATCTTTTGCTTCCTGTATTTGCATATGTAGCTCTTTATCAAAATGATCTTCTGCCTCTATTTGCTGTCTTATATCATCATTTAATTCACAGAACATTTTAATTAAATACATCCTGAACTCCTTCTCTGTCTTTGCTTCTGTTGTGCTGCCCATGGATTCTAATAATGTAGTTTCTTGGTTGTTTGGGGCACTCTCTTCCCTTGTCTTTTCATTTTGTTTGTGTTTCTTCCCTTCTAGCACTGTGGATCCAAGGTGCAACAATTTTTACCCTATAGGTTTATAGTGCCCCTGCAGGGTTCCAATACCTCTCCTTTGAGGGGGAGAACAATGTAAACAGATCCCTATACTAACAATATACAACCTTAAACCAAATAGCTGCTATTAAGACATTTAAAGTTTTGTCACAATATACAGAAATGGTGAGTTCAATTATTATCTACAATGTACACAGTAAGTTTGCAAAAGGGTCTTTAGTTTCTGATGGTGAACAAAGAACCCAGGGGTGAGGTATAGGGGAGAATGTTGAGGAAGTAGGGGGTGAGGATATAGAGTTATTAGATCGTAGGAAGTGTGAAAGAGAAATCTAAAGAAGTTGATTGGTGGCAGGAAAAGAGAGAGAAAATGATTTTGGGGAGACAAGAAAGTGAGAAGACAATAGAGAGAGTACAAAAACCAAACATAAATATTAAGAAAAATTAAAAAATGTAAAATAGGAGATAAAATAATTACAACACAACTATAATATACTATTCAGACATCCCAGTCCTCAGTATCCTAATTCATGCAAAGTATTTGGTTTCACAAATGTTGGGGATGTGAGGGCGGGAGAAGAGAGAGAGAAAAGAGAAAAAAAAAAAGAATCTCAAAGGAAGATAGAGGATTGTTTTTGTTGGAGATCAGTATCTTTCCTGCTTCCTTTCTCATCCAATAGGTGGGGTTGTCTGTTGTTTGCTGGTATCTCCACCCTCAGGATAGTGAAGGTTATTAGGGTGGGAGGGTTGGTCTTGGGGGCAGAGCTCCTGGAGGTGGGGTATAGTACCTGCCAGTCTCTAATGGGAGCCTGCACCCCAAGGATCTCCTTTGGGGCCTGCCGGCTCGTGTGATGTGGGTGCCTGGTCTTATCTCCTTATATCACCTGTAGACCTCACAATTCCTGGTTTCTAATTTAGTCTCTACACTGTATCTCACTCACCCTCTCCCTTTACTACTTCCCAATCCAGAACCATTCTCTCCACAAGTCTTATGGGCTGTGCTCTGGGGGCTGTGCGCCTGTTTGTATTGGGCAGTCACTGTGCCAGGTTAGCAGCTGCTGGGGAGACAGGGGAGCTGGGGACTATCACTTCCTGCCCAGCCAGTGTTCCAAGCTGGGAGTTGCCCCAACTAAAGACGGCAAAGAAAGTGCCCCCAAAATGGAGGTGGCTGCTTTCAGTGACGGGGTTTTTGGTGGGGTGGGGCCAGGTGGTGGCATTGGGTAATATGTTCAGAGATGCAGCTGTTGTGGCTGATGGCTGTCTCCAGACCCTGTGCAATGTCTCCAGGTGCAGGCAGGCTACCTCATGTAGGGGACTATGGCAAAGTGGCTGCAGAGTGCCAAGATGGAGGCCACTGGGGGATCTTCATATTGGTAGATGGGTGTCCACATAGGAGTGGCAGCGGAGTTCCTATGCATGGGTAGCGGAAGGGTGTTCTGCGTGGGCATGGAAGCTGTGATTCCTGCATGGGAGCAGCTATAGGGGGTCCTCTATCACTCACAGAAAAACAGTATTCCCACTACTTGAATCCCAAGTCACAGAATGACACAGAATGCAGCCTCCCTAGCCCACGATCTTGGATCTCCTCTTAAGATCATTTTTGATGAAGAAAAAAAAATAATAATTTTAAAAATTTCAACTTTTATGAAGATCTCTTTGTAAGATTCTAGGTGATGAAAAAGGAAGTATATGTAAAGCTCCTTTGCCTGCATTTCAAGTTATGATAGCTTCTGAGGAAAGGCCCTTGTGTGATTGTCCACGTGGTGAGCTAATGGAGATGCTTTGGTGATGGGATATTGTTTTTACTTGAGAGAGCAACTGACAGACAATGGTTATATCTGGTAGACATCTTTCAAAAATGAACTAAGTGGTCTTTGAAGAAAATTTCAAGGAAAACAACCAGCAATGTCTATTGCTAACGCTAAAATTCAAGCTCTTCAGGAAAAACTAGATATTTGGAAAGCTTGTATAAGCAGCTGTGAGCTTGACGGTGGCCCAGTATTTAGGCTTTTCTGTTGAGATCGATAGTCATACCAATGAATGATTTTTAAAACACTATATAATGAGATGTGAATATTTGAAAGATCTGCATAAATCATTGAACTATTTCTCAAATACCCAATACATGACTGTAAAACATCATGAATGGCTAGAAGATACAAATTACAAGATAAGGACTGAAGGTGTTTGTAGCTCAGTGCTACAGTGCTTGACTATCATTTATGAATCCCTGGGTTTGATTCCCAGCAGCATGCGCGCACACGCATGCGCACACATGTACAAGAAACTATGAAAAATTGAGTTCAGATTCCATATTGCAACTAACCTCTAAGGAGCTTGATACATTTTGGCTTATTATCAAAACAGAATATCCACAATCATCCAAAATGACTTTTAAAATAACCTCTTTCTTCCAACTACATATCTGCATGGTGTTGGATTTTCTTTACATACTTTAACAAAACAACATATTAATAAATTAAAGCCAGGCTCATTTATGAGAAAACCCACTATCTTCTATTAAGACAGACTTCTAAGGTTTCTTTAGGGAGATGAATATAGTTATTTTTAATAATGTTATTATATTAATATGTAATAGGTTTGTTTTGTTATTTTTTTTAAAATATTTGTTTATTTATTAGTTATTGGCGGACACAACATCTTTGTTTGTATGTGGTGCTGGAGGATCGAACCTGGGCCGCACGCATGCAAGGCGAGCGCGCTACCGCTTGAGCCACATCCCCAGCCCCTGTTTTGTTATTTTTAAATAAATTAGCAAAAATACTTGAGAATGGTGAGTTTTAATTTCTGATACTATGAGCATCGCTATAAGCTATAAACAAAAGTTCTTTGGGATCTACAATAATTTTTTTTATTAGAGCATCATAATTTTACAGAGTAATTGGTTTAATTTTGACAAAGTCACACATGCAAGGAATTTGATTTCAAGCTCCATCCTCCTTTTCTTCCCTCCCCCTATTATTCTTCCTCTACTCTCTTTGTGTGGGGGGTGTGCTGGGGATTGAACCCAGGGCCTTGTGCATGCTAAGGAAGCACTTTACCAACTGAACTATATCCCCAGCCCCTTCTACTGTATTAAACTTCCTTTCTTCTGCATAAATATATGTGAAATTCTCACTGGGCACACATGATGGCACAAGCCTATAATCCCAATGGCTTTGGAGGCTGAGGCAGAAGGATTGTGAGTTCATAATCAGCATCAGCAAAACCCTAAGCACCTCACTGAGTTGCTTAGGGCCTTGTCTCAAAATAAAATATAAAAAATGGCTGGGGATGTGGTTCAGTGGCTAAGTGCTCCTGGGTTTAATCCCCAGTACCAAAAAAAAAAAAAAAAAAACAAAACCAAAAGTGAAATCCCCTTTGTATCTTTATATATGAATGTAACATAATTTTGTTAAATTCATTCAATTTATCTTCCCTTTTCCCTTCATTCCTCACGCTCATTCTCATACGTCAAATTCACTGATCTTCCCCATGTCTTTATAATATCCAGTTCCCCTTCCCAACTGCCTTCTTTCCCTTATTTTGTTCTTCCAAGTATGAGAAAAAAAATTGACGTTGGTTTTTTGAGTCTGACATATTTTACTTGGCCTTATTTCTTCTGTTTCTATCCATTCACCAGCAAATACCATTATTTCATTCTTATTTATGGTGTTGAATTTTCTTTACATACTTTAACAAAACAACATATTATGATAAATTAAAGGCAGGCTGAGTAAAACTCCATTGTGTATGTGTTCCACATTTTCTTAATCCATTCATCTATTGATGGGCATCTGTGTTGATGCTATAATTTAGTTATTGTGAATTGTGATGCTATAAATGTTGAAGTGGCTATATCACTACAGCACTCTGATTTTTGTTCTTTTGGATACATACTAAAGAGTTTGATAGCTGAGTCATATGGTTGTTCCATTTCTGATTTTGGGGGGGGGGAACCTGCATGTGACTTTCCAAAGTGGTTGTACTAATTTGCAATCTCACCAACAACATAAGAGTATTTGGTCTTCCTCACATCCTCGCCAGCATTTATTATCATTCATGTTCTTGATAATCACCATTCTGACAGGAGTGAGATGAAATCTCCGTGTAGTTTTGATTTACATAGGATCCTCAATAATTTTTAAGGGAACAAGAAAGTTTGAGAACTCCTCAAACTGAGGACTACCACCTTCAGAAAAGCTTTTGAATTTCAAGGAGCAAAGGCATGTTTCAGTTCTCTATTTTTCCTTGACCCTAACCACAGAGTTCCCCATAAAAATAAAACTTTTTAAGGAAACTCTTCAGCCAAGTGGTAGATTTATAGGTCCTCTGGTGATGATCAGAACCTAATCTTTTTCTTTTTCTTTTTGATACTGGAGATTGGACCCAGGGTGCTTAACCAGTGATCCACATTCCCAAGCCCTTTTTTATTTTTTTATTTTGAGACAGGGTCTCGCTAAATTCTTTAGGGCTTCACTAAGTTGCTGAGACTGGTCCTGAACTTGTGATCCTCCTGCCTCAGATTCCTGAGTCACTGGAATTACAGGTGTATGACACCACAACCCCCCAGAACCTGATCTTTAATCATTGAAATATTGTAGTTTTTTTAAATTAAAGCATTGAGCTTTTTATTAAAATTAGAGGATCTGGTTTTGGAAATAGGCGATAGTCTACCTGGACAAGAAAGTCAAACAAGAAAGTCCTGGTGTGTACTTAAACAGATGACTCCTGCCTCTATAGCTCCTCACTTCTTTACCGCATGAAATTTCCTTTTTACCCAAGGCTCTTTCTTTTAGGCCATTGGTGCCAACCTTCAGTGACATAAAGTAGGAGGCTCCCAGAACTCCCTGGCAAGTGGCAAGATGGTGGGAGACCATAGATGGAAGATACATGTTCTTAGTTTAAATTGTGAGCATTTTCCCATTGATATGGTGGTTAGTTTCTGTGCTGAGCCAGGTATCTTGCAATGGAATGGGCTCCTCAGGGCTTGTCCAGGAGCCTAGGTGTCCCAAGGGTAAAAAATAAATTTAATTTAACTTTGTTTTTAAGTTGAGACCTGCTTCTACTTTGAAAAATTATACATTTTTAAATCAGGGTTAAATGTTATTATTATTATTAATAGGACAGGTAAAATTAAAGATGATCTTACAGCAATAAAATGGTGTCATTTTGCTCTTTATAAAACTGAATGATGGAATTTGACCCATAGGCTATGAAATTAAGCCCACAGGTAGTATTTCAAACACAAAAGAGGTAAAGATCAAGAAATGTCTGGATTCCCAAATTTTATAAAATAGCATCATATTTTTCAGGGATGCTGGCATTCAAAGAAAAAATATCCCACAAAATTGTCTATTTTCTAGTTAAACTGATGTCCTATCACTGTATCTGAAAAGCCAAGTTGTAATTTTGAGGACACCATGGATGAAAGAGAAAAAAATGACTACCACTAGTAACAGATGTGAAATTACATTAGATAAATATAATCATTAGTTTCAGTCTCACCCTGGTTAATTTGTTTGTGGAAATGTGCAACCCATTATTCATTAGATAATTTTTCACACATTGATTAGAAAGCCATGTCGAATTGTGACCCTGCACATTTGGGTTTACCTATCTTGCAATGAAGTATACCGCTTACAATAGTGGAAATGGGGGACAAAATGTTTATCTCAGGCTGATTTTGTGCCAATAAATAAAGTAAATCAATAGCCAGTGAAGTGTGAACAACATTTCTCTGCTGTATAATATGGTTTTGGGGGCAATTTGACATGCTACAAGGGGAAACAAGGGTCTTGAACAGAAAGGTAATAAAAGCAAATCATGCTGGTAACTGTTATTGAAGTCTCGTGTTTTTCTATACTCGGGCAGCTTTAAGATGTGAAAAATAATGCACATAAAATTATAAAAATATTGAGGCAACTCTCCCCCATATTTATAAACATTCTTTCTTATAGCTGAACTTGATTTTATTGGTCATGCACTCTATACCTGTGACAAATCTTTTCTATTTTCTATTTGATCTAATTTAGTACACAAATTCAAATGCCTTTAAAGTATTTAGAGCAAATAAGTACAAACACCTAAAATTTCAAATATGTATTATTAGCTTCCATCAGACCTCATTTGAATTTTACTTTTCAACATTCAGATAGCTACTTATAGTTAATTAAAAAAATCTCTCAAATTAAAGTAATATTTTCCTGTCCTGTGAAAAGCCTCAGAAAGAAAACCCCATTTCCTCAGCTCTCACCTTTCTTGCCATTCCAAGTCCTGCAGAACCACAGAAGTCTGTCTCATTCAAGGCCATGAGTCTCTTTCCTAAACTCTAAAAGAGAATGATGATATTAATGTGTTTATAAAGGGTCTCGTCTTGTCATCTGGAACCTCAGATACTGTTGTTTAAATTAAGATGAAAGTAACACATCTTCCCACATAATACAGGCTGCATTCCAGTAATTAATGTTTACTGAAAAGCAGATCTCCCTCCCCCCTTTGTCAGACAGTGAAGGAGTCAGTTATATTACCGTAGAAAGGAGGAGATTGGGCAGTTTGATTTCTTACAGGAGCCTTCTGGCCCTCTAGGTCTAAAATCATAGCCAGGGAAACTGCAGATTCAAAAGAGAAATGGCTACTGGTATCACAGAAACAGTGTTTTGCTGTTCAAGAATGTTATTTCTTTGAGAAATTCTGTGTCCCATTGTTAGCATTTTAAAGAATCATGGGCCACATACTTTTTCTTTGTAATGTACACGGATATGAAGTATATTTAACTATTTATATGCAATGATTGATCCTTGTGAATAGTCCTGCAAATTTTCTGTATATCTACCTACCCTATATCTTATTTTGAGATAATTCTGCTCCCCCTCCCCTTTTTAAATTTGGACAGGGATCTAGTCTACTGTATATTAATTAAAAAGTATAGATTTAAGCAGATTTGGAATATATTATGAATAAGACGAAAGATTCCATTATCTCTCTTTCCTATTTGAATGCCAAATTAGCTGTAGTCTAAGTACTAATGAGATCCAGTGTAATAGAGAGGCCATGGGTGAATGGAATGAATGTTAGATTGAGAATCAGATGTGAATTCTAGTTCTTGCTCAGTTCTTAATCATGTAACCTTTCATTGTCGTGGACTTTTCACCTTAATATTCTATGCTATAGTGTTTTTACAAAACAGCATCATATTATAGATGGATGAATAAACTTTATGACTCAGATAATCATCTTTGATAATCTGCTTTGTTTGCACATCATATAATATAAACATGTTTTTATGTCCTTATGTATTGTTTTCTTTTTAGATTTTAAGATATGTAATATTTGTTGTAGAGATATAAGGTTAGTTGATCTATAAAGACAGGTTATAAATAATAATTCTGTGCAACTAATTTTGTATAGTTTTCAGTTTATATTGGAAAATCCAGGAATTACAATTAGTCAAAGGTGGGTGATTCTTTTATTGAGGATTTTGTTTTGTTTTTGGTGTGGTTTGGTTTGGAGGTGGAGATGGTTTTGTTTGGTTTTTGAGATAGGTTCTCCCTAAGTGGCCCAAGCTGATCTCAAACTCCTGGGCTCAAGTGCTCCTCCTGCCTCAGCTTCCTGAATAGCTGGAAGTATAAATGCACACTGTTGTACCCTGCTAGGTTTGGTTTTTTAAAACGTCAAGGTAAACCTTTGATTATAACTAAAATGAGAAGAAGCTTAGAATTCAAGCTTAGTTCCCTACCAATATTAGAAAAATTACTTATCTACTCTTGACCTTAGTTTTTTTCATAAGTAAATTGAGGATGATAAGACCCATGTCATAGTTCAGCTCTGAGAAATTAAATAGTATATGTTAAGTGTTTAGTATAGTTTGTATCCTTTTATAGTTTATAGTGGCTGTATCATATTCCATTGCATGGTTTTGCTGTGATTCTTTTAACCACTTCCCTGTTCCTGGGAACAAAATTACAATAATATATCTCTTGTAACATTGCCATAGTTTATTAACTGTCCCCCACTTTCATCCACTTTTGCCACTTATAGCCTATAATCTATATAAGCAATCAGCTTCCCCCATCTATCATCTATTTGTCTATATCTATCATCTGTCTCATAGCAATAAGATACAACATTGCCCTGATCAAAACTCTTTAATGACTTAGAATAAAATCCAAACGCATTATGTGGGTAGCATTCCATCAGTATTCTGGCTCTTTGCTGACTTTCTAAGCATGTCGACACCTCAGAGTCTTTGATCTTGGTGTCTTTTCTGCCTGGGACACTCTTTTATTTACTTTTTATTTATGTAGTGCTGAGGATTGAACCCAGGGTCTCACACATGCTAGGAAGGTGCTCCACTATTGAGCTGCATCCCAACCTATGGGAGACACTATTCATTCTGACATTTTCATGATTCGTTCTATTTCCTTCAGGTCTCTGCTTAAATGACACCTCCTTCAATAATTCTTCCCTGAGTATCTTCCTAAAATATTTTTCCTCCATCATTTTCTTTGTAGTTTTTTTTCTTCTTATCATTAGTATGTAAATTTCCTGAGGGCAGAGCTAAATCTGTTTTGTTTATTGCTATATCCCCAGCACAAAAGCTATGCCTGGCTCATAGAAGGCACTTGAAAAATATTTGTTGAATGACTCAAGGTTCAATTCAACATTTTTCTGTTATAAATGCTGAAGGAAAAAAAAGTTGTTTTTTTTTTTTTTGGTCAGTTTTCTCTGGAAAAATACCATGATTAGTCTCTGCAGATGGAGTGTGTGACCCTAAGGACATGGGTTGGATGAAAATAGCAAAGACATAGCTAAAGTACCTTGGAAAAAAAATGAATAATCATTTGGGAATAGAAGAGAGAAGAATGAAAAGGGTGGGGGAATGAATGTGGAGAGGGAGGGGAGGACAGCAGGGCAGAAGGCTATGGCAGGGTATGCAGAAATGACTGAGGAAATGATTAAAGAACAATTTCTTCATACTAATTTTTAAGTTGCATTGCATTACAATAGACATTTTCTCTCGTTTCTCCCTGCTGTGGTTTGCATGTGTCCTCCAAAGCTCATGTGTTGGAAACTTGACCCCAAAGCAGCAGTGTTGGAAAGGAGGCCTGATAAGAGGTGACTAGGTCTCTACCCTCCTATGACATGGATTAACGTGATTCTCAAGGGAGAGGGTCAGTTATCATGGGAATGGATTTGTCACAAAAGGTGATTTTAGCTCCCTATTGCTTGCTAGCTCTTGCCCCTCTGCCATCTACCCTGGCATGGTGCGGCATGAGGCTTCACCAGATGCTGGCCCCTTAACCTTAACTCCCTGACCTCCATAGCTGTAGGAAATATATTTTTTAAAAATAAATTATACAGTCTGTGGTATTCTGTTAGAGCAGCACCCAATAAACCAATATACTTCCTGAATCTCCCCAATACATAGCTACCTAATGGCAGTGTTTGTTGGGGAAGATCAAGAAGAGCCAGGTCTCATGTTTGAGTCAGAGTCCAAGTGATGGTAAAGGAGCAATGTGTACAGGAGAATGAGAGTTCAACAGGAAGCAGAAATGAAACAAGAAGTGAATGGAAGCCATTAGATTGCTCACAAGAAGTAGGAAGAAGAATTAAGTAGATCCTAGCTACCTCTAATCCCTGAAATAGAGAAATAGCACAGCAGAAAAATCTTTGTAGCCAGTTCTTACAATATGCATGATTTATTTAGCATAAAATTAAAAAGTGGAACTGCTAGATCAAAATGTATTGGCATTTTA
Source organism: Urocitellus parryii (assembly GCF_045843805.1). Lineage (NCBI taxonomy): Eukaryota > Metazoa > Chordata > Mammalia > Rodentia > Sciuridae > Urocitellus > Urocitellus parryii. The sequence continues at coordinate 61,583,965 of NC_135531.1, read as the reverse complement.
AGGTTTTTGGTATGTGAACATTTTGCCTTCCAGAAAAAAAAAATGGTACCAATTTAAAATCGGAGACATTTTATAGAAACACAAATTATTTAAATAAAATAGATGTACTATGCTGGCTAAAATTTTTTAAAAAGGTAGAAAATAAGTTTTGGCAAATATGGATAGCATCAGGGACCCTCAAATACATGGATGAGAATGTAATATGGTGTAGCTGCTTTGAAAAATGGCTTGGCAGTTGTTCAATCCAACTCTAAGGCATACATCCAAGAGAAGTAAAAGCATGTCTACATAAAAACTTATGTACAAATGTTCATACAGCATTATTTATAGTAGCCCCCAAGTTGAAACATTCCAAATGTACTATTCTTTGAAATTGCTATTAGCTTTATTATTATCATGTTAATAATTAATAATAATATTGCTTATAATTACCTAGTGGTGACTACTCCTGCTATTACTACATCATCATCATCAGCATCATCAACACCATCATCAATATAATACAGCAGTCAATTGCAGAAGCAGTCTTAGATGTGGCCAGCTATTTTAAATTGAATGTACCTTTTCTTCCCTAACATGGAAACAACATTAAAACTTCAACCTGAGAAAAGATTTAACAAAGATTCTTGACATCAGAAGGTTGTTTGTAATGTGGCCACAAAATTGCTGATAAGAGTAACAAAAATGTAAATGGCATAGACCACAAAGAAGCAAATTCAATGCCATAAAATCTTGGGCACTATTGATGTTTCTTTATAAGGTTTTCTTTTTTCTTAATTTGCTCTAATTAGTTATACATGACAGTAGAATGCATTTTGCTGGGAGGGTGTGCCGGGGATTGAACTCAGAGGCACTTGACTACTGAGCCACATCTCTAGCCCTATTTTGTATTTTATTAGAGACAGGGTCTCACTGAGTTGCTTAGCACATAGCTAAATTGCTGAGGCTCGATTTGAACTCGAGATCCTCCTGCCTCAGCCTCCCGAGCCACTGGGATTACAGGTGTGCACCACCACACCTGGCCAATAGTAGAATGCATTTTGACACACTCTACACAAATGGAGTACAACTTCTTCTGGCTGAACATGGTTCGGAGTCACACCGGTAGCATAATCATTCATGTACATAGAGTAATAACGTCTGTCTCATTCCACTATCCTCATTCCACCTGGAGATTCCTTGGAGAACTTGCAATGAAACCACCATTTGACCCAGTTATCCCACTCCTTGGTTTATACCCAAAGGACTTAATTAACATCAGCATATTATAGTGATGCAGCCACATCAATGTTTATAGCAGCTCAATTCACAATATAAAAGCTATGGAACCAACCTAGGTGTCCTTCAACAGATGAATGGATAAAGAAAAGGTGGTACATATACACAATGGAATATTATTCAGGCCTTAAAGAAGAATGAAATTATGGAATTTGCTGATAAATGGATGGAAATAAGCTAAGCAAAATAAGTCAAACCCCCCAAACCAAAGGTTGAATGTTTTCTCTGATAAGTGGATGTTAATACATAATGGGGGAAGGAGAGATAAAGAAGAATGAAGGAACTTTGGATTGTGTGGAGGGGAGAGGATGGGGGGTGGGAAGGATGGTGAAATGAGATAGACATTATTACCCAAATTAAATATTTACTAGAGAACAGTTAAATAAAATGTGGCATATTCTTACAATGGAATAGTATTCAGGAGTAAAAATAAATGAAATATTGTACATGTTATAACATGAATAAACCTCAAAAACATTAACCAAATTAAAGAAACCAGTTACAAAAGTCTGTATATTGTATGATGCCTACAGAGACAGAAGATAGATTAGCGGTTGCTTAGGACTGGGGAGAAGGAGGATGGAAAGTGACAACTGGTGAATACCGGGTTTCTTCAATGGAGGTCAAGTGTTCTAAAAGTAGATCCTGGTGATGGTTGCATAACTCTTAAAAAAATTGACATACACTTTAAAATAGGTTAATTATATGGTATGTGAACTATATCACAATAAAGCTATAAAAATTAAAGGAAGAATTATAGAATAACTACCTAGGTTTGACTTCTCTATCATGTGCTACCTTGATTTTACAAAGTGCTAGTGGCTGTTGGCTAGTGGGAAAACTACCAGTTGGGAGTCATAAAGCTAGATGATAGAAGGCACACAGATAACACCTTTAAAATGCTGAAAAAAAATAACTACCCACATAAAATCTATGCACAATATAAACTTTACAGAAATGATCGCAAAAGAAAGATATTTTCTGCCCCAAATTGAGTTTGTCATTGGCAGATGACAAATACACTAAAGTGTACTAAAGTACACTGAAGGGAATTACCTATGCAGAAGCAAGTGATCAATGCATGGAAGGTCAATTATCCAGAAAGGAATTAAGAACCCAGGAGAAGGGCTAGGGTTGTGGCTCAGAGGTAGAGCATTTGCCTAGCATAGGCAAGGCTCTTGGTTCGATCCCTAACACCACATAAAAATAAAGACACTAAAAAAAAAAAAAAAAAAAAAGAACCCAGGAGAAGGTAAGTATATGGATAAAGTTAAGTAACTTTTTTTTTTTTTAAAGAGAGAGTGAGAGAGGAGAGAGAGAGAGAATTTTTAATATTTATTTTTTAGTTCTCGGAGGACACAACATCTTTGTTGGTATGTGGTGCTGAGGATCGAACCCGGGCCGCACGCATGCCAGGCGAGCGCGCTACCGCTTGAGCCACATCCCCAGCCCTTAAGTAACTTTTGATTATCCAAAATAATATATTATATTATTAAATATATCCAAAATAATATATTATATTATTAAAATATATGTGTAATTAAAATACACAAAAGAATTAGACAAAATGGAGGAGGGGATGCATGGTGTTTAAATGTTGTGAAGTTCTAGGCCTGTGTGTTAGTTCCTTCAGGCTACTATAACAAAATGCCATAGATGTGGTCATTGGTAAACAACAGAACTTTATTTCTCACAGCCTTTCTAGAAGGCTAGAAAGTTCAAGATCAAGGCACTGGCATATCTGGTGTCCGGGCAGGGTCTGCTCCAGGTTTGTAGTTGCCTGTCTTGTCACCATACCCTCACAAAGTAGAAGGGCCAGGCAGCTCCTGGTGCCTCTTTTATAATGGCACTAATTCCATGAGGCAGAGCCCTCATGACCTAATGATCTCCAAAGTCCCCACTTCCTAACACCATTACATGAGGGGTCAGGATATCAATACGTGAATTCTGAGAGGACACAAATATTCAATCTATAGCAGTACAGAAAATGGTTCAAGTATTAATTCGTAATAGATTATTAAGGATGCATGTTGTAATCTCTAGGGAAAATGAGGAGAATAATAAGTTGATGTGTAACTAATGTGCAGCAAAGGGTTAATCTCATCAGCCCTGGCCTGATCAAACCCTTCACATCCCAAGTCCTCAGTACTGGCCTTTGACCAGCTCCTGGGAGATAACCTGTGAGCCCTTGGAATATGCTGTCTGCTCCGTGTGTATCTGGGACTGTGGGCCATGCCAGCTAGTGGATTGTTAACAATGTAATTTATGGCAAAACCTATTTTTGTTCACCTCTGGCCTGGGGCCAGACTGCATTAGATTGACTTCTGGAGTAGAGGGGTTAGAGACTCTTTAGCTAAGGTCAGTCACAAGGGTTTTCCATGACTATGTGACTGACCCTTCAATAAAACCCTGAACATCAAGCCCTGGGTGAGCTCCCCTGGTCTTTTTCTTGTTGGTCATACTTAGCATTTGTTGTTAGCATCATTTCTGGGAAATTAAGTGCTCTTGCTGGGACTACTGGGAGGGGACAACTTAAGGTAGTTTCTCCTGGACAACTCTATGTGCCCTTTTCTTTTGCTTATTTCAATCTGTACACTTTTTAAATTTTGTTCTTTTTAGATATACATGACAGTAGAATATATTTTGACATGTCATACATACATGGAGAATGACTCATTCTATTTAGGACCCCATACTTTTGCTGTAATGGTGAATAGAACAGCCTTTCTGAGTTCTGAGTCCTTCTAAGGTATCATCAAGCCTGAGGGGATCTTGGGGTCTGCTAAGGCAACTAACAAGTCAATAGAGGGCTGAAATAGGATAATAATAAATTCTTGATTAACTTAAAATGAGGCAAGAAAGAAAAAATAAGGGATAAAGAACAAATGAGTCAAGTAGAAAATGTAAATTAAGCTCAGAGATTTAGACCCAGATGTTATCATAGTTATATTTAATGGAATAAATAATTAGAAGACTGTCGTCTCAATTTTTAAAAATCTGACCATGTGATGTTTACACTGCCATGTCTTAAATATAAGGACACGGAAGACTGAAAATGAAAGAACAAGAAAAGATATTCCCAGTAACCACAATTTGCAAGAAACTTGGTGTAGCCATAGTAATATCAGATGAAGGACATTTCATTAACCTTTTTTTTTTTTGGTGGGGTAGGTGCTGAGGATTGAACCCAGGGCCTCATGCATGCTAGGCAAGCACTCTACTGAGCCATATCACCAGCTTAGGATATTTTATTAAGATAAGGGGACATTTAATGATGACATAAGGTCAATACTGCATGAAGATAACAGACCTAAATTTTATGTCCCTAATAACAGCCTGCATATATATAAAATGAAATGTATGTATAAAGACAAATAGATAATCCTACAATCATAGTTGGAGAGTAATATACCTTGTATTCGCCAATATAAGAAGCAGGGAAAGTAAGATTTGAACAGTTGGAACTCAATAAACATAATTTAAAATTAGCATTTAACAACTGAAGAATGTACATGTTCTTAATTGTAGAGCATTTTAATTGTTAGAGCATTTATTAAGAATGATCAAAACATGGGGCATAAAGCAAGATTCAGTAAGTATCAAAGGATTGAAATAATTGTGGAATTTGGAAATTCAGCAATTTTATTCCTAGGGACATGTCCAAAAGATATAGTTGGAGATACAGATATAGATATATATGCCAAAAAACACATGAACTAGACTCTTCATAGAAGCATTATTAGTAATAGCCTAAAACTGAATACAACCTAAGTATCATATTACAGTAAAAGTGGATAAATATATTGTAGTATGGTTTCATGCCATAAATTTCTATACAGCAGTTAACTATTGCTGCATATAACATCACAGGTAATTCTCACAGAGTTGAGTGAACAAACATAGCACAAAAAGTATGTTTCATTTGTAAGCTACAGAAATGGGCATAACTAATCTCAGATGATAAAATTTAGAATAGGAATTAGCTTTGGGAATAATTTGTGGGAAAGGGCCACAGGGAGGCTTTGGGAGATGCCAGTAATATTCAGTATCTTGATCTGGGTGAAGTATTAATCGGTATGTCCATTTTATAAAAAATTCAAGATTGTGTAATTTTCCTTATGTAAATGGTATTTCTTTTTCTTTTCATTTTCCCCTTCCCCCGTTTCTTTCTTTCTACCTCTCCCTTTCTTCCTTCCATCCTCCCTCCCTCTTTTCATATGGCACTGGGAATGGAATTCTGGGTGCTTTATTACCACTGAGCTACATCTCCAGTCTATTTATTTATTTATTTTGTAGATGGGGTTTTGTTAACTTGCTGAGGCTGGCCTGGAACTTTTAGTCCTTCTGCCTCAGTGTTCTGAGCAGCTGGGGTTAGAGGCATGGGGGCCACTGCCCCGAGCCCTTCCTGCCACCACTTCCTTCTTTAGAGGTAAAGTGAACCCAGGGCCTTGCACACATGAAGCATGTGCTGTACCACTGAGCTATATCTCCAGTCTCTGTGTTATTTCAACCAGAAATTTTAAATTTAAAAGTTTTACTAATAGTAAGAAATAAAAATATTTACTATTGTTCTATGTGTTTCAAAATATCACAGAAATTAAACTGCTTTGCAACTTACCTCATTTTTCCTCAACATTTAAAAAAACAGTTTATTAACATAGAATCTGCATATCATATAATCCATCCACATAAAGTGTAAAATTTAATTGTCTTAGGTATATTCCCAGATATGTGCAACTATCACCACAATTTTAAGAACATTTCTTTACCTCAAAAAGAAATCTTGTTACCCTTTAGCTAATACCAACACCATCCTTTTTACCACCCCCAGTTTTAAGAAATCACTAATCTATTTTCTGTCTCTTTAGATTTCCCTATAATGGATCTTTCAGATAAGTAGAATCATTTACTATGTGGCCTTTTGTGACTGTCTTATTTCGTTATTTCATTTAGCCCAGGATTTGCAAGGTTTATGCATATGAAAATATTTGGGATTGTGAATAGTGCTGCTAATTGAACATTCAGATACATTTTGTTTAGCTCTTTCTCTAGGAAGAAAATGTGGGGGTAAATCTTGGATTTGGCAAAGGAGTCTTAGATATGGCACCGAAATGATGAATAATGGAAGAAAAATAAATTGAGCTTTGAATCAATAAATTTTGTGAATCAAAGGACATTATTAAGAAAGTGAAAGCCCAACTCATAGAATGGGAATATTTGCAAACTAAATAAATCACAACAATCTTAGATTCCAGAATATACGAAAACCTTTATTTACAACTCCATAACACAAGGACAATCCAGTTTAAAAATGGGCAAACAACTTGAGTCAATGTTTCCCTGAAGAAGAGAGTAACCAACAAGCACGTGACAAGGTGCTTGTGCACCAACAATGTCAATCATCAGGTGAGGGTGTAAAATGGTTCGGCTTCTATGGAAAACAATTTGGCAGTTCTTCAAAATGACAGAATTACCATAAGAACCAGCAATTCTACTCCTACGTATATACTCAAGAGAACCTGAAATAAAATTGACACAGGGACTCAAACAAAGACTTGCATAGGAATGCTCATAGCAGGGTTATTCAGGGTCCAAACCATCTCTAGGCTAAAAACTTGTTAACTTTGTTAACATTTTAAAACAACTGGCTTTTGGCTTTATTTTTTTTCCTCTCTGGTTTTCTTTTGTTTTATTTGTATCCATTTTTATTATTTCTTCTTTTTTGCTTTAGCTTGCTCTTCTTTTTCTAATGTCTTACAGTGTGAGGTCATGTTAGTGACTGAGGTCCTTCTTTAAGAAAGGATTTTAAAGTTCCATATTTGCTTCTAACAACTACATTAGCCACAGCCCCTCAATTTTGTTATGATGAATATTTTCATTCATCTCAAAGTATTTTGTGGTTTCCCTTTGATTTCTTCTTTGAGACATGGTGATTTAGGAATGGATTGTTTAATTTTCATGTGGTAGTGAGTTTTCTATTTTTTTCCTGCTAACTTTGTAATTCCCCCCCCCCAATATCATTGTGACCAGAGAACATACTTGGCATCATTTCTATCCTTTAAAATTTATTGAAGTTTGTTTTATGGCCCAGCATATGATCTATCCTGGAAAACCCTCACATTTTACAGGAACATATATTCTATTATTGTTCCATGGTGATTTAGTCAAGTTTTTTGGTGCTGTGACCAGAAGAGCTGACAAGAACAATGCAGAGAGGAGGAAATGTTCATTTGAGGCTCATTCCACAAATGGCCAACACTATCTTGTTTTGGGCCCAAGGTGAGGCAGAAGGTATGGTGGAGGAAAAGCAGCTCAGGATATGGTGATCAGGAAGCAGAGATCTTCTCACAAGGGACAAAATATAAACTCCAAAGGCACATCCTGAGTGACCCTACCTCCCTCTAGCCATACCCTATCTGCCTATGGTTACTACCCAGTTAATCAGTATCAGTGGTTTAATCCATTAATTGGTTAAGGCGCTCATAACAATCATTTCACCTCTGAAAATTCTTGCATGAGCTTTTGGGGAACATCACATATCCCAACCCTAACAGATGGGGTGTCCTAGGTGTCTGTCAGATCTGATTGATTTATAGTATTGCTCAAGTCTTCTGTTTCATTATAGGTTTTGTTTAATTTTTCTGTGTATTATAAAAATTGGGTTATTAAAACCTCCTAGTATAATATTTTAATCATCTATTCTTTTTCTGTCAATTTTTGTTTCATGTATTTCAGTGCCTTTTTCTTTCTTTCTTTTCTTCTTCTTTTTTTTTTTTTTTTTTGGAGACAGGGTCTTATTATGTTGCCTAGGCTGGCCCTGAACTCCTGGACTCAAATGATTCTTCACATCTCCACTGTGCCCAGAAGATATTCTTTTATTAGAGGCATATATGTTCATCATTATCATTTCTTATGAATTGACCATTTGCTTATAAATGCCCCTTTTATCTCTAATAATATTTTTTGTCTTAAAGTTTCTTTTTAATAAATTAGTATAGCTATTCCAGGTTTCAAGTGGTTGCAATTTGCACAATAGTTATTTCAATCTACTTGTGTCTTTGAATTTAAAGTGTGTCTCTTGTGGATCATGTTTTTATCCAGTCTTACAATCTCTGCTTTTTGATTAGATTGCTTAATCCACTTACACTTAATATTATTATTTCATATAGTTGGATTTACATCTGCCATTGTGCTTTATTTGTTTTCCATACGTTTCACATACATTTTCCCCTCTATTTCTCTCTGACTGCTTTCTTTTGCTTTAAGTGAATGATTTCTAAGGTAGCGCTTGAACTTCTTTGGTGATTTTTTTCACTACATTTTCTTGTAACTTTTTGGTGGTTGTTCTTGTGTTTAACATATTCATCTTTATCAGAATCAGCCTCATATTTGTTAGTTTAAGACCACTGATACATACATTTTGGGCATTATTATTACAGTGGAGATGAGGGCAGAGGGAGCTCTGCTTTTAGCTGCAACCATGTTGAATGGAGTCTCTGCCTCCCTGAGCTGTGAGCAGGAGGGAGGATGCCAACAGAGTTCATATAGTAGACTATGTTTCTTTCTTAGTGAATTCACAGATTTTTCCTTAATAGATATATCTTCATTTGTTGTTTTCCCTTAGGACCATTTTTTTTATTGGTTGTTCAAAACATTGCAAAGCTCATGACATATCATCTTTCATACATTTGATTCAAGTGGGTTATGAACTCCCATTTTTACCCCAAATACAAGTTGCAGAATCCCATCGGTTACACATCCACATTTTTACATAATGGCATATTAGTGACTGTTGTATTCTGCTACCTTTCCTATCCCCTACTATCCCCCCTCCCCTCCCCTCCCATCTTCCCTCTCTACCCCATCTGCTGTTATTCAATTCTCTCCCTTGTTTTTTTTCCCCTTTCCCCTCACAAACTCTTCTATGTAATTTTGTGTAACAATGAGGGTCTTCTTCTATTTCCATACAATTTCCCTTCTCTCTCCCTTTCCCTCCCACCACTTGTCTCTGTTTAATGTTAGTCTTTTCCTCATGCTCTTCCTCCCTGCTCTGTTCTGAGTTGCTCTCCTTATATCAAAGAAGACATTTGGCATTTGTTTTTTAAGGATTGGCTAGCTTCACTTAGCATAATCTGCTCTAATGCCATCCATTTCCCTGCAAATTCCATGATTTTGTCGTTTTTTAGTGCTGTGTAATACTCCATTGTGTATAAATGCCACATTTTTTTTATCCATTCATCTATTGAAGGGCATCTAGGTTGATTCCACAGCTATTGTGAATTGTGCTGCTATGATCATTGATGTGGCAGTATCCCTATAGTATGCTCTTTTAAGGTCCTCAGGGAATAGTCCGAGAAGGGCGATAGCTGGGTCAAATGGTGGTTCCATTCCCAGCTTTCCCAGGAATCTCCATACTGCTTTCCATATTGGCCGCACCAATTTGCAGTCCCACCAGCAATGTACAAGTGTACCCTTTTCCCCACATCCTCGCCAGCACTTGTTGTTGTTTGACTTCATAATGGCTGCCAATCTTACTGGAGTGAAATGGTATCTTAGGGTGGTTTTGATTTGCATTTCTCTGACTGCTAGAGATGGTGAGCATTTTTTCATGTACTTATTGATTGATTGTATGTCCTTAGGACCATTTTAGAGGCTCTAATAAGCGGTTGATATTTAATAATTTTTGCCAGTTTCATTGGGGAATAGGGAGCAATTCATGCTGTCATGGTAGAGGCCTCTCTCTCAGGAATCTTTTTATTTCCCAACATTAAAAAATTATCCTTGTTAGTGAATATAGTTCTAGTTAATTCACTTTCACTACTGTATATTATTCTATCACTATGGCATACTGATTTATTCTGTGAATACAGTTTATTTTATTTAGCTATTTTTCTACTGAGGGATAATTAGTTTGCTTCCATTCTTTCGTTAGAAACAGTGTTGCAAAATGCATTCATGTAAGTATCTCCCTTTCTCTAGGGTACATACCTAGAAGAAAAATTTCTAAATCTTTATGCATCATTATGGCCAGCTTTGCCAAGTATTGACAAAGTATTCTGTATAGCATTTAGATGGATTTGTATTTTCCTTTCAACCTCAACAATGGTTTGTGTTATTAGGCCTAATAAGATATGCAATTCTGATCAATATAAAAACTATTCTTTGTTTTTTTTAATTTGCATTTTTTACTGCCAAGATTGGGTGGTCTCTCAATAGTGATACATGTTTCCTTTGAAAAAATTGTCTATTTCACTTACCTATTATTATCTTTTTGTTTTTGTTTTCGTTGGGGAGAAGGAGTCAAGGGCGTGTGGTGGCATGGTGTTAATTTGTAGGGTATCTTTTTATATTGTAGTGCCAATTCTTTTTATTTACTTATTTCTTAATATTTATTTTTAGTTATAGGTGGACACAATATCTTTATTTTATTTTTTTTGTGGTGCTTGAGGATCGAACACAGTGCTTCACGCATGCTAGGCGAGCCTTCTCCCTCTAAGCACCAGCCCCAGCCCTGTGGTACCAATGTTTTGTTGATTATATGAGTTGCACTTTATTCTTCCAGTTCCAGGGTCATAGTTTACTGACCTGCATGTGACACATGATGAAAATTGGGCCAATACAGTTCTTTCCCTGGAGATAAGCAAATAACTTAGAGACTGGGAGTTATGTTTATGGCTGGGTTCTGGAAAAAAGGTCATGGTCCTACCCCTGTGAAGTCCCCAGTGATGTCTTGATTTTTCACTTCCAATGCCAATTCTTCCTTCAATTCTGTGAGATATTTCAGTATATTTCAATACCCACCTATCAAAAATATTATTGTTATCTAGAGTCAATCTCTTGATGTTTCTAACCACAAATCCTAATTTTAAAAGTAACTTTCATATGGGTCTAAAATTTTTGGCTTGGGTAATTGGTCCAACAGTGGAACCATTAACCAAAATTGGGATTATAGGAGAGAGGGAGTAATGCTTGAGGGAACCTGTGGAGTTGTGCTACCTATGGAGAATCCAAGTAGAACCATCCCATAAGAGTGTGAGATGTGGTAAAGAAAAAGAAGTAGCAACAGAAAACTGGTTAATTTTTAGACTTAAAGGATAAAAAGAGGATAGGAGGCAGTAAAGAGATCTGAGATGAGGTACCCAAAGCTCTTGAAGGGATGAGGAAAGATTCAAGAACAGGGAATAGTAAACAGATGAATGAGTGAGACCTAAGTTTCAAGGAGAGAATAATTAATTTCAGGTCAAGTAAGATTTGGCAGTGAGGAGCCATAGATGATGTTGGCTTGGTCAGTGTTTGGGGCTGGAAACCAGACCACAGAAAGTCAAGAAATAAATGGGATGTGAGGAAGTGGGAGTGAGTATGGAGCATTATTTTGAGGAATTTGATATGAAAGGAGAAACAGGAAGATATCTAGAGGGGGTGTTGATTTGGGTAGTTAGAGATGTGTGAGATTCGTGAGAGGAGAAGCAAGAAAGACAGGCAAAAAAGAACACGATTTCCAGGAATCAGAAGGGAATGGTGCTGAGCACAAGGTTCCTCTAAGAAATCAATAGAATAAGGATGTATTTTGTCACATGGAAAATAATGACAGGATAAGTCATGCCCTGAAATACGCACAACATGGAAGGTAATCCAGGAAAGTTACTGCATCTGTGGGTGGCATCAGGAAGAGTTCTGCCTGCCTGCCAGTATAGCCTGCATCCTCAGGGGACCATAGACCTGAGCTTTGTCTTTGCAAGTACCTTAGGATCCTTTGGGTTTTGTAGATGATGTGTTCTTAGGCTGTTTTCCCCAATCTATATTCAAATATTGTGAGTGGTGCACAAAATAAATCTTGCTAACTTTACACTTGGTCCATCTCATCATACATAGATTTGGTGAGGAAAGTCTCAGCTTTTCAGCCAGATGACCTTTGGATGGAGAAACTTCTTTTGCAGTGCTTCCTAATGTGTTTCTACATCATGGTACCAGGAAAAAAATAGTATCTGCCCTGAACACTAGGGTAAACAAGCTGCTCATGACTGGTATCAGGGACTTGGACCCGACTGCCAGGAGAGTGTCAATAGCATGGGTACAGCCGGGCAGTCGTGTGACTTACTCGTGTGCCATGGCATTCTGAATGGGATCTCTGCCCTAAGGTGTGTTTCCCAACTCTTTGGTCTCTCTTCCGTTTCTACTATACGATAAAGAAATTTCCATCCTACCATCGAAATCCTTACCAAAACTATTCACTGTGTCATCTAGGAAGGTACTTAATAAAAAAAGCAGATGACTTGCTGTGCCCCTACATCTCTCCTTCATAACTGTGTATGGTCTTCAAGAATCATTTACTTTCAACTAAATGTTACAATTTACTACATTATCTCACTGTGAAGTTCTTTCCTTTTTCACACTGTCTCAAATCTGATATGTGTGATAGCTTATTCTTCAATTCCTTTTATTCCAAAATCTACAAAGATATTTCTTTCACAAGTTAGAGTAAAATGCTAGGAAAAGCCTATTTTTTGTGCCAGATACTATACTGCAGTGTATACTTAATAAGCCATTAATAAAGTACAGTGCAATAAATCATTAATAAATTCTAGTAAGAACTATCATATATATGCATATATTTCCTAATTATATATATGCATACCTGCATATGCATATATATATATATATATATATATATATATATATATATATATTTATATATATTTCCCTAAATGCATTTTAGGCCACTTTCCTATGGATGGAAGCTTTAATGAAATGTGACTTTTGTAATTTTTAAAAAAATCCTCATTTTCCTATTGTGTGTAAATTTGACATTTGGTCTCTGGAGGTTACAAAGTATCATTAATGGTACATCCTTTGTATTTAGAAAAAGGTTGTAAGAAGATAACTTGGCCTTTCTCATTAAAATTTCAACTAGGAGAAAAATACAGAAGTAACACTCTAGGAAGTGTTGAGGTACATGGGAAATCTTGTTTTAAGACCTACTGTAGATCTATGTTGCTGTCTGTGAAAGAGAGGATAATTAGCGCCTGCACTCTCAGTCATATCAGACTGAAGGTAATGGGGTGTAAGAAATGGTTCATTAGGCTCTCTCAAGTACTTTTACTGTGTCCATACTATTTATACCAGCAGAAAAAAAATCAGTCTTTAAAATCAAGTCAAAGCATTAGCCTTAGATTCTTCAATATGGGAAATAACATTGAGTAATGATCCCTTAAAGTCAAATGAAAAAAATGTACATAAAAACCCTACACAGTGTTTATTGGCTTACTCGTCTCTTATACTGAATACTTAGTCTAGGCTATGGCTCTGCACCTGATGAGTCTCCAGGAGTTTGGGGTGGAGAAAGATGAGATCAGAAACCAGTTTGCTAAACATAATCACTATCCACATAGAATTTTAACTGAAAAGGGACTTTGTTGCAAAATATCTTCTTAGCCAGAAAGAAATGGGGAGTAAGTGGGAGGAAGCAAGCAGTAATGGGACTATGGTTGTCTCTTTTAGAAAAACTGCCTGTGGTGGGGCATGAAAAAATCTGGTCATTTAGCAGAGATTGTAATGTCTTCCCATAAACTTGCTCAAATGCTGCTCAGAGAAGTATGAGGCAGAGTTATTGGAAAGAAGAAGGGTAGTGTGTTTGATGCTGTCCAGACCACATTGAGTTCTGGTGGAAATTTCTGAATCAAATCTCTTTAGTTTTCTTCCCCCTTCTGACCTCTCCCTGTTCCTTTAAAACTTCTGTGATGCATTTCTGAGGTTTGGATCGATACTGCGCAGGCAATGGTGTTTATAGTTGGAAATTCTGTACCTGTAAGCAGAATAGTTCCTCAGCCTGTGGGAAGAAGGAGGAAGTTAGGAAGTGGAAGATCTAGCAACTTGGAATAAGCTACATATTGGATTCTGCTGTGAGTCCCTTCTGCAAGTTTAGAGAATAGGGGTGAAATTAAATATCCTGTACTTTCTGTGCTGAATGGAGTCTCTGAATGTTCTGGCAATGTCCTGAGAAACTCATTATATTAAGAGAATATTGCAGAGTAGATCCAGCACTTGACTTGTGCTTGGTTTACTTTCTTAAGATTCCATTATTTTGTGGGACCGTAAGCTTTTCCCCCCTTCTTTTTAGAAACACTTGACAGTAGAGTGTATTTTGACATATTATACATACATGGAGTAAACTTATTCTAATTAGGATTCCATTCTTGTGGTTGTACAGGATGTGGAGTTACCCTGGTCGTGTATTCACACATAAGGATAGGAAAATTATGTCTGATTTATTCTACTATATTTCCTATTCCCATCCCTGCTCCTTCCCTTCGTTTCCATTTGTCTAATCCAATGAAGTTCTATTCTTCCCTCCTCCACTGTTATTATATGTTAGCATCCACATATTAGAGGGAGCATTCTGCTTTTGGTTTTTTGGACTGGCTTATTTCACTTAGCACAGTATTCTTCAGTACCAACCATTTACTGGCAAATGCCGTAATTTCATTCTTCTTAATGGCTGAGTAGAATTCCATTGTGTATAGACACCACAATTTCTTTATCCATTTATCTGTTGAAGAGCATCTAGGTTGGTTCCATAGCTTAGCTATTGTGAATTAAGCTGCTATGAACAATGATGTGGCTTCATAACTAAAGTATGCTGATTTTAAGTCCTTTGGGTATAAACCAAGGAGTGGGATAACTGATTCAAATGATGGTTCCATTCCAAGTTTTCTAAGGAATCTTCATAGTGCTTTCCATAGTGGTTGTAACAATTTGCAGTCCCACCAGCAACGTATGAGTGTACCTTTTCCCCCACATCCTCACCAACATTTACTGTTACTTGTATTCTTGATAATTGCCATTCTGACTGGAGTGAAATGGGGTGTCAGTATAGTTTTAATTTGTATTTCTTTAATTGCTAGAGATGTTGAACATTTTTGCATATTTGTTGATCATTTGTATTTCTTTTGTGAAGTTTCTGTTCACTTCATTAGCCCATTTATTTATTGTTGTTGTTGTTGTTTTTGTGTGTGTGTGTTAAGTTTTTTGTATATCCTGGAGATTATTGCTGTATCTGAGGTGCAGGTGGTAAAGATTGACTCCCATTCTGTAGGCTCTCTGGTTATGTTCTTGATTGTCTTCTTTTCTGTGAAGAAGCTTTTTAGTTTGTTACAATACTATTTATTGATTTTTGATTTTACTTCTTGCACTTTAGGAGTCTTTGAAGTTGGTTCCTAAGCCAACATGGTGGAGAGTTGGGGCTCCCTAAGCTTTGAAGGAAGCTGAGATATGGTAGTGAAAATAGCTCTGACCTGATTAGAAAGGAGTCTTTGGTAGTAAATTCTTTGAAGGTAGTGAAAGGTCTGAATAGGTGGCTCTGTAGCACCATCCATGTACAATTATGAGTAAATTCTTTCTTTCTTTGGTATAATAGGAAGATTAGTAGATTGTAATTGAAAGCATAGGAAATACATAGGAATATAAAGGAACTTCAGAGACCCTGTTTTGTACACCAGTTTTGGGATTAGACTGAGCTAATGAAAGATACCCAATGAATAATCTAGCATGGTTATTGAAAGACTCAATTGATGAAATATTGATGAAATAATGCCAAGCAACTAACTTGAAGAGTTGCTTAATGAATTACTGCTTTAGGAAACTTTTCCTTGATGCAAATAAATGTTTCTTTCTGAAATGATAAATAGATAAAACTTCATGATAGTGGATAAAATGGTTTTTTTCTAGGCAAAATTTTCAGTACTTTTGATGACTACCTATCTATTAATCCTTTCTTCATCCTAAAACTGGTCTTGTCTTCATTTGCTCTCAATTCTCGTTAGAAAAGTAGGAAATGGGGGCTGGGGTTGTAGGTCAGTGGTGAAGTGCTTGCCTTGCACAGATGAGGCATTGAATTCCATCCTCAGCACCACGTAAAAATAAATAAATAAAATAAAGGTATTATGTCCGTGTACAACTAAAAATATTTTTAAAATAGAAAAGTAGGAAATGGTTAGATAAAAATAATCATAAAGAAATGACTATAATTACTCAATATTATTTATTAGACAGTTTTAAAATTTTTTTTAGTTGTCGATGGACCTTTATCTTATTCATTTATTTATACACAGTGCTGACAATTGAACCCAGTGCCTCACACAAGCAAGGCAAGTGCTCTACCACTGAGCCAATCCCAGCCCAGATAGTTAGAATTTTAATTGGGTTAAAAGTCTACAATATGAAACAAGAAAACAAAATCCCTTTGAACTAAGCTTTTTTTTAAAAGCTACCATTTATAACCCTTGTAAAGCAGCAACAATTACTGAGTACTAGTGAGATTTTTAAATTGTAGTAAACTCACAAAGCTAGAGCAGATACATGTACAAATTTTTTTAAACACAAGATTTGGAGTCAAATGAACTGGGCTCAAGTTTCAGCATTAGCTGCTTCCTAGCTATGTCTCTTAATTTCTGATTACTTCACTCATCTGTGAAATGGGTAGAATAATATTAAAAAGCAGCATATCTCACAATGGAAGTCCGCTGTTAGTTCTAAATTACTGTACAAGGAGTAATATGAATAGTGGTTGTAATTATTAAAATAGGTTTATAAAGTAAACCTCTTTTTTTTTTCCTTTTTTAGCCTGTCTCCCTTAAAAGTTTTCCACATTCTTTGGAGTTTCAATATCCACTTTATCTCCAAAATACTAACCCACTAAGCCTGCAGAAATGTAGTTTTTAGGCCTTCCATGGTTGCTTACAGAATTGTGTGGCTCAGAAGTCTAGCGTTTTTTTTTTTTGTTTTTTTTTTTTATTCTTGCTTATCCAGGCACTAAGAATGCAAATATTAACCCAGTTTCTTCCATTGGAAAAACACTTTCCCCCTTTCCCTGAGAATTGGGATTTAAACACATTAACAGCAATTAGTACTTGAGCCAAGAATTCAGATTTTGAATAGAACTACAGTTGACATTTGCTCCTGGACGAGAGAGTGAAAAATGGTCCATAAAGTTTCTATTAACTTCAAAAGCAACAACATCTGCTCCAATCCACAAAGCTTCAGGGTCTACCATGGAAGAAGAGAGTGCTCTCCGTAAGCTAAGAATCCAGCCAGCAAAACACAGTCTTCATAGCTTCGCATCAAAGCATTGAAGAAACACTTCATTCCCAGAAAAGATATGGAGCAGTCTTATAAAGCAAGATGTGAACCATGTATTATGCTTGGAACTTGCTGAGAAAACTTGGGAGTGCAGCAACCTGGAAAGAGTTATGATAAATACCTTCATTCTGTAAATGTTATTCCAGTCCTCCCACTTCTTTTTCTTTTTTCTTCTTCCTCTTCTTTCTCTACTTCCCCTTCCCCTCCGCCACTTATTTTTGTCTTCCTCCTTCTTCTTCCTTCTATTTTTCTTCTTCTGTTTGTATTCTTTTTTTTTTTTACTTTGTCTACCATCATGACTGTTTGCAA
The DNA here is from genome assembly GCF_045843805.1 of Urocitellus parryii. Classification (NCBI taxonomy): domain Eukaryota; kingdom Metazoa; phylum Chordata; class Mammalia; order Rodentia; family Sciuridae; genus Urocitellus; species Urocitellus parryii. Next base: position 61,566,244 of record NC_135531.1, on the reverse strand, counting down.
TCACTCAATGTAGAAGTTCGTACCCTTTCACTCTTTTGGGTTATTGTTGATGGAGTCACTTTGGGTATTAGCTAACTATTTAAAAAGACCCAACCTTTTTCCAAATAACATTGTGGTTTTCTCAGTTACATGAATTTCCCCACCAAAATTCAGGGGAATTCCAGACCATTTTGCAATTAGTTAAGGATTATATTTCCTTATTTTTATTAATTTAACGTAAAGTGGGATTTGTCAGTGGAGCATTCATTGACACTGACTTCAATTTATTCTGATGAAGCTGACTGACATCTGTGTGTGCTGTTCATCAGTCATCATTTAAACCATTCTTAATTGCATTAAATGTAAATTAAGACATTCAATTTCAGCCATTATTTTTCATAAAACACTGTGAACTGAGTTTTAGTGGGTCATGAGATCTTACATTCAAGATAAATAGGGTAAATTCAAAACTTACCATTGATGTTCATATTTCACCCTTTGTCGACTATTTCTTTCATTGCTTACTAGATTGGAACAATTAATTTGCTCTCTGAAGAGACAGATGACTAAGGAAGATGTAACTGAAGTCTTTTAACAAATTATTTTATCATCTGTAGAATCTGCCTATGTTTTCAATATGTTATTAAAAAAAACCTTAATTAACCGTCTATCTAGACCTAATGATAATTTGAATTGAAAGTGCCAAATGAAGTTACCTAATTTGGAACTCACACCTTCAAATCCTTGAATTTGGGAGATTTAGGATTACATTTTTAAAAATGTTTGAGCTATGTTAATCTAAAATTTCAACAGTATAGCTTAGAATGCTAATATGAAAATTAGTAATACCTGAGATGCTTTACATACTACATGACATATTATAATAAGTTATAATCTTCCCCATCTTCCTTATTGATAAGTGTCGAATTTACTCTGGCTTCATTTGTAAGCACTTTATCCCTAACTCCAGCAATTGTCCCCCTTGAATGAGAGCAATCATCTTATAGTCATATAATGATTAGAGTAATAATAATTATTAATAGCAAATAGTAGTAAGAATTTGTATGATCTATTTTAATAAAAAATATGTAAATCTGCAGTTAATATGTATTGACCTCTAAAGAAGCATTTAAATAGTACAACCCATGATAGAGATCCTGAGAGACATCAAACCCTGGTGAGAATCATGGAACGTGGTAGTTTTCAACAGAGTGAATTATCATATAGCTGTAGCTGAGAGATTGGATGTGGCTAGGTTCCTGATGCTTATTTTTATCTAGGAACATGGGAACATTTTTATGGGTGAATTTTCTGTTTTCTTTATTTATGTATTATTTTTAACTTTCGCCATGCTGGGGATCAAACACAGGTCCTTGCACATGCTAAGCAAGCACTCTACCACAGAGTTATACCCCCAGCCTTATTTATGTTTTACTATTTGTCCACCTACATGACTAAAGACTGGTTGTTTGTTTTTCTAATAAGAGAATTTCCCAAGATGATCTAGATGTGGCCATAGGCTGAGTTTGTAGTGTGCTCTGCAATTGCCACAGGAGTTGCAGCTCCGTGTTGGAGCACGCTCCTCTGCCACAACGGTGAGAGGTTTCCTTTGACAACAAGCTAGCTAGAACTTTGCCATGTCATTAAATCCCTTTGCTTTCCAATTGAAAGTTGGTCAACAAAGAGAAGGAAACTGTCACACTTGCCTTCGTTACTTCTGTAGTAAAATTTTACATGACTGTTATATACGACATTTACATTCCCATGTCAGTTCAGCTGATGGAAAATGAAGGGTTGCAATAAGTCTGGGGATGGGTAGTGATGCAATCATCCTACCAGTTTCTTCTATTAATATATGTCTCTTACTCATTTTTAAAGATAGCATAAATGAGAGTACTGAATATAAATGGCTTTTGTAAGTCATCCAGGTCAGTGAAGCATGTCATTGTTTGCAACCTGAGTTCCATGAGAGCCCCGGCTGGTTGATAGGCACACCATATATTTTTCTCATAAATGAAAAACACAAACAATATTCTCAGCATTTAATGAATATTATAAAATAATACAATATGAGTTTCAATGGGAAAAACCTAGTTGCATGTACTTAATGGCATGACCTTAAAGAATCATTTTAAAACTACCTAAAGCCCATATAGAGGAGAGGCATTGTATAATTTATTTTTCTGGATGTAACATTAACAAACATTTTATTATGATTTATTTTTTGACTCCTTGAAAGATGAAGTAAGTTCTTTAGTATTAGCATTGCTAATGATTTTAATGAGGCATTAAAATGTTGCAGTATTGTAGGAACATTTTTCTTTCCTTCTTTTTAAAACATTATTTCATTAATATTTCACAGGACTTTTAATCTTAAATTGATGAAAGAACCTGAAAGCATAACCCACAGTGTCAAAGAGCTTGGAATGGTGAGCAAGAACCAGAAAGAGGCAGGCCTGGGTGTTGGGGAGGGCAGCTGAGGTGCCCTGATCTGGGAACGCTCTGTGGCAGTACCGTCTGTTGTTGCTGAAATGAAGACAATAATCTATGTTTTTTCTTAGGGCTTTTCTGCTGCAGTCCACAGAAATCTAGCACACAGAATACAGACTGTTTATTTCCAGACTAGAAATGGGGAAGCCAAGCATGCACAGAAGAGCATTGATTGAATTCCATTTTAGAGTATCCATCATGAGGCTTGTGGGTATAGCTGTATGGTAGAACCCTTGTTTTCCTAGCTTGTGCAAAGCCCTGGGTTCGGTCCAAAGCACTAAAAAAAAAAAAAAAAAAAAAAAAGTAACTATCCTGGTTAAACTTTTTTTTAAAAAAAAAATATTTATTTTTTAGGTGTAGATGAACACAACACAATACCTATTTTTTTTTTTTTTTATGTGGTGCTGAGGATGGAACCCGGGTCCTGCTCGAGCAAGTTGATGCTGTACCGCTGAGCCACAATCCCAGCCCCTGGTTAAACTTTTATGGTTTTAATCCTTTCTGCTACATATTGCTTATAATTATAGCATTTTCATGGTGTCTTATGGTACGCAGAATACCATAATGGGAATTGTACTATTTAATTTTTACAAAGACCCTTCTGAACTATGTCAGCTTTAGACGAAATTACCCCCCCCCACACACACACACAATCATAGCACTGTACAAGGAGTTGCTATTTGTATAATTTAGAGGTGCTGCAAAGTAATCACTCATCAAAGTATGTGGATCAGACAAAATAGGGATAAGGGGGTGTCATCCCCAGCTAGTAGAGCTAATATGGGTTTATAATCTTAGGGAAAATGGTTAGCTATACTGTAGGCATTTGAGAAAAATTTAAACAACAGATGATCCAAGGACTAAGCAACCTTTGCAGCTGCACAGTGGAAGTCCTGGCTCAAAGGGAGACTGTTCTTGAATAAATTCTCCAATGTCACGGGCAAAAATAGCCCTTGTCATGGTTTGGCCTCAGCAGCTGTTTGTTCTGCCTGGATCAGAGCATAGCAGGATCGTATTCTGGCTGGACAGTATCACTATCTTGTACATTTCATTATCTGTAAGCCCGATCCTGCCCTTAAGCAGCTCTCAAGGGCTCCGTAAAGCTCCACATACCCTGTAAGTGAACGTTCTTATCATCTCTTCCTTTAGAAGTGTACATGGGATCTTTAACATGATCTTTTTTTTAAAAAAAATTTTTTTAGTCGTTGATAGAATTTTTAAAATTTATTTATTTATTTTTATGTGGTGCTGAGGATAGAATTCAGTGCCTCACACATGCTAGGCAAGCACTTTACCATTGAGCTACAACCCCAGCCCTTTAACATGGTCTTTGATTCAGTATAACTGATTTAGACACTACTTATCTGGGGGTTTTAGAACCAGAAAACAAAATAATATCTTGTTTAGGAAACCAGTTGCAGGAATATCAAACTCTCTTTTATACTCTAGGCAGTAATTTTCAAAATGTGTTCCATCTGTCCTCCATACCTAAATCACCTGTGTGGGTCAGGTGAGAAATTGGGGTAAGAAGGGAAGGATAGGGGGTGAATAAAGAGAGAAGGTCAGGTACTTATTAAAATGAAGATTTTGGAGCCCAAATCTATTGAGTCAGACTTTCCAGAGTAATATTTTGTTTTAAACAGGATACTTGGATAATTCATAACAGCAGTAGTTTCCTTGTCTTGAAGAACAATTTTTTTTGATAGTTCATTTTGGGTACCTGTAATATATAAAGACAGCACTTATTAGCGATGTCAATTCTATCTTCAAAAGCATATTCCTTTAACCCTGTAATCCTCCAATACTGCCAAGTAAGCACATGCATGCAGCCCCTACCGCTTGGGAATGAGGGGTTTGTACTAACCCTATAATATTGCTATGTGCATGAGCCACATATTTCCACAAGGATGGAAAATAGTACTCCTGATCCAACCCCAGCATCAGCCAACCATCTTGCAAATACAGACACAGCAGTTGATCACAGTGGACAAGGCAAGAGTGCAGATCCCTCATTTTCTAGTGGCTCAATAACACCTACCCAAGAACCCTAGAAGTGCACAGAAAAAAAAAATGAAAAGCTGAAATGCAAGCCAGCCAGTAACACTGTTTGTTAGCTAATATAATAAAAGCTTCATTGAGGAGGAGATGGCTTAATATCTTGACTAAAATTAAATTTTGGTGTTATCTGTGGATTTTCAATTATTCATGCTATTCCAAAATTCCAAAGCATGAAAAATCCAGACCTGCTTATTACCTGTTCTAGTAGAGCCACCAATAAGTATGTGGAAGCCAATATCAGTGTAAATAGAGCAATGGACTCTGTCGCTCTACCTCATTTGTTTTTAGCATTTTAATAGGCCTCAAATTTTCAAAGTGTCTAGTCCAAGATATGAAATCTGGTTCATGTACTACCATATTGGACTCTCCTCTGCATGCTGGAACTTATTTTTTCCCATTGACATGAGCTGATAGAAGTGTCTTATTCCATCACATGGAGTGCCATTTAACTCCAGTGACTTCTGGTGCCCCTCAGATCATGCTGACTGTCAGGAAAACCAGACCCCCCAGGCCTAGACACGTGCACAGACTTTGATTGCAGTCAATTCACTCACCCTGAGGTACAGCAGTTCTGTGTGTCAGAAGTATACCACATAGAAACAGGGTAGAAAACAAGTGACTTATCGCCCTGACACAAACAAATTTTGATGTCTATTCTATATTCAAAAGCATATTCTTTTAACCCCTATAATCCTCCAAAACTGCCAAGTAAGCACATGCATGCACCCCTCACCCCCAACTTACTGAACTAATAAATCCTTTCTTTAAAAATAAGTTAGCAAAGACTCAGAAATATTGCAAAGGTAGTCCTCAAATGAAATATGTGTCTTGGCCTGCTTTAATATCCTTTCAAGTGGAAAGTTTGGTTCAGAGGACACTCTTATATGCATCTTTTTTGTCTTACCATTGTGTTAGGTATTTATCATTGGTTATCATTTATAACTAATATGCGTATATTGAGTCATTTAAAAGTTATATAGAATCAATGTAAATAAAGATACAAAGAGACCTAAAGGACAAACAGTAAAGTGAATAGAGAGCAGGAACCTTTAAATAAATTAACACATAAAGATTAGTAAATAGAAAAATAGGCAGATGACCGGGTGGCCATAAAGCCCATCCTGGTACTAATATTGTAAGACTCTATGGTGTGTTGGTTAAGAGTATAAGCTTTGGGAAGACTGTCCAGGTTCGAGTTTCAATTCTTCTATTTGTTAACTCTCTAAGTTTGGTAAGTTATTTCACTTTTTTAAATTTTTTAATGCCTCAAATAGAAAACGAGTTTTATGTTAAAATCATTATAGGGTTGTTGTGAGAATTGAATTAATACAATTCAATGGGTATTAATTACAATATGTTGAGCACCTACATTGTGTTTAGGAATAATATGAGGGAAAATATGAAAAACATTTTTGACATAGTTCTTTTCTATGTGACATTTACAATCTATCTATGGAGAGAAGGATTATGAGAGTGTAATTTAAGAGAAATTATAAAACAGTATGGTGATGACTTAAGTCACAATAGGATACAGAGGAGGGAGAAAACATAATGGTATAGTATGAGCAGAGGACACTGGGTAAGAAGGTTGGATGGAGCTCATCTTTGAAGGATGAATAGTGTTTAGGCTTCTAGGTGGATGGAGAAGGAACGGTTTTTAAGCAATGAACCTAGGAATTGAGATGAGAATAAGATTGAGAAGATGAATATTAGGTTATGGAGACTTTTAGAAGTTGGCAGAGGAGTTTCAGCTTAATGTACATGGTAGCAGGAAACCAGTAGAAAGTGTTAAAATGATGTGTCATGATGAGATTGGTATTTAAATACATTTTGTGTATTGAAATTTTGGATATAGAAACATGAAATCAACTGAAACTGTGATTCCAAGTCTAGTTGTACATGAGAATCACCTGGATAGTTAGAACCTATGGATTCTGATTCAAGATGCCAGGCCTGAAAATCTCTAGTTTTGCAAAGTTCCCTTGAGTTATTGTGATTCGAATTCAGGATTTTCGAAGCACTATTCCTATTGCATGATTCTAGGATTGAGGTAACAAGGTGCTTGAATAGTCATGGAAATGGGAATGGAAATGACTGAATTTGAATGACATTAGGAAGGAAGAATGGAGGGAGGAAAGAAAGAATTTGGTGAATGATTATAGGGGATTTAAAAAGAGAAAAGGGTCAAAAATTACTTCTCTTGTTTCTACTCTGATAGAAGGAAAAATAGTTTGAGATAAATTGTGGGCCTGTTGGATCTGAGTAGATGGCAATTCATTTAATAGCACATATCCTGTGGGCAGGTGAATCTGAATACTGGAGCACAATCAAAAGATCAGGAAAGGAGAAAAGGATTTGGGGGTCACAGGGATAGAGTTGATAGTTGAAGCCATTAGAGTGATATGCTCCCCAAGAGTTATAGGTTTAGTGAGAGAAAAGATGAGTACTAAGAGTGTAACTTTAAATGGTATCTGGCCTCTGGGAAGTGAAAGGATTTCAGCAGCAAAGGAGACAAAGGAATTAGGCCATTTAGAATGTGAGATGGTTGAACTAGAGTTTTGAAAGTCATGACAAAACTATGTAGATCATCTGAAAGGTGTCCATGAAGTCTTGGGCATGCAGAATATAAATTTATTGAAAATAAAACAACTTGATGATTAAATGATTACATCAGTAGTAATTCAGCGATTTAGGTGCAAGGAGTTGAAGTGGTGGAGTTGGGAGGTAGTAACATTTTAGGGATGAGTTCCTAAAAGACCACCTACTGTGGTCTTTGCACTTTGTTAGTCACTTATTCAATCTTTATAATTATCCTAAAAAGTAGATATTATTATGCATATTGTATAGATGAAAAAATTCAGGCATATGGTGATTAAATAGTTCAGCCAAAGATACATAATTAAGAAGAAGAGTAACTGGCATTCCAATCAAGATTTCCTTATCCAAAACATGTGTTCTTTCAGAAGCTTAGCAATATTTTCAACTGACTTATCTTGAATGGTAAAAGAGAATGAATTCCCTCCGGGGAACTCAAAGCAGTCTATGAAAATAAGAATTTTCTGAATTCTTATGTTTTAGAAATCAATGTAAATTTTGCTTTCTGCTCCTTACTTTGTTTTAATGTAAAAATAGTAAGAGTGAGATTTTTGTTTTCATAATATTAAAATATTTTAAACTGACACATAAAATTATATATATTTATGGGATATCATGTGATGTTTCCATCCATGTAAAATTGTGTTTTAAATTACTTAATTTGCCCATTTAAGAAGATGTTCCATATTTCTTCAGTGGCTTCAGGTATTCCCTGGAGGTACACAACACTATATCATAATTTCCTTTTAGTGTCTTGTGTATAGTAGGCTCTCAATAAAGAGTTGGAGAAATAATGTATGGATCAAAAGGTCATAAAGTGTTGCTGAGTGTACTGAGAAGGCAATTTCCCACAGAGTAATTTCAAAAATTTCTAAGAAATGAATGACACATATTCTGTGAATTACTCTGTGCTTAGATGAGGCACACTAACAATATTATTTAGTGAAGACATTTGAATAGTGTGTGTTTTGCATATATGTATTGTTTCGGTGATCTTGGCTGTAGAGTTGCCTTAGATGAGCATGTGGTCTTGCTGGTGGGAAGCAAATTCAGAGAGACATCAGAAACTCTCAAGTGAGACTTATGGATCTAAGAGGGGCATCACTGGTATGTGATGATTGAAGAAGTGGAGATTTAGGAATTCAGTCAGATACTAATTGTTAATGATATAATCACCCTACACACTTGTAGCTTTAAATTTTCAGCAACCTGGAGATTGCTTCAATGTCTTACTCATTTATTCATCATTCATTCATTCAACAAACACATATTCAGCATCTATTGTATATCAGGCATAGGGCTAGCTGAAGTGATAGTTATAAAGATGAAAGAGATGTGGTGCTTGATTCCTAAGGAGTTTACATTGTATTGCAAGAACTTTGATAAAGCATGTCTATCATGTAAAATAAAGAGCAATAATAATGGTAAGAAATGCACACAGGCCAAATAGTGTAGAGGTTCAAGGAAGAAGAAATTACTTCTTAGCTAAGGAGAATCAGCATTTGAGCTGAGACTTCAAGGATGAATATGATTTGGTTGCTTATAGATGTGCTAATAGTATATTTACTAGCTTCTTGGTAAGGATTGCTTTCACCTAAATCAGTGTGGGGTGAGCAGGCAAAATTCACCTGTGTTTCTCTTTTACTGCATATCTAGACTATCCCTGTGGTCAAGATGCCTAGCCAAGATGATACATAGGCCAAATTGTTAGAATTTTTCTCTAAATTTATCACTTTCTATAACAATTACCATATTGTTTTGTGTTTTCTTAGAAGGAAAAAGTTTGGACACATGAAATTTTCTGTTGAAGACATCATTAAAGAGCAGAATTTATTAACAACTACAATTGAACCAAAGGACACATCAACTGACTGTTAGTTCCCTGCCACCAAATGAAGATATATTGTCTGTATTTGTATTAAATATTCCGTTTTAACAGTGCAGACACATATTCATTAGCAGGCAGAATAACCTTAGAGTATGCACTTTGCAAATGGTTGTTATTTTCACCAAGTCTGTGCAGGTTTTAAAACTTTGCATTACCTTCTGCATGGAATCTCAGACTCTGTCATTCACATGTAGAAAACTCACCTCTCTATTTAGCCCGTGGTTGGTGAGAGATAGACATTTACAGGGCCCCTCTGCCCTTGAGCTGTTCCATTAGTGCATGGAAAGCACCTTGCAGCCTGTGACAAGCGCAGCAGATCGGCACTAAATCAAAAATCAGTGCCAGCCAGGGATCTAAGCCACCATGAAGGTCACAGCCATCAACTGCATGCCATCTCAATCCAAACAAAACACATTGGATACAGGGGGATTTTCACAACTCACAATAGGTGACAAACATTTCATGTTAGAGTAATCCATAGCAGTGAAACTGGGAACTGACCTTTTAAGTACTTTTGAGTATTTAATCAAACTTTGAAAAAGCTGGTGGTAGATTTTTGGTAATATTTCATATTTAAAAACAAAGCACGAGAAAATAAAACCTCTACCAAGTGGTGTTACTGTAATGAACATTTTGACGAAACAATTCTTTTTTCAATTTTGTGTTTTAAAAACAAAATCATGAAAAGCTTTTGTGTAAAAATAGCTTCATTTGATCTCTTGCCTTGAAAAATGTGCTGTTGATTGACCACAAAATGAACAATTTGTGCTTTAAACCGACGAGTTTTGTTTATTATGAGAATTTATTATTAGCATTGATCTTAAATAGTAAATATTAGAACTTAGTCTGACTTTAGTACAAGTTCACCTTTAGCAATCCACTTCAGTTGAAGTGGGTGAGTTTATATTAACAGAATTTCTGTACTGTCCAATAAAGGTTTTGAATAATATAAATATAATTTAAATGCTATAGATCCAATTCCCTTTTCACTTCTAACTTTAAAAAAAAAATCCAGAAGGAAAAAAAGCATTACATTAAATAATAAATTCTCTACCTACTTCACAGATTTTCTTTTATGTCATTCTGAAGTAATTGTTTAGATTAATAGGAAGTGTTTGACAGCCAAGCACACGGGGCTAGATTTTACCAAATTAATGGGGAAAATGCAAAACGAAATACATAGATGCAAAAATTATTTTCACAACTAACATAATAATCTGATTGAATTGTATCATACTGCTGTGGTGGTGATGAGGCGAAAGCTTAGTTCTTCTAACTTGGATGAAACAACTGACAAAGGGGATAGAGTAGGAGACATCCAACAAAGCAACAGATACAGAGAACAGTAAAAATGAAATACCGTTTACAGTCTCATCAGGTTCAGAGCAATCAAGACTAGTTTGAAAATATGCCATTTTAGAAACAAATGCTTGGATCCAACTATCTGTACCATTGAGTAAATTCATGGTCAATTTACACTAGCTGGTGAAGTTTCTTGAAACTGAAAACCAAAGTAGTCCAACAGGAGTGTATGTAATGGGAGAATGCCATCTGCTGGTGAACCCTATCAATCCCATGATCAGGAAAATATAAGGACATCGCATCCTGCAAATTCAGTTTGTGCAAGCATTTTTTCTTCTAAGAAAGCCACTGTCATTAAGCTGATGTATACCTTTGATAGACATTATTCATTTTAAATTAACTTCATTACTAATTTCATGGAATCACTAGTCAGAAAAGCCTTGAAAGGAAATGGGCTCAAAGGGCTTTTTTATTCTCTTTCCCTTTTTTGCAAATTTACAAAGTTTTTGTATTCATCATTCATCAGTAGTCAGCCAGTGAGTCTGTTCTATTTAAAAGCTCTGGCTTTTCACTTAATGCATCCCATCTGTTTCTGAAATAAATTGCAATAATCCGTGTTTAATTTTAATCAATGTATTACTAAATATGCAAATTATATTAAAAGCCGTGGTTTGAAAAAGCTTTCATTTGTAAATATGGTAGCTTAAAACAGGAAGCATATCTAAAAGCCATTTAGCTACAGTAGCCTAACTCTAACACTGTAGCTGATTTATAAAGCAGATCACAAGTTGATCTTTCTCCCACAAGGGGATATGTAAAACTGTTGCATATCAGATTTTGTTAACATCTGATGGGCTGGTGCTAACAGTGTAAGAGACTCATACTTCAGCAACCATGTCTTTTACATTTAAATTAAGGTAATCTTATTCCATTCTACATCTTTCTAATTTTTTTTTTACACAACCTAACATATGAATTTGCGTGATTGGTTTATGAATCACAGTTAAAGCAATTTGGGCAAGCCTTTCAATCAATCTTAAATTTTTAGTGTCTAATTTACTTGTGATTTGCATAATTAATTGTGGAAGGCATCCTTTGGGAGTCTCCTTTTCCCCCCTTTCCTTTTTCTACCTTGTGTTTCATATGCAGACTAGATAGATTGGGGATGATACTGAAGTTCTTAGGCTTGCTGGACGGCTTTCCTAGGAATCCAGAAATCATGTGTTGGATTATTTCTTCCAATCTGCCTGAACTAGTGGATAAATTCTGAAAATGAGGGCTGTATTTCTGCAAAAATAATCCCTCTAGGATGGCTGACATTGAATTGTTTGTCTAGTTTACCACGAAATTACCTTAAAGGAGGATTTTGGAGTTATCTCCTGTGAACCGGGCATAAGAATGTAGGAATCCATGTATAATCATATTTCTACAGTGAATTCTATTATCTATCCATTGTACCAGTTTGGGTACATTACTAGAGTGCAGTCTAATCAGTGGTATGCTAAAGCAAATTCAGGAATTCTGACAGTCTATTGTTAAACTCGGGCATTATTAATAGTCAAATCATTTGAACTTAGAGTTATGTAAATTATGCAATGCTCAAAACTTGTCACTTTATAATTATTATGCTACATTTTAATTTTATCTATGCTTTTAAGAATATTTGCGGCTATCTATTGGACTTATATGGTAAAAATACTGAATAATGCTCCACATATAGTGGTATCAGTTTGGTAGCTGGAAATTGGTCATTGGTGGGAACAGTATACCACAGACATTGGGAAATGATAGAAATCAAGAGTTTTTCTACTTCTGTGTTGCTGGTTGTTAACTACACACTGCTGTTTAATCATAGTATGTACATAGCCACACAACACATATTCTCTGTCATTTGTTCTTGGACTGATCTAACAGAGTAACAGCAGCTCTCACAGATCCTCTTCCAAAAATGTGAAATATATATATTTGGCTCTCTAGGAACCTTAGACCACAGTTTCTTGCTAAACTTTGAAAATTAAGGGTTTTTTCCCTATTGTAAGAGACAATTTAGAAAATACAGACAAAATTATTTTTTCAATTATTTCATTATTTCCAAAGGAGGAAAGTCATCACATATTCATAGCTTACTAAGCAGTTTGTGTTTTGCATATCAGTTTAACAGGTAACTTATTGATTGCTGAGTTTAAGGCACTGCCAAACAATGCTGAAATTAGAATGTACGAGAAAATAGTTTGTGGAATAAACTCACTACAACAATATAAAGATAGTAGAATCATACCAATCATCATCTTTGTTAAAAATAAACTGATTTCTCTATGTGGAATTATTAATCATAACTCAGGATGTTTCAGAGTATAAACAAACTAAAATCCTCAGCTTGTGATCCAAGGTCATTTCAAATTGGAAGCGACCTCAGCCTACCCTAAGAGAACTAATGGTATAAAACTAAGTAGGACTCAGTCCTGGGAACGTGGTGCAGTCAGAAGGGCGCTCTTATGAGTGCATCTGCTCATCTTTCATAGGTCCTTTGTCATCAGACTCCCTGGGAAAGATGGGCAAATGCTGTTGCCTAGCACTTATAAAAGAATTTTCTACTTCCAATTTCCTTTTCTATTTTTCTTGGATTTACACTTATGTATAAGAAGCAGCTCATAATCCATTAAAAATATCACCATTGTAAATTTTCTTCTCCTACACAAGATTTCTGATTTTTCCATATAAAATTATTTTGAAGTTAAATATTTGAAATGTGTTAATGTCCAAAGGACTGCATTTTGATGACTATCTATACACCTACCCCTACTCTTGTAAGAAACATTGGAAGTTCCCTGTGAGCCCACCTCGTCACTTCCTACTTAGAGGTAACCATAATACTGATTTAGGGTTTTTATTTGCTTGTTTTTTATTAAATTATTTATTTATTCTAATTTGTTTTATATGATGGCAGAATGCAATTCATTTCCTACTACATAGAGCAGAATTTTTCAAGTCACTGGTTGTACACAACATATTTTCACACCATTCGTGTCTTCATACATGTACTTAGGGTAATGATGTCTCATTCCACCATCATTCCTACCCCTTTGCCCCCTCCCTCCCACTCCCTTCTCTTTGTCCTATCTAAAGTTCATCCATTCCTCTGGATGAATGCTCGTCCCTCCACCCCGCACCACCGCCCATTCGCCATTATAAGTCAGAATTCTCATATCAAAGAAAACATTTGATCTTTGGTTTTTTGAGATTGGCTTACTTCACTTAGCATTATATTCTCTAACTCCATCCTTTTACCTGTAAATGCCATGATGTTATTCTCTCTTTTAATGATGAGTAATATTCCATTGTATATATATGTCACATTTTTTTTTATCTATTCATTTACTGAAGGGCATCTGGATTGGTTCCTCAATTTAGCTATTGTGAATTGTGCTGTTATAAACATTGATATGGCTGTGTCCCTGTAGTATGCTCTTTTTAAGTTCTTTGGGTATAAATCAAGGAGTGAGATGGGTGGGTCAAATGGTGGTTCCATTCCAAGTTTTCCAAGGAATATCTATATTGCTTTCCAGATTGACTGCACCAATTTGCAGTCTCACCAGCAATGTATGAGTGTGCCTTTTCCCCCACATCCTCGTCAACACTTATTGTTGTTTGTATTCTTAATAGCTGCCATTTTGACTGGATTGAGATACAATCTTAAAGTAGTTTTGATTTGCATTTCTCTAATTGTTAGAGATGTTGAACATTTTTCATATGTTCGTTGATTGATTGTATATCATCTTCTGAGAAGTGTCTGTTTATTTCCTTGGCCCATTTATTGATTAGGTTATTTGTTTTTTTGGTATTAAGGTTTTTGAGTGCTTTATATATCCTAGAGACTAGTGCTTTACCTGATGTGCTTATGGTAAAGATTTGATCCCATTCTGTATGTTCTCTATTCACCTCACTGATTGTTTCTTTTGCTGAGAAGAAGCTTTTTAGTTTAAATCCTTCCCATTTATTGATTCTTCGTTTTAATTTTTATGCTATAGGAGTCTTATTAAGGAAGTTGGGGCCTAATCTGACATGATGAAGATTTGGGCCTAATTTTTCTTCCATTAGGCACAAAGTCTCTGGTTTAATTCCTAGGTCCTTGATCCACTTTGAGTTGAGTTTTGTGCATGGTGAGAGATAGAGGTTTAATTTCATTTTGTTACATGTGGATTTCCAGTTTTCCCAGCACCATTTGTTGAACCAGGCTATCTTTTCTCCAATATATATTTTTGGCGCCTTTGTCTAATATGAAATAACTGTAATTATCTGGGTTTGTCTCTGTGTCCTCTATTCTGTACTGTTAGTCTACAGGTATATTTTGGTGCCATTATCATGATGTTTTTGTTATTGTTGCTTTGTAGTTAGTTTAAGGTCTGAAATAATAATGCCACCAGCTTCACTTTTCTTGCTAAGGATTGCTTTGGCTATTCTAGGTCTCTTATTTTTCCAGATGAATTTCATGATTGCCTTTTCTATTTCTATGAGGAATGTTGTTGGGATTTTGATTGTGATTGCATTAAATCTGTATTGTGCTTTTGGTAGTGTGGTCATTTTGACAATATTAATTCTGCCTATCCAAGAACAAGGTAGATTTTTCCATCTTCTAAGGTCTTCTTTGATTTCTTCCTTTAGGGTTCTGTAGTTTTCATTGTAGAGGTCTTTCACCTCTTTCGTTAAGTTGATTCCCAAGTATTTTATTATTTTTGAGGCTATTGTAAATGGGGTGGTTTTCCTAATTTCTCTTTCTGAAGATTTGTCACTAATATACAGAAATATCTTTGATTTATGGGTGTTGATTTTATATACAGCTACTTTGCTGAATTCATTTTAGTTCTAAAAGATTTCTGGTGGAATTTTTTGGGTCTTTTAGGTATAGAATCATATTATCGGCAAATAGTGATAATTTGAATTCTTCTTTTCCTATTCATATCCTTTTAATTTCTTTCATCTGTCTAATTGCTCTGGCTAGAGTTTCAAGAACTATGTTAAATAGAAGTGGTGAAAGAGGGCATCCCTGTCTTATTCTAGTTTTTAGAGGGAATGCTTTCAATTTTTCTCCATTTAGAATGAAGTTAGCCTGGGGCTTAGCATAGATAGCTTTTACAATTTTGAGATATGTTCCTGATATCCCTAGTTTTTCCTAGCGTTTTGAACATGAAGGGGTGCTGTATTGTGTCAAATGCTTTCTCTGCATCTATTGAGATGATCATATTTTTATCTTTGAGTCTATTGATGTGATGAATTACATTTATTGATTTCTGTATGTTGAACCAACCTTGCAACCCTGGAATAAACCCTACTTGATCATGGTGCACTATCTTTTTGATATGTTTTTGCATTATGTTTTCCAGAATTTTTGCAGAATTATATTGAGAATTTTTGCATCTATATTCATTAGAGATATTGGTCTGAAGTTTTCTTTCTTGATGTGTTTTTTCTGGTTTAGGATTCAGGGTGATATTTGCCTCATAGAATGTGTTGGAAGTGTTTCCTCTTTTTCTATTTCATGAAATAGTTTTGAGAAATACTGGTGTTAGTTCTTCTTTAAAGGTCTTGTAGAACTCAGCTCTGTATCCATCTGGTCCTGGGCTTTTATTGGTTGGTAGGCTTCTTTTTTTTTTTTTTTTTTTTTTTTTTTTTTTTTTTAAAAGCCAGTTTCTTTTTTTTTTTTTTTTGAATTTTAACATTTATTTATTTTCTTAGTTCTTGGCAGACACAACATCTTTTTTTTTTGTTGGTATGTGGTG
This sequence comes from Urocitellus parryii, assembly GCF_045843805.1. Classification (NCBI taxonomy): domain Eukaryota; kingdom Metazoa; phylum Chordata; class Mammalia; order Rodentia; family Sciuridae; genus Urocitellus; species Urocitellus parryii. Next base: position 61,550,155 of record NC_135531.1, on the reverse strand, counting down.
CTGCTGAGGATCGAACCCGGGCCGCACGCATGCTAGGCGAGCCGGCTACCGCTTGAGCCACATCCCCAGCCCCGAGGTTGGTAGGCTTCTGATGGCGTCCTCTATTTCCTTACTTGAAATGGGTCTGTTTAAATTGTGTATATTATCTTGATTTAGTTTGGGCATATCATATGCCTCTAGAAATTTGTCAATGCCTTTGATATTTTCTATTTTATTGAAGTACAAATTTTCAAAATAATTTCTAATTATCTTCTGTATTTCTGTAGTGTCTGTTGTAATATTTCCTTTTTCATCCTGGATATTAGTAATTTGCATTTCCTCTCTTTCTCTTCATTAGCCTGGCTAATGGCTTATCAATTTTATCTGTTTTTTCAAAGAACCAACTTTTTGTTCTGTCAATTTTTTCAATTGTTTCTTTCATTTTAATTTCATTGGTTTCGGCTCTGATTATAATTATTTCCTGTCTTCTACTGCTTTTGGTGTTGATTTGTTCTTCTTTTTCTAGGGCTTTGAGATGTAATGTTAGGTATTTGTTGACTTTTTCTTCTTTGAGGGAATAAACTCCATGCAATGAATGAACTTTCCTCTTAGTACTGCCTTCATAGTGTCCTGGAGATTTTGATATATTGTATCAGTGTTCTAATTTACCTCTAAGAATTTTTAAATCTCCTCTTTGATATCTTTTGCAATCCATTGTTCATTCAGTAGCATATTATTTAGTTTCCAAGTGTTGGAGTAGTTTTTATTTTTTATTTTTCATTGATTTCTAATTTTATTTCATTGTGGTCTGAATGCAGGGTAGTATCTCTGCTTTTTTGTATTTACTAAGAGTTGCTCTGTGGCATGATATTTGGTCTATTTTAGAGAAAGATCCATGTGCTGCTGAGAAGAAAGTATATTCTCTCATTGATGGATAATATATTCTATATATGTCAGTTAAATCTAAATTATTGATTATATTATTGAGTTCTATAGTTTGTTTGTTTAGCTTTTGTTTGGAAGATCTATCTAGTGGTGAAAGAGGTGTGTTAAAGTCATCCAGAATTATTGTGTTGTGGGCTATTCGACTCTAGAACTTGAGAAGAGTTTGATCGATGAATGTAGATGCTCCATTGTTTGGGGCATATATATTTATAACTGTTATGTCTTGTTGATGCATGGTTCCCTTAAGCAGTATGAAATGTCCTTCTTTATCTCTTTTGATTAACTTTGGCTTGAAGTCAACTTTATTTGATATGAGGATGGAAACTCCTGCTTGTTTACGTAGACCACGTGACTGGTATATTTTATCCCAACCTTTCACCATTAGTCTGTGAACATCTTTTCCTAAGAGATGAATCTCTTGAAGGCAGAATATTGTTGGGACTTTTTTTAAAAAAAACCCTATCTACCAGTCTATGCCTTTTGATTGGTGAGTTTAGGCCATTAACATTCAGGGTTATTATTGAGACATGATTTGTATTTCCGGTCATTTTTGCTCATTTTTGGTATTTAACTTGGCTTGGTTTCTCCTTTGGTTGGATTTTCCTTTATTGTAGTTCTTCCCTTTGTAGATTTTCATTTGTGTACATTTGGTGTTCTATAGGCCTCTCATATTTGATTTTCCAATTCATTCTTCATGCTTGAGAAATTTTCCAATATTATTTCATTGAAGAGATTGTGCATTCCTTTGGTTTGACTCTCTGAACCTTCCTATATCCCAATAAATCTTAAATTTGCTCCTTTGATGGTATTTCATGATTCTTGGATATTCTGTTCATGGTTTCTTACCGTCTTCATTGTAAGATCAACTTTATTTTCAAGATTGTGTATTTTGTCTTCATTGTCTGAGGTCCCAACTTCCAAGTGATCTAGTCAGTTGGTGATGCTTTCTATTGAGTTTTTTTTTATTTTAATGGCTTATTGTTTCTTTCATTTCAAGGATTTCTGTTTTTTTTTTTTTTTCAGAATAACTATCTCTTTCTTGAAGTAATATCTTGCTACTAGTATTTGTTCTCTTTGTTGAAGTGATCAATTTTTGACTGTATCTGCTCACTTAGGTCATTCTTTAATTTCCAGATTATTTTAGTTATGTATATTCTGAGCTCCTTCTCTGATATTTCATCTACTGAGCTATCTATGGATTCTATTGTTGTAAGTATCTTGGTTTGTTTGGAGCACTTTCCTCCCTTGCATTTTCATGATGTCTATGTGTCTTCCTCTCTTGCAGTGTAGATCTGAAGTATTACAGTTTCTGCCCTATTGTCTTATGATGTTCCCTGTAGGCTACCAATACCTCACTTTTAAGGGGGAGATCAACATTACAGCACTCAATGTACCCAATGTTCAGTCACAGATCAGTTAGCTTCTAATTTTACATTTACAGTTTTTCACTATAATCAGAAATGATGAGTTTGGTTATCGGCTCCCATATAGTCAATAAGTTTGCATAATGATTTACAGTTTCTAATGGTAAAACGGGGGTCTGGCGGTTGGCTGAGATGTTTATGACGTAGGATGTGAGAACATGGAGATTATATGACTAGTGAAAGGGTAATCCTAAGAAGTTAGCTGTTAGTAGGAGAAACAAGAGAGAGGCAGCCCCATGCAAAACTCCTTGTTACCTTGGCAACAGAATAAGTGTTAGCACCCCAGTGATACCTCTGGTGCAGCCAGGCCCACAGGGCCTTGGTGACTTCTTACCAGGTCCTTATTTTTGTCCCTTGATAAAAGCGGCGATATACCAGTTTCGTGGTGGCGGCAGCCTCAAGCCTATATGTACCCCAATGTTGGGCTATGGAGCCACGCTTTGGTGAATAAGGATCCCCAGCAGAGGGCAGCCCCTCTCCAGGTCTCTGGGCCATGGGGCAGTGGGGTGAGCCTCTCTCCAGGTTGCCAGGCCCCCAAGTTGCTTATTTTTTACTCACTGTTACCACATTTTTCTTATAAATACTATATTGATAATTGTGTATGCTTTTATTTTTATATAAAAGAATCATACTGAATATATTTGTTTTATAACTTTATTGGTGCTATCATAACTCATTACTTTTAATTGTCATATAATACTTTATTGTATGACGGTGCCACAGTTTATTTATGCATTCTATTCTTGGTGAACACTTAGACTTTTTCCAATTTTTCTATTACAATAGTGTCACAATGCTAGAAATATATTTATGCCTGTATTTTGGACCATATGTACATGAGTGTCTTTAAGTATATTCCTAAGAGTGTAATTAAATGCTTTCAAATTTATTAAGTAATGGCAAATTCCAATGTGGTTATACTAATTTCTACTGCTACTATCAGTATATAAGTGTTCTAGTAGTTAACATTAATGATATTGTCAGAATTTTACATTTTTGCAAATTTTGCAGATGTGAAATCTTATTGTTTAGTGTCTTTAATCTTTTTATGCCCTTGGCTACTTCTGCAATCACAAAAATAAGATCAGATTCCATTTTTTTTTCTCATATGGTAACCAGCTCTCTTAGTGACATCAATAAGAAGTTAGTCTTTTCCCCACCATTTGCAATGCCCCTTTGTTCCAATTGAGGCTAATTCTGGATTCTATTTTACTCTGTTGGTTGTTTGGTCTGTCCCCATGGAAGTTTCATTGTCTTAATTGCTCTAGTTTTTTTTTTTTTTTTTTTTTTTGCTCTTTTTTTTTTTTTTTGCTCTAGTTTTTTAACGCACCTACTATATGGTAAGGCAGTTCTCCTCATTGTGTTTTTCTTGTTTAGAAGTATCTAGGCTATTCTTGGCCCTTTTCTTTCCATATATCTTTTTTCCATGTAAATCAACTTGTTTAGTTTACCTCAAAAAAATCTTGTTAGGACTTCGTTCAAATTCTTAACTTTATGAACCTAACTCTTCCAGTTCATGACTATGAGACTTATACTCCATTTATTTAGCTCTTCTTTAGTCTCTCTCAATAAAATTTTATAATTTCTCCAGAATTTACTCCATGAGTAATTATTTACCCATTGTTTGCTAGATGAATTTCTAGGCACTTTATATTTTTTGAAGCTTTTGTGATTATAAAGGACATTAAAAATGTTTTTTAAAAAATGTAATTGTAGGATCAGGGTTGTGGCTCAGTGGCAGAGCACTTTCCTATCATGCTTGAGGTACTGGGTTCGATCCCTAGTACCACATGAAAAAATAAACAGATAAAATAAAGGTATGTGTCCATCTACAATTAAAAAAAAATATATATATATATATTAAAAGATAATTGTACACTTACACACTTGGAAGAAATAATGCAGAAAGTTTCCTTGTACTCTTTGCTCAATTTCCTCTGATGTTGATATTTTGCAAAACTATAGTAGAAGTTTACATTCAGGAAGTTAATATAACTCATTGATCATATTAAAATTTCCTGTTTTAATTGTACAATCGAGTATATTAAGTTCTATACAATTTATCATCTATGTAAATTTTTGTACCACTACTGCTGTTTAAGCTACTGAACAATTCCAACATCACAAGACTCCTTCTGGTTGCCTTTTACAATGAGTTTCCTCTAATTGCTAGAGATGTTGACCATTTTTACATATATTTGTTGATCATTTGTATTTCTTCTGTGAAGCGTCTTTTCACTTCCTTAGCTTATTTATTGATTGGGTTGTTTGGTTTTCTGGTGTTAAATTTTTTGAGTTCTTTATATATCCTGGAGATTAGTGATCTATCCAAGGTGTGTGTGGTAAAGATTTTCTCCCATTCTATAGTCTCTTTCTTTACATTTTTATTTCCTTTGCTGTGAAGAAGCTTTTTAGGTTGAATCCATCTCATTTATTGATTCTTGATTTTACTTCTTGTGCTTTAGGAGTCTAGTTAAGGAAATCAGTTCCTAGGTCAACATGGTAGAGATTTGGGCCTACTTTTTCTTCTGTTAGATACAGGGTCTCTGTTATAGTGCCTAAGTCTTTGATCCACCTTGATTTGATTTGTGTTAGGGGTGAGATATAGAGGTTTAATTTCATTTTGCTACATATGGATTTTCAGTTTTCCCAGCACCATTTGTTGGCTATCTTTTCTCCAATGTATGTTTTGGGCACCTTTGTCTAGTATGAGATAACTGTATTTATATCAGTTTCTCTCTGTGTCTTCTATTCTGTACCATTGGTTAACATGTCTAACTTTGGTGCCAATACCATGCTGTTTTTGTTACTATTGCTCTGTAGTATTGTTTAAGGTCTGGTATTGTGATGCCTCCTGCTTCACTCTTCTTGCTAAGAGTTGCTTTGTCTATTTTGGGTCTCTTATTTTTCCAAATGAATTTCATGATTGCTTTTTCTAGTTTTATGAAGAATGTTATTGAGATTTTTAATAGGAATTGCATTAAATCAGACAGATGAAATAAATTAAAGGGATATAAACAGGAAAAGAAGAATTCAAACTATCACTATTTGCCGATGACATAATTCTATATTTAAAAGATAAAAAAAAAACTCCACCAAAAATCTTCTAGAATTGATAAATGAATTCAGTAAAGTAGCAGGGTATAAAATCAATACCCATAAATCAAATGCATTTCTATACATCAGTGATGAATCCATTGCAAGAGAAATGAGAAAAACTACCCATTCACAATAGCCTCAATTAAAAAAAATATCTGGGAATCAACCTAACAAAAGAGGTGAAAAACCTCTACAATGAAAACAACATCTTTATTTCTAACAGTTGTGGAGGCTAGCAAATCCAAGATCAAGGTGCCAGCAGACTCCATGTCGTGAGGGCTCATTTACTGGTTTATAGGTAGCACCTTCTTGCTGCAACTTCAAGTAAAACAAGGGGTGAGCTTGATCTTCAGTCTTTTTCTTCCCCCTAAACTCCTACCAAAGCCTCACCTCCTAATACCATAATATGGGCGATTAGGCTTCAGCATAAGAATTTGGAGAAGACAAACTTTCAGATCAGAGCAGCCACTCTTGTCACCCCCGTCACCACCTCTACCATTTGACAACCACTAATCTGCCCTCTATTTCTAAAATATTCTCATTCTAGAATGTTTGTATAACCTTTTATGATTGATTTTTTTTTCATTCAGTGTAATTCCCTACATATTTGCCCAAGATGTATGTATCGATAGTCATTTATTTTATATATCAGTAGTCTGTTCATTATTATTGCCTGGTAGCGTTCCACGGTTGTGTACATACCACAAGTTCCTTAACCATTTAATGGCTGGCTCGGATTTTTAGTAATAAATTACAAACAAAACTGATACAAACATTCATGTTTAGGTTTTTGTGTAAAAATAATTTTTATTTCTCTACATACATGTCCAGGAGTACGATTACTGGGTTGTATTGGTAGTTGCGCACTTAGCTTTTTAAACAACTGTTAGATTGTTCCCCGTGTGGCTGTACCATTTTGCATTCCCATCAGTAGGGTGAAAGCAAGCCAGCATGTTTTCCAGCATTTGGCATTGCTATTATTTTTAATTTTAGTAATTTTGGTATGTGTGCAGTGGTGTCTCATTGCAGTTTTGATTTAAAGTTCTTTAATGATTATTGATGGTGAACATCTTTTCATGTATTTCTCATCTGCATATCCTCTTTGGTAAAATGTCATCTTTTTTGTTCATTTTATAATTAGGGGTGTTTGTTTTTACCTGTTGAGTTTTAGAGTTCTTTACATATTCTGGGTATCAGTCCTTTTTTAGATATGTGGTGCTATGCTAGAATCTGTTTTTTGTTTGGTTTTATTTTCTCAGCTGATACTGGGGATTGAAGACAGAGCCTTGTGCTTGCTAGGTAAGCACTCTACCACTGAGCTACTGAGCCCCTCTATGTGGTGCTATGGTTTAAATGATGTCCTCCCCTCCAAAATTTATGTGTTAAAGCTTAATCCCCATTGTAGTTGTATTGAGAGGTGGAGCCTTTGGAGAAGTGATTAAATTATGATGTGATTATATGAACTGATGCCTAGCTGGACAGAGCTAATTTAGGGAATTTTTGTCCTTCCTTCCCTTCTCCCACATGAGGACACAACTTGTATTCCCTCTGGAGGATGAAGCAACAAGTCTCCATTCTGGAAGCAGATACTGAGCCTTTAATCAGAAACCAAATGCCAATGCCTTGATCTTAGATTTCTCAACTCTCAGAGATGTGAGAAATAAACTTCTATTCTTAATAAATTACCAAGTGTTGAGAATTTTGCTATAGCACCACAAATACACTAACACATGTGACTTGCAAACATTTCATCTTTTTCATGTAAGCTTTCACAAGAGTGATGGTTTTTAATTTTAATGAGGTCCAATTTGTTAATTTTTCCTTGTATGGATCATGCATTTGGTTTTAAGTCTAAACTACTAGTTTGGCCCCACAAATGACAATTTTATGTGTTTTCTAAAGGTTTTATAGGCTTATATTTTACATTTATGTTTGCAATCAGTTTTGAGCTAAGTTTTATATAAGATACAAAGCTTAGGTCTAGGTTCATTACCCTTATTAATGTGTAATTGTTTCAGTACAATTTATTGAAAAAGCTATGCTTCCTTCATTGAATTAGATTTATTCCTTTATTGAAAGTTAGTTTATTATATTTGTGTGGATTTATTTCTGGGTATTCTGTTCCATTAATTTTTGTGTCTATTTCTCTGCCTCTACCATACTCTCTTGGTTACTGTAAGTATATATGAAGGTTTAATTTATGGGTAATTTCTCCCACTTCTTTGTCACAATGGTTTTAGCTATTTTAAGTCCTGTGCCTTATCATATGGATTGTAGCATAGGCTTGCCTAGGTCAATGAAAAACACATTGCAAAGATTCTGATATGAATTTATGAATTGCATTAAACTATATATCAATTGGGAGAGAATTGGTAACTTTACTGTACAGAATTTTCCAATCCATGAACATGATACCTCTTTCCATTTAAGTTTTCTTTGTGTTTCTTATCTTCTCCCTCCTCTCCTCCTTATCTTTTTTTTTTTTTTTTTGAGTTGGGTTTTCTAGGACTATGTCACTGGGAGGAGGCGCTGCCATGTCCAATTTAAGGTTTCCTTGACTTTTAAAAATCAGGTGTGCACCACCATATCCAGTTTAAGGCTTTCTCGACCTTCTAAAATCAGCATTTTTTAAAAATCTCGTACATATTAAGTATATACATAAGTATTTCATTTTCCTTAAATTGATTATAAGTCATTTATTTTAAATATCAGTTTCTGCATGTCCATTGTTACTATAGTTGATTTTTGTATCTTTTATATTTAAATGACTGACATGTTTAGATTTGACAATTTTATTTAGTGATTTCAATTTGTCCTGCATTTTAAATATTTATTTCTTGTTCTCCTCTGCATTGATTGTATTTTTTCTTACTCTCCCTCATTAAGAGATATTATGCTCTATTATTTTTATTCTGGTAGTCATTTTATAATTATCTTTTGAATGTAATTCATCAAAATCTAATATTAACTATAATCTTTATCTGCCTTCTGAAACATACAAAATTCTTAGATTAACTAAACACCATTCCTGGCACATTCTGCCTTACATGCTATTGTATTATTATTGTCATGGACATAATTTTGTTAGCTCTACACAACTCACAATTTTTATTTTATAAGAATCAGTGGCTTGGGCTGGGGATATAGCTCAGTTAGTAGAATGCTTGTCTTGCCTGCACAAGGCCCTGGTTTCAATCCCCAGTAACACACACACACACACACACACACACAAAAAAAAGAATCAGTGACTTGCCGGGCACAGTGGTGCACACCTGTAATCCCGGCAGCTCCAGAGGCAGAGACAGGAGGATTGTGAGTTCAAAGCCAGCCTCAGCAACTTGGCGAGGCCCTAAGGAACTTAGCAAGACAATCTATAAATAAAATAAAATATTTATAAAAGGCTAGAGATATGGCTTAGTTATTAAGGACCCCTGGATTCAATCCCTGGTACCAAAAAGAAAAAAAAAAAAGATACTACTTAACTTCTTCCCAAAGTGGAGGCTTCAGAATTTGCTTTAATGAGATTTTGTTGGTAGCAAACTTTCTCAATTTCCTTTTTCTTTCCCTAAAATTAAAATGATTTTTCCCCTTGGTCTCTGAAGATATTTTTCTTCTGTATATAACTCTAGATTGATGATTAATTTTTTCAGTAGAGTGGATATATTCTTCTCTACTCCCACCGTTGTTGAAAATTGAAGCATCAATTCACTGTTCTCTTTTTATTTCTAGTTGCATTTAAGACCCTTGTGTCTTTGGTATCTTGCCATTAGTATGATATGTCTAGGTGTGGATTTCTTTTTATTTATCCTGTTTGGAAACTTTTTAGATTTCATAAATCTGTGGGTTATTGTCTATCATCAATTCTGAAAAGTTCTTAGGTATTATTTCAACAATTGTCTCATCCATCTTTCCTCTCTTTCCCTCTGTCATCAGATTACATTTATATTAGATCTTCTCAGTCCATGCTTCATGTCTCTTAATATTTGTTTTATATTTTTCTGTTTGTCTCTCTCTGTTTCATTCTGGATAAATTTCCAAGCCCTATCTTCCAGTTCACTATTTTATTTTCTTTTTACTCTTCTTAATCTTCTTCAGAATTTAAGTTTCAATTATTATGTATTTGGTTCTGTTTCAAATATCAACTTATGATTTGTTTTCTCATTTTTAAGTCATATTTCAATGCTTTTATTTATTTATTTTTTTATTTTTTTTTTATTGGTTGTTCACAACATTACAAAGCTCATGACATATCATATTTCATACATTAGATTGAAGTGGGTTATGAACTCCTAATTTTACCCCAAATGCAGATTGCAGAATCACGTCGGTTACACATCCACAATTTTACATAATGCCCAATTAGTAATTGTTGTATTCTGCTACGTTTCCTATCCCCTACTATCCCCCCTCCTCTCCCCTCCCATCTTCTCTCTCTACCCCATCTATTGTAATTCATTTCTCTCCTTGTTAATTTTCCCATTCCCCTCACAACCTCTTATATGTAATATTGTATAGCAATGAGGGTCTCCCTTCATTTCCATGCAATTTCCCTTTTCTCTCCCTTTCCCTCCCATCTCGTGTCTCTGTTTAATGTTAATCTTTTCTTCCTGCTCTTCCTCCCTGCTCTGTTCATAGTTGCTCTCATTATATCAAAGAAGACATTTGGTATTTGTTTTTTAGGGATTGACTAGCTTCACTAAGCATAATCTGCTCTAGTGCCATCCATTTCCCTGCAAATTCTATGATTTTGTCATTTTTTATTGCTGCATAGTACTCCATTGTGTATAGATGCCACATTTTTTTTATCCATTCATCTATTGAAGGGCACCTGGGTTGGTTCCACAGTCTAGCTATTGTGAATTGTGCTGCTATGATCATTGATGTGGCAGCATCCCTGTAGCATGCTCTTTTAAGGTCTTCAGGGAATAGTCCGAGAAGGGCAATAGCAGGGTCAAATGGTGGTTCCATTCCCAGCTTTCCCAGGAATCTCCAAACTGCTTTCCAAATTGGCCGCACCAATTTGCAGTCCCACCAGCAATGTACAAGAGTACCCTTTTCTCCACATCCTCGCCAGCACTTGTTGTTGTTTGACTTCATAGTGGCTGCCAATCTTACTGGAGTGAGATGGTATCTTAGGGTGGTTTTGATTTGCATTTCTCTGACTGCTAGAGATGGTGAGCATTTTTTCATGTACTTGTTGATTGATTGTATATCCTCCTCTGAGAAGTGTCTGTTCAGGTCCTTGGCCCATTTGTTGATTGGGTTATTTGCTATCTTATTGTCTAATTTTTTGAGTTCTTTGTATACTCTGGATATTAGGGTTCTATCTGAAGTGTGAGGAGTAAAAATTTGTTCCCAGGATGTAGGCTCCCTATTTACCTCTCTTATTGTTTCTCTTGCTGAGAAAAAACTTTTTAGTTCAAGTAAGTCCCATTTGTTGATTCTTGTTATTAACTCTTGTGCTATGGGTGTCCTATTAAGGAATTTGGAGCCCGACCCCACAATATGTAAATCATAGCCAACTTTTTCTTCTATCAGGCAAAGAGTCTCTGATTTGATATCAAGCTCCTTGATCCATTTTGAGTTAACTTTTGTGCATGGCGAGAGAAAGGGATTCAGTTTCATTTTGTTGCATATGGATTTCCAGTTTTCCCAACACCATTTGTTGAAGATGCTATCCTTCCTCCATTGCATGCTTTTAGCCCCTTTATCAAATATAAGATAGTTGTAACTTTGTGGATTAGTCTCTGTGTCCTCTATTCTATACCATTGGTCCACCCGCCTGTTTTGGTACCAGTACCATGCTGTTTTGGTCACTATTGCTCTGTAATATAGTTTGAAATCTGGTATCGCTATACCGCCTGATTCACACTTCCTGCTTAGAGTTGCTTTTGATATTCTGGGTGTTTTATTTTTCCATATGAATTTCATGATTGCTTTATCTATTTCTTCAAGAAATGCCTTTGGGATTTTGATTGGCATTGCATTACACCTATAGAGAACTTTTGGTAATATCGCCATTTTGATAATGTTAGTTCGGCCTATCCATGAACAGGGTATATTTTTCCATCTTCTAAGGTCTTCTTCTACTTCTCTCTTTAGGGTTCTGTAGTTTTCATTGTATAAATCTTTCACCTCTTTTGTTAGGTTGATTCCCAAGTATTTTATTTTTTTTGAGGATATTGTGAATGGAGTGTTTTTCCTCATTTCCGTTTCAGAAGTTTTGTCGCTGATATACAGAAATGCCTTTGATTTGTGCGTGTTGATTTTATATCCTGCCACTTTGCTGAATTCATTTATTAGTTCTAGTAGTTTCTTTGTAGATCCTTTTGGGTCTTCTAGGTATAGAATCATGTCATCTGCAAATAGTGATAATTTAAGTTCTTCTTTTCCTATTGTTATGCCTTTAATTTCCTTTGTCTGTCTAATTGCTCTGGCCAGTGTTTCGAGAACTATATTGAATAGAAGTGGTGATAGAGGGCATCCCTGTCTTGTTCCAGATTTTAGAGGGAATGCCTTTAACTTTTGTCCATTCAGAATGATGCTAGCCTGAGGCTTAGCATAGATAGCTTTTACAATGTCAAGGTAAGTTCCTGTTATCCCTAGTTTTTCTAATGTTTTGAACATAAAGGGGTGCTGTACTTTGTCGAATGCTTTCTCTGCGTCTATCGAGACGATCATATGGTTCTTATCTTTAAGTCTATTGATGTGGTGAATAATATTTATTGATTTACGTATATTGAACCATCCTTGCATCCCAGGGATGAATCCTACTTGATCATGGTGCACAATTTTTTTGATGTGTTTTTGTATTCGATTTGCCAGAATTTTATTGAGGATTTTTGCATCTAGGTTCATTAGAGATATTGGTCTGTAGTTTTCTTTCTTTGAGGTGTCTTTGTCTGGTTTCGGAATCAGGGTGATGTTGGCCTCATAGAATGAATTTGGAAGAGCTCCCTCTTTTTCTATTTCCTGAAATAACTTGAAAAGTATTGGTATTAATTCTTCTTTAAAGGTTTTGTAAAACTCCGCTGTATACCCATCTGGTCCTGGGCTTTTCTTGGTTGGTAGTCTTTTGATGGCTTCTTCAATTTCATCCATTGATATTGGTCTGTTCAAATTGTGTGTATCCTCCTGACTCAGTCTGGGCAAATCATATGACTTAAGAAATTTATCGATGTCTTCACTATCTTCTATTTTATTGGAATATAGGTTTTCAAAATAATTTCTAATTGTCTTCTGTATTTCTGTAGCATCTGTTGTGATATTGCCTTTTTCATCCCGTATGTTAGTAATTTGAGTTTTCTCTCTTCTTCTCTTCGTTAGCATGGTTAAAGGTCTGTCGATCTTATTTATTTTTTCGAAGAACCAACTTTTAGTTTTGTTAATTTTTTCAATAGTTTCTTTTGTTTCAATTTCATTGATTTCCGCTCTGATTTTAATTATTTCTTGCCTTCTGCTACATTTGCTGTTGTTTTGCTCTTCCTTTTCTAGGGCTTTGAGATGAAGTGTGAGCTCATTTATTTGTTGGTTTTTTCTTTTTTTGAGGATTCTCAGCCCTAAGCTCCACAAACTTAGGGTCTGAGGGACAGGCAATCTGGGAGAGTGTGCCCAATCGTCCATGAAAACAGGGCTCCCGGGAGCAGCAGACCTGGCGTGTACCCAGTATTGTGGTGAGCGGCACCTGTGAGAGGGGCCTGGCTAGAGGAAAAGTGGGGAAGTGACTAGACACAAGAGGAGGCCCTAGGCACTCAGGATTGGAGACTCGCCCAGTCTGGGAGGAGGAGCTGCTGCACAGTGATTGGTTCCCGCGTATTGACAGGAGAAACTTGGCCTGGTGGGCACAGCGCCACCTACTGGAAGAGAAGTTAATCAAACTCTAAGACTGCATTTATTAGTGTTTTTTTTTTCTTTTTTCTTTTCTCTCTTTTTTTTTTGATTTTGATTTGGGGTTTTCTTTCATTTTCATTTTTCTTTCTTGTTTTTTAAATTTTTTTTTACAATTAAAAAATTTTTTCTCTTCTAATTTTAATTTTAATTTTTGTTTTATTCTTTTTTTATAATTTTTTTCTTTTTCTTTTTTTATTTCCTATTTTTTTCTTCTTTTGTCTTTTCATTTCTTTTCAATTATCTTATCCCCCCTTCCTTGAATTCTACCTGCTTACTCTCATTCTCTTTAGTGATTTCTTCCCTTCCCTTCTAATACCTTTCCTCCCAAGCATCAAATAAATTTATAGGAGTAAACAGTAACTCAGCAGTCAAACAGAACAAGAAGTAACATGAGCAGCTTCAAAAAGCAAGGAAGAAAAGGAGTACAAACAATGCAGGACAGCCTAAATATTCAGGAGGACCTAGAGTCATCGGAAAAATGTTCATATAAAGAACTCAAGGAACACCTTAGACAGATGGAATGGAACCTTAAAGAGGATACGAGACAGCAAATTCAAGCAGCAAAAGAACACATTGAGAATGAGTTACATAAACAGATAAAAGAAGAAGTTAAGCATCTTTATCAGGAGATAGAGATTATAAAAAATAATCAAACAATAATTCTAGAAATGAAGGAAACGATAAACCAAATTAAAAACTCAATTGAGAGTATCACTAACAGAGTGGAGCAAGTAGAAGCCAGAACGTCAGATACTGAAGACAAAATATATCATCTTGAAAAGAGTCTAGCCAACTCAGAAAGGCTGGTAAAAAATCATGAGAAAAACATCCAAGAGTTATGGGATAACATAAAAAAAACAAATTTACGAGTCATCGGGATAGAAGAAGGTACAGAGATTCAAACCAAGGGAATGAGTAACCTGCTGAATGAAATAATTACAGAAAACTTTCCAGAAATAAAAAAGGAAACAGATATACAAATTGAAGATGCATTCACGACACTGAGCACACAAAATCACAGTAGACCAACGCCAAGACACATTGTTATGAAGATATCCAATATACAGAACAAAGAGAAAATATTAAAAGCTACAAGAGAAAAGAGACAGATTACATTCAGGGGTAAACCAATAAGATTAACAACGGATTTTTCATCACAGACACTGAAAGCAAGAAGGTCATGGAACAATGTATTTCAAACACTGAAAGACAATGGATGCCAACCAAGAATTCTGTATCCAGCAAAATTAAGCTTCAGGTATGACAACGAAATAAAAATCTTTCATGATAAACAAAAGTTAAAAGAATTTGCAGCCAGAAAACCAGCATTGCAAAGCATTTTGAGCAAAACACTACACGAGGAAGAAATGAAAAACAATAACCAAAACCATCAGAGGGAAGTGCCTCGGTAAAGACAGAGGGTGAGGGGAAAGATAATCATGGAGAAACAAACTAAATTTTTTTAAAAAAGGATAAATAATCAAACATGGATGGAAGTACAAACCATATATCAATAGTAACTCTGAATGTTAATGGCTTAAACTCTCCAATAAAGCGACATAGGCTGGTATCATGGATTAAAAAAACAAATCCAACAATATGCTGCCTCCAGGAGACACATCTGATTGGAAAAGACATACACAGGCTGAAGGTGAAAGGATGGGAAAAAATATACCACGCACACGGTCCTCGTAAGCAAGCAGGGGTGGCCATCCTCATATCGAATAAAATCGACTTCAAGACTAAGTTAATCAAAAGGGATAAAGAAGGACACTATATACTGTTAAAAGGAACCATTCACCAACAAGACATAACAATTATCAATATTTATGCACCAAATAATGGCGCTGCGATATTCATAAAACAAATTCTCCTCAAGTTCAGGAATCAAATAGACGAAAACACAATAATTATGGGTGACTTCAACACACCTCTCTCACCATTGGACAGATCCTCCAAACAAAAGTTGAATAAAGAAACTATAGAACTCAATACCACAATCAATAACCTAGACTTAACTGACATATATAGAATATATCAACCATCATCAAATGGATATACTTTTTTCTCAGCAGCACATGGATCCTTCTCAAAAATAGACCATATATTATGCCATAGGGCAACCCTCAGTAAATATAAAGGGGTGGAGATAATACCATGCATTTTATCTGATCATAATAGAATGAAACTGGAAATCAATGATAAAAGAAGGAAGGAAAAATCCTGCATCACATGGAAAATGAACAATATGTTACTGAATGATCAATGGGTTACAGAAGACATAAAGGAGGAAATCAAAAAATTCTTAGAGATAAATGAAAATACAGGCACAACATATCGGAATCTATGGGACACAATGAAAGCAGTTTTAAGAGGAAAATTCATCGCTTTTATTTATTTAAAGATACTAAAATATTTATTTTATGTTCTGTCATCTATAGTTCAATGTCTAAAGTTTTTATTTATTTGGTTCTCTTCTTTTTATTTCTACTGACAGAGTTGATATTTCTTAGAATAGTGGGAATTCTTTGAGGCCTGACTTAGAAATGAAGTCGTCCAAAGATTGATATTTGACTCTATTGCATGTCTGGGGCCATCTTCAAATCGAATTCTGAGCTTGAGGTTTCTCAGACCACCTACATACATAGTGTGAAATCTGGATGTAGACCATGAGAAAGCTGTTGTGGTTATTAATGCTTGGAATTTTCCCCCCTTCTCTGCATTTATTCAGCACCAAGATAAAGCAATTTTCCCTGAAATTCTCCTTGGAGAGTTGGGGGAGGGTACTGGAATTGTTTTTAGTACATCAACATATAAGATTACCACTTTATGGTCCTGCTGTAAGTGGAGAAATCACTGTTGCATCCTTATACTTTCTAATCTGAGTGGCCTGTTTTGTTTTGATTTTTTTTCCTTTTCCCCCCCTCCTTCCTTTCTACTTCTGAGAGGTTATGGGAAAAAGCAGATTTCATGCTGTATTTACCTTTTATAGGTTCTGAGAGTCCGTTGATTTTTTTTTTAAAGAGAGAGAGAGAGAGAGAGAGAGAATTTTTTAATATTTATTTTTTAGTTTTCGGTGGACAGAACATCTTTGTTTGTATGTGGTGCTGAGGATCGAACCCGGGCCGCATGCATGCCAGGCTAGCGCGCTACTGCTTGAGCCACATCCCCAGCCCAAGTCAGTTGATTTTTGATTTCTGAATATTTCTTAATATCTCACTTCCTCATTGATACCTTTAAAAGGAAGTTTTCATACTTCTAGAATTTAATGATTTCATTAGAAGATCAGGAAGTTAATCCACCATAATTCTAGAAAAAGTTCATTTTTCTTTTAAAGGCAATTAAAATGAAAGCTATAGTTATTGTTACTGATGATCACATGACTTGAAATAATTTCTATACCCAAGATAGATTGGTTCAAAATTAACAAAGGTCATGTAACTAAATAAATGATTTATCTCATGCAGATATTGGGAGGGGAGAACACACCTCTATAGATAAATCCACAAAAATAATGTTAAGCCAAATGGGAATATTTGTACTGTTATTGCTTCTTTTTCATTTTTGCACAATTTCCTTGCAAGATATTTCTTGCAAGAATCCTACTAAGTTATATTTTTATTGTATGACCAGACTATGCTAAGAGTTGAGGCTGATAGTGACTAAGGGTAGTAATAGCTGCATTGCATTCCAATAAATTGACATATTTTTCTTCCCCTTTTATTGGCATTAAAGTAAGTTTCAGTGGGGGGTTGATGGTAGTTGTTGTTTCTTATAAATATTACTGTTATTTACTTTAAATTTTTTTTTAGTAGTTGATAGACCTTTATTTTACTAATTTATTTTTATGTGGTGCTGAGAATGGAACCCAGTGCCTCACACATGTCAGGCAAGTGCTCTACCACTGAGCCCCAGCCCCAGCCCCATTAACTTTTTTGGCATGAGTTTTTGGCACTTGTTTTGTTTCTAACAAAAACATTCTTAAAATGGTATTTGGGGTAATGGAGTATCAAATGTTTTAATGATTTAAAGTCTCATTTATGTTTGTTGACTTGAGATGATGCATCCTTCAAGTTTAATATGGTAGCTTTTAGCAAGTCACCAAAAGCTCTGTAAGGACTGGTTGTAGCAGTAGCCTCAAATTCCATACTGTAGGAAGTCTTAGAAAAAATTCTTTTTCTAGGGCTTTGGCTCCCCTTAAACCTGTCGACTTTTTCGACAAGACTTTTTCTCTTTATTCATCCAATTATCTCCTTCATTAGTTAAAACCTCTAGTCCTTAAACGTGAATCAAGTTTATATCGCTTTGTTGTAATACAGCAGATTGAAACTGTGTTCGAAAGGGGAGAGTGTCATTAGCTCTTAGCTGTGTACTTTTAAGGATTATTGGATCACTTGGGCCTGGCAGCATTGTCCCTAAATACCTAGCCATTCTTGAAAAGTTCCAAGAGTTGAAATTTAAAAATTAAATTTTCTGTGACCATTTCATCAGGGCAGCTTGAGATAAGATCAGGTGGAATTTGTGCTGCTGTTGCTATTATACATGCTGAGATATGTCTGCAGAATAACCAAGGCAAGACTCATTCCATAGGGTCTTGCCAGCTATGTGACATTTGGCCATCCTTATGGTATATAGAGGACTATATTGAAGCAATGGGATGCTGTAACCCATCATTTCATTCCTAGCTTATATTCTTTCCTTTTTCTTACTGGCTGGGTGGAGGAAGACTAGGAGATCTTCTTATCCTCTTAAGACTGTTTATACTCTACCTAGTTTATCTTACAAGTCTGTTCTCTGTAAAAGCTTAGTTATGCAGAGGGAAAAGAACCTACCTACTTTTATATCTACCACTGGGAGGAGAAAATTCACCTTAATCACACTAACTCAAATTTTCTTTGCAGGGGAAATCATGATCACCAAACTGTCAGAAAGCCTCTTTGGATCCAAAATGGATTTATGTGATTATCCTTTGGGATATTATAATTTTTATTATTCATGCCATTATTATTATATTATTATTATTTTGATGGAGTTTTTATTGTGACTATGAATAAAGTATTGTGCTAAGCCTTTTAGAGCAACCCTATGAAATAGATATATTATTGTTTTCATTTTCCAGTAAACTGAGGCTTAAGGACATTCAACTTGTCTGAGGTTACATACAGTAGAGCCAGGTCTCAAACAGACTTACTCTTAAGCAATCTGTGTACTAGATTGCCTCTCTAATAGAAAAGAATCCATCTTCTAAAACCTGTGCAGCCCCTTCCCAGTAGCACTAGAATCTCAGTGGAGCTTATTAGAAAGGTAGAATCAGCCCCACCCACCCCAAACTCAGTGAATCAGAATCTTCATCTTAACAAGATGATCATGTGATTCTTATGAACATTAGATTTTGAGAAGTACTACACAAAACAGAACATTAAAGAGACATAATATCAACTTTTGTCTATGAAGGCGCTATTGACTGAATGGTTGTGTTTTCACAAATTTGTATTTTGAAACCCTTATCCCCAATATGATGTTACTTGGTGTGTGTGTGTGTGTGTGTGTGTGTGTGTGTGTGTGGGCATCTTTGGGAAATAAATAGGTAACGAGGACAGAACATCATAAGAAGAGATACTAGAAAGATGATCTCTGTATTCCCTCCCTGTGAGGTCACAGTAAGAAGGTAGCCATTTGCAAATCAGGAGGAGAGCCCCCACCAGGAAGCAAATTAGCCTATGGTCTTTGGTTTAGCCACCCAGACTAAGACAGATACAGTGCAGTAATACAGAAAAAGACTTCGAGAGAAAGTTTATTAGATTATAAACTAAACCAGAGAAAGAAAAAAAAAGTGCTCTCTAGTTTTCCAGTCATTACCTGGAAATGACTTTATGCTAGTGTATAAGGAAACTTATATTTAGGCCTTAGATTCCAAGGGGCAATCCCTTCTGCAAGTCTCCTGATGGTTTTGTTATTGTTGTTGTTGTTGTTTGTCAATTCATATCAATGTTTGCTGAGATCCTGCTGTGTGCAATGCTATGCTAGGTGCTGGGAATAACAAATATAAATATCTTCTTTAATCTCAAGGAAGTTAGAGTGTGATAAAGGAGACAGATATGAAAACTACCTATAAATTAATCACTTCCCTCCTCCCCACCAAACCCACCAAGTAACATCACAGTGGGGATAAGGGTTTCAACATTCGAATTTGGGGAGACACAACCATTCAGTCCATAGCACCATCTGTAGACAAAAGTTGATATTATCCTCTACAAAGACTTCGTTTTTCAGTCTCCCTGTTCAAGCTAATCTGCCTTTTTAATGTTCTATTTTAGCATAGTGCTTCCAAAATTTAGGAGTGGTCAACCATGCTCTCTATTTCTAAGGACATATAAGTGTTAACATTTTCCTTTATAGCAATCATTTTCATGCCTGTGTGTCTTATCACACCTGATTAAATTGTGGATCTATTTTTAGAACACAATAGTAGTTGCTTTATGGAACCTTGTAAAAGCAGTCAGTATTCACTTAGATGAACCAAGTGTCTGCTTGTTATTAAACACCAACATTTATTTTGATTGGTCAGTGTCCATATCATACCACGTGTCCAATTTTTGAGTAGCACCTCTGGATATAGGTAACACTAATCTCCTTTACTTAATCAATCAAGCTTCTATAGAAAGTAAGAGATGCAAAAGGAACTTCGTGCTAGGACTTTGTCCAGTCTTCTTTCTCTTAAAATGCAATTCTGAACTACTTAATTCTTAAGTTCTTTTTTTTTTCATCATGTCCCATTTTTTCCTATTTGACTTTAGAATTCTTGTTTCTAGCTTAATTGCTATACCTTAACTGAATATTCTCTGATCTCCTCAGGTAAATTTTATTGCTTTTACTTTTGTGTTTTGGTTCTGCACCTGTTACAGATCTTGTTTCATTTTGCTTCATTTATAGGTGATTTTCATATCTGTCTCCTTTATTACACTCTAAGCTCCTCAAGATTCAAGAAGATATTTATACTTGTTATTCCTAGCATCTAGCGTAGCATTGCACACAGTAGGATCTCAGCAAACATTGATATGAATTGACTAATGAACCATCAAGAGACTTGCAGAAGGGATTACTCTGTGGAATCTAAGGCCTAAATATAATTTTCCTTATAGACTAGTGTAAAACTATATGTATACATAGTAATGAGGATATTTGGATTGAGTCAACGAAACAGAGGGGAGCATTCTTCAGTGTATTTCAAGGAATGTGACACTGATTGGACCAATTACCTTTGACTTTCCCTGGCTCAGGCATGAAATACCCAAGTTCAACATGATAGCAAAATCCTTGAGCAAAAATATTGACTGCAAAATTATTCATCCTTATAAGGGTAAGAAAAAAAAATAATTACTCACTGAAAATTTCTCAGTAGATCTTAAGTCAGTCTTACATGAGTTAGGTAGGCAAATCCAAGCAAGTGGGTTTCATTTGTTCTTATTTTTATACTTTAAACTTCTGCTGCTGAGCCTGTAACATTATACTCTAAACCATGGGCAGAGGCAATTTGGTATTGTCATCTGGCGGCTATTCATTACTACCTGTGACTGAGAAAGACTTTAAAAATGAATAAAGAAAGTTTTTTTTTGAGTCCAGGAAAAAGGATGTAAGCCAGGCCAACAGTTCCTTTTCCTGTCCTTATGGAGTTGAAGATCCCAGTGTTTTTTTTTTTTTTTTTTTTTTTTTTTTTTTTTTTTTACTTTTTAAAATTTCTTTATTTATTTTTGTCTTTTGGTACTGGGGATTGAACCCAGAGATACTTTGCTACTGAGTTACATATCCAGCCCTTTATTTATTTATTTATTTATTATTTTGAGAAAGGATCTCACTAAGTTGCTTAGGGCCTTGCTAAGTTGCTCAGCCTGACCTCAAACTTGCAATCCTCCTGTGTTCTTGGTTGCTTGGATTACAGGCATGTGCCACCACACCCAGCTTACTTTAAAAAAAATAATATGATTAGTATTTAAACTATTATTCTAGTTAAGGTCAGTCAGAATTGATATATACAAATTAAATATGTCTGTTTGTTATCTCAATATTGGGTACACAGGTGTTAGTTCAAATGTGAAGCAGATGAGACAGCAGTGCTACACTAGCAGTTATCCCCATGATCACATTTTTTGTGACTCAGGTAACTACTGTGGGAACTACTTAAATGTCAGATTGTGGTAGAAAATAAAGTCTTTGTTATTAGCCCTCTGGCTAGTTATCTCTAACTCTGAGATGCGTCTACCTGGAGTTATTGACATAACTGACATCAAAGTGAACCTGATGGAATAGTTTTCCAAGAGAAGGTTTTGTTGTTACTCAAGGGTCTGCCATTACTTTTGACATTCTAAAGTCAAACATATTCTCAGTGTTTACGAGAAGCATCCACAATTATAACCACCCTTTTCATGGGTAATAGCACCTTTCTCCCAGGGGTGTGAGTGCTTCACAAGCAGAAGGGGAAAATGGTGTGGGAGAATCTGGCCCTAGGCAATTAAGAGCTGCAGTTCTTCACAGCAAGCATGAAACATTGGGAAGACAATTTAGGATAGGAAATGAAGAATACTGGGTACAGCTGAGACTGAAAGGGGAATTTAGCAAGACATTGATGACCTGACTCAGAATTTCTCCAGCTAAATTTAACCATGACTTTTAAAAAAGACCCTGAACATCTTTGGTATTTACTCATAATAGTTTACATGTCAGATAATGGTTAAAGGCATCTATTAGGTTCATAAATTTACCTAATCTCAGAACTATTTTGTCTTAATTTATGCATGCTTTGGTTTGAATATAATTTGTCCCTGCTGAAGCTCATATTGGAATTTAATCTCTTTTATGAGCTATTAAGAGGTGGGACCACGTAGGACCTTTAAGAGGTGATTAGGGCTCTGCCTTCAGAGTGGATTAGTTCACTCATGGGATTAATGTGTTAATGGGTTAAGAGTGGTTCTGCTATAAAAATCAGTTTGGCTGGGTCTCTCACGTGATCCTTGTCTCTTGCCATGTGATACTGTGTGTTTTCTGGGGACTCTGCCAAACAAGAAGGCCATCACCAGAATGGCCCCTTGACCTTGGACCAGAACCTTGAGCCATGATGTCACCCTTTACTTTGTAACTTAACCAGTCTGTGGTATTCTTATTAGCTATAGAAAACAGACTACAAAAGTGCACATTTTGTAAGTGCAATCAGAACATCCTTTTTTTTTTTTCTGGAACAGACACTACCTCATACTATTTGTTGCTTTTAGGCTTTGGACTACTAAGAGTAGGATCTAGGCCTTACTTCACATTGGTATGCCCAGTACTTATTTTATGTTTTCCTTATATTAAATGCTTAACAAATGTTTGGTTAAATTGAAATTTTATAGGTACTTCATTTAAAACTGTTTTTCTGCTTAGTTACTTTTGGTTTTATTTATTTTTGTATACATAAGATTGCACTCACTCATATGTTATAACTACAGATTTGTTCCAGGATGTTATCTGGAATTTTATGTTTTGAATAATTTTACATAGAACCTGTATAAATTTAAAGATTCTGTCATTAAAGACTATTCTACTAGTTTGTGAGATAGTTTTTAAAAGCAAAGAATATGAAATTTAAATTTTCATATTTTTTAGACTTACTTTTTAAAATTGGTATTACATATAAAAGTGGAATTCATTGTGATATATTCATACATAACATAATTTGGTCAGTTTCTTTCTCCTGTTCATCTCCTTTCACATACCCTCATCTTCTTCCTCTGTTCTTCGATTGTCCCTTCTGTTTTATATTATTTAATTTTAAGAGCAAATAATGAGTTTAAAAGTGTCTATTTAAAGAACTGAGGATGTGGCTCAAGCGGTAACACATTCTCCTGGCATACGCAGGGCACTGGGTTCGATCCTCAGCACTACATAAAAATAAAGACGTTGTGTCCACCGAAAACTAAAAAATAAATATTAAAAAATCTCTCTCTCTCTCTCTCTTAAAAAAAAGAATCACCTACTTAAAACTTACATTCTTGGGATAGAATCTTTAGATTCGACTGCAATGGTTTAAATTTTCACCAAAAATGTTACATTGTATTTTTCAGGTTAAATTTCATGATAACTGTAGTAGCAGTATGCATTTCAAAAACATGTAGAGCTTATTTCTTTTGGAAGACACAGAGCTGGTGAGACCAGTTCTTTAATGTTTTGGAAAGCACAGGCATAATACAAGGAAGTAACCCCTACAAGAAACAAATTTAATAGGATTTAAAGATGTGGAAGAAGCCCCCACACTGATCCAAGGGTTCTGTAGTTTAGTAACAATACTACTGTTAATTACATTACTGTTATAGATTGGATCTAAAAATGTCCGTGAAGAGCTCACTTGTTAGTAATGTTCAGAGATAAAAAGATTGGTTGATGAGAGCTGTAACCTCTCATAATGAACTGATCCATCAGATGGATTAATTATTTGAATGAACTGTTGAGTGAAAATATAGGCAGGTGGCTGGAGGAAGTAGGTCCCTGGAGGTGCCTTGGACTATTTCAGTCCCTGGCCCCTTCCTCTCTCACTCTCTCTGCTTCTCATATGAGCTTTTCAGTTTTTCCCATCTATGCCTTTGCACCATGATTTTCTTGGCTCACCTCAGGCCCCACAGCAATGGAGTCACCAGATGGTGGACTGAACTTCTGGAACCGTGAGCCCAAAACAAACTTCTCCTCAAGTAGTTCTTGTGAGATATTTTCATGACAGAGATGAAAAGCCTAACTAACACACTTACTCTCGTTTCCTCTTTGGACCTTAGGACTGGAGAGACAATTATATTCTTCTGTTCCTAGCACACTACCATTTTCTATTCAAGGCTACTCTCTTAATTTATCATTTTTATCCTTCCATCTCTGGCTCCATCTCTACTTCTTTCCCTTCCACATGTACCCCCTACTCAAAATCCGCAAAGCTACATTTTACAGTGAATATGGATGAATACTTGGGTAAAGGTAAAAAGAAAGACAAGGAAATGATTACCTGAAAAATAAGGGCAGTGGGTATGCTTGGGGAAAGGGAGCGGAATATAACTGAGAAGGGACCTTCAGGATTTTGAGGACATTGGTAATGTTCTATATATTTACCTGGGGGTTTAAATTTTTATTTTTCAATAGTTGAGTAAGATGTGCATTTACATTATGTGCTCTTTTGCATGTGCATTATATTTCAAAGTTTGAAAACATTTTTAAACATATGCAAGTTGACAAGGATATCAGGAAATGGGATCCCTCATGCGTTGCTAGTGGCAGTAAAGAGCACAATCATCCTGAAGAGCTAAGTATTACCATTGGAGTTCAGCAGGCAGACTCCTCCTCACCCAGCAATACCACTGCTGGCTATCTACCCCAGAGAAATTGACTCCCAGGTACAAGATTATTCTTTGCAACATCCATTTGTTTATCTGCTTTGGCTGGTGTGTAGTTGGAAGCAACTCAGGTATTTTGCAGACAAGAAAGTGATAAGTAAAATCTGATGTATATATATTAAGGAGAGATAGGCAGCAATAAGAAGCAATGATCTAAAAGAGGCATAGAATAAGATGGATTTATCTATCTATTTTTTATTTATTTATTTATTTATTTATTTATTGGTATGGGGGATTGACCCCAGGGATGCTTAACCGCTGAGTCACATTTCAGCCCTTTTTATATTTTATTTAGAGACAGGATCTTGCTGAGTTGCTCAGGGCCTCACTAAGTTGCTGAGGCTGGCTTTGAACTTGCAATCCTCCTGCCTCAACCTCCTGAGCCACTGGGATTACAGCCGTGTGCCACCATGCCCAGCTTCATTTGATTTTTAAAACAGTGTAAGAAAAGGTAACATACAACATGATATCTATGCCCTTTACATAAATGTAAAAAACAGCCCCCAAAATACATTTTTTGGAGATTCATACTTACCAGGACACACAATATGTATATACATAAGTACATATATGTACCAAATACCTACCCCTGATTTTTGAACTATGTAAATATTCTTTTGAATCTGGATTCTTTCACTTGATATTATGTTTAGGAGATTCAACCATATTGTTGTATACTGCTATAGTTAATGTATTTTTTCTGTTGTGTAATAGTCCACTGTGTGATCATACCTATAATACACTGCAATTCATGTATCAATTCTAATATGGATAGATATTTAGGTTCCAAAAGCTTTTGGATATTATAAATAAAGTTGTTATGGACATTTTTATACATGACTCTTGGGCCTAAGATGCACTTATTTATGTTGGATATATACCCTGTGAATAGGATTGCTGGATCACTTGGCATAAGCATATTCAGCTTCAACAGGTGATGCTTCACAGTTTTCTAAAATGGTTGTATTAATTTCCATTTCCCAGCAGCAGCACCTGAGAGTTTCTGTTATTTAAAATTGCATTATAGTTAGTATGTTCAATTTTGTCCCTCTGATCTTTTATTATGAAAGATTTCAAACAAATGGCAAAATTTGAAGACTTTTCAATGAACATCTGAATAGCCACCACCTACACTCTACCATTAACATATTGTTTTAGCGTCCAGAACTTTCAAACCCTCTCTTTGTGTTCTGTTTTTAAATATTTTTATTGGGGTGAGATTCACATAAAGTGAAAGTAATCATTCTAAAGTGAACAATTATGTGGCATTCATAATTTACTCATTCATGGTGTTGTGCAATCACCACTAGTCCAAAACATTTATCATGTTCCCAAAAAACTCCTTATCCATTATTCAGCTAACCCCATTCCTTTCTCTCCCTAGTCCCTGACAGCCTCTAATCTGTTTTTCTGATTGCTTTCAAGATTCATTGACATTGCAGGATGTATCAGTATTTCATTCCATTTTCTGACTGAAGATATTTATTGTCTATGTACATCACAATTTGTTAATGTCTTCATCCATTGATTGAGGGACAGCTGGGTTGTTTCCACATTTTGGCTATTATGAATAATGCTGCTATAAATGTTCCTGTACAAACATTTATACAAGTACCTTTCTCTCCCTCCTTTTTGCAGCATTTTGAGACATGATCTCACTAAGTTTTCTGGCTGGCCTCAAACTTGTGATCCTCCTATCTCAGCCTCTCCTGTAACTTGGGTTAGGGACATGCACCACAGTGCCTGGCTTACGTTTTCATTCTTTTGAATCTATTTCTAGGAGTGGAATTGCTGGGACATATGGCAATTCTGTTTAACTTTTTAAGGAACCATCAAACTGTTTTCCACAACAGCTGAACCATTTTACATACCCACAAGGGTGCCTATTTCTCCACAGTTTATCAACATTTGTTCATCTTTTTTGATTATCATTATCCTAGTGAGTGTGAAGTGGTTGGTATTTACTGTGTTTTGATTTGCTTTCTCTAATGACTAATAATGTTGAGCATCTTTTTTATACTCATTTTTGCCTTTTATTTGTCTTCTTTGAAAAGTACTTATTCAAATCTCTTGTCCATTTAAAAATTATTATTGAATTTCAAGAGTTCTTTATATATTCTGAATGTTAGACCCTTATCAGATATGTAATTTGTGAATATTATCCTCCATTCTCTAGGATGTCTTTTTACTTTCTTGATAATGCCCTTTGATGCATAAACATAATTTTGATGAATCCCAATTTACCTACTTTTGTCATCGTTCTGCTATTAGTGTCATAGCCAAGAATTCACTGCCAAATCCAAGGTCATAAAGACTTACCTTTGTTTTAGTCTAAGAATTTTATAGTATTAGCTCTTGTATTTAAATTATTGATACATTTGAGTTAATTATTATATATGGAGTAAGATAGGGGTCCAACTTTATTTATTTATTTTTAATTTATTTTTTGCATGGAGATATACAACATCACTTGTACTACTGACAGTCAACTATATTTGTTTTATAGAATCAAACTGATAGCTGGAAAATGGTCAAGGTGGGAGAATTTACACAACACAAATTTGCAAACTGCAAATTGACTCTTACAAGACAGGAGTTTTCCTCCTTCTGTATAGCTGGTTATTAACCATTTACCATCACACCACTGTCTTTAACTAGAGGACATGGAGAGCGTCTCAATACACATTCTCTGTTATTTAATTTTATAGTATTCTAGAAGAGTAACATCAACTCCCACAGACCCTTTGGTAAATATTGACTCTTTATTGACATCTTTATAATACTGAGCCTTTGAATGCATGAACATGGGATAACCCTCATTTTATTTAGATCTTCTAAATTTTATTTTTGTAATGGTTTTAAATTTTTTCTGTATAGAGGTCTTACAGATCTTTTGTTATATTTAATCTTGTTTGCTTTTGGTGATGTTCTTTATAAATAATATTTTAAAATGTCTATTTGCCTATCTGTTGTTGGTAAATAGAAATAAATTGATTTTAGTTTATTGACTTTGTGTTTGGCAACTTTATTAAAATTGCTTATTATTTTAAATAGTATATCCACAGACTATTTTGCATTATCTATGTATGCAAATAAATGTAAGCATATATAAATGTGAATGGAAGTAATGAGAATGGGCATTCTTATCTCATTCCACATTTCAAAAATAAGATATGGACCTTTCATTAAGTATGATGGTGCTGCAGGATTTTAAATAGATCATCTTTATTGAATTAAAGAAGTTCACTTCTGTTACTGGTATGCTGAAAGGTGGTTAAATGTATTGACAAGGATTCAGATATTTGTTCTGAATCTATGAACACAATCATATGATTTTTCTCTTTTACTGCATTAAAGTTCTGAATCTTATTGATTGGCTTCAGAGTGTTACTCCAATATTGCATTTCTGAAATAAGTATATCTTGGTCATGCATTATCCTCTCTATATGTTGCTGAATTTTGTTTGAATTTTGTTTGCTAATATTTTTTTGTTTTGGATTCTAAATTATGTTCATGAACGAGATTCATCAGTAATTTTTCTTCCTCAAAATGTTTTTGTCAGACTTTGCAATAAGATTGACATTTATTGCACATTTGATGGAATTGGATTGTTGAAGAGGCCTGGGTGTGAAGTTTCCTTTGTGAATTATATTTTATATTAGTAATTAATGAACTATTTAGATTTTTCTACTTCTTGTGTCATTTTGGTAAATTATATATTTTTAAAAATTTTTTATTTTTTAGTTGTAGATGGACACAATATCTTTATTTTATTTATTTATTTTTATGTGGTCCTGAGGATCAAACCCAGGGCCTCGCACATGCTAGGCAAGTGCTCTACTGCTGAACCACAACCCCAGCCCTTGGTATATTGTATTTTCTAAGAAGTAAATTTTATTTAAAATTTTAAATTTCTCCTCATAAACTTGCTCATAAGCCCCTCTTAATATTTTTTAAATGACTGGTATCTGTAGTCATTTTTTCTTTTTTACTTATATGTTGTATATCTATGATTTCTATCTTTGCCTTGATCATAAATTTTAATAGTGTTCTCAATAAATTTATTTTGATTTATTAAACTTCTTTTGTAAGATTTTTACAGTTTTAGTTTTGATATAATTTTAATTTTTTTCTATTTTTGATTTAATTTCCTATTCTTTTCCAACTGTCTTTTGAATAAAACTTACCTCATTCACTTTCAGTCTCTCTTTTTTTCTAACATGCATTTAATGCTATGAATTTCTCTTGAAGCATTTCTTTAAATCACACAAGGTTTGATATTTTAAAATTTCAATTCAAAGTATTTTTCATGAGTTAAACAGGAGGAATAAATTATGGTGGTCTATTACATGGTACAGTGACTGTTGCTAATAATAATGTGTATTTAAAAATAAAAGAGAGGATTTTGAATGTTATCATCACAAAGAAAGAATAGATGTTTGAGGTAATGGATATGCTAATTACCCTAATTTGATCATTATGCAATGGATATATGTATTTAAACATCACACTGAACACCCAAAATATAAATAATTACATGTTAATTGTAAATAAAATAAAACTTTAAAAATATTTCTATTATTTCTTATTTGGCCCTTGCATCACATAGAGATAGATTTCTTATTTTCCAAATATAAGGAAAATTTAAAGTTTTTTTTAAATTGATGCTTAGTATAGTTGCATTGTAGTTGTAGAACTTAACACTGTATAACATCAGTTATTTAAAATTCTTTTGAGACTTACTTTGCAGAATATGCTAAATTTTTAAAAATTGTTTTATGTGCTTTTGAGTTGTTTGATGTGGTGTTACATCAATTGTGTCTAGTTTCCTCTTGTTTAAATTATATATCTGGTATATTCAATTAACTTCTAATCATGCATTGTCTGTCTCTACCTCTGGTTCTCTAACATTTGCTTTATATATTTGAGACTACATTATTAGGTGCATACAAATTTAGAATTGTTACATCTTCCATACGAACTGAACTGAGCTTTTTGTTGTTAAGTATCACTTTCTTCTTCTAATGAAGTGTTTTTTTTTTTTGCCTTAAATACTACTTTGCCTGATGTTACTACAGATATACCAGCTTCCTCTTTGTAGGTGTTTGCATGGTATATGTTTTTCTTTCATTTCACTTTTAGTTATATTGACTTCTTAACATGTATTTTTTAAATTTATATGACAATCTGTCTTCTTAATAGAGCATTTAGTTCACTAGTATTTATTGATCACAAGTATAGATATCTCTTCTTTGCTAATTAATTTGCTAATTTGCTAATTAGGCTTCTGTTAAACTAAAGATAATAGGTAGTCCTTTCTGAAATTTTTATTGTAGGTTCACATTTTTTAGGTGTATCACAACTATTGAGAAAATTTCCATTTTGGTTTTTAAATTCTCTGTGAAAAAGGAATAAGATAGTGAATGTGGTTTCAAGCTGAAATATAAAGCAATTAGATTTCATACGGGATAGCTATTAGAAGCACCATGCCAACAAAAGAGCCATATCAAGTTTCAAATACAGTCAAACCTGATCTTCACTTTGGCATTGACGAAGCAAGAAAATATCTAGGCTTATTGAATTATAATTACAGCTATATGAATCACACATCACTATATACATAGCAAAGGTGATTTAATCTGTGACATAAAAAGGGCCTTTTAATGAGGTTTTACTAAAATTTTAATAGCCTGGAGAAAGTAATAAGGGAGTCATGGATTAAGTGTATTGGTGTGAAGCAGGAAGGATCTATGAAATTATCACTGAAGAATTAAAAATACATTGAGGCTGGGGTCAGGATTGGGAAGGTGTGCCTGAAGTTAATGACTTTGTAGGTGTTTTGAGGTCCTTGTACTAAAGTACCAGATCAGAATAGACATTTATAGAAATCAAGAAAAATAGGATTGTTGAATCCAAACATAGAATACTGTCACAGATTGAAATAGAAATATCAAAAAATATCAAAAATTACTAGAATATAGGGTATCTCTCAGGGGTCGAATACTTGCTCTAGTATGGTCAAGGCCCTGGGTTACAGTCCCAAAACTATGAAATAAATAAAAGAATTAGAATAATAGTAAAAAAGTATTTTTGAGAGAAACAAGGAAATTTGAATACTGATTATTAGACGACAATAACAATAATTTTGTAAGGGTGATAACATTGTAGTAGTGTAATAATAATAATAATAATTTTGCAGAGGTGATCATATTGTGGTGAAATAAAATATTATCCTTATGTGTTAGGCATGGTGGTGCATGCCTGTAATCCCAGCACCTCGGGAGACTGAGGAAGGATTACAAGTTCATAGTCAGCCTCAGCAACTTAGAGAGGCCCTAAGCAACTCAGGGAGACCCTGTCTCTAAATAAAATATTTTTAAAAGGGCTGGGGGGTGGGGTGGTAGCTCAGTGGTAGTGCACTTGCCTAGCATGTGAGAGGCACTCGGTTTGACCCTCAGCACCACATATAAATAAATTAAATAAAGGTATTGTGTCCATTTACAACTAAAAAAATTTTTAAAAAGGGCTGGGGATGTGCTAAGGATGTGCTCAGAGGTTAAGCACCCCTGGGTTCAATCTCTGGCAATTAACATATATAATATTAATGTATATAATATGTATTATATATATATATATATAAATCCTTATGTTATAGAGATACACATAGATACACATAGAACTATTAAGGTGGAAATGATGTAATGTCAGGAAATAATTTTAAAATATTAGGGTAATGATGAGAAAGGAAGATTAAAAAAGGAAGAAAACAAGTGTGCTAAAATATTAAAAGCCATTGAATTATGATTAATAGGTATTGTGAAGGTGTATTATACTATTTGTCTAATTTAGTCTAAATTAGGTCTTGATTGATTAAATAATACCAAGTTTAAGTTACACAAGCATAATCTGAACCCATGATCTTACCCATAAGTAGCTCTTATTTACAGGAATAGCACACGCCATAATGATTGCAACAGAAAGCACAGTGACTTGCAATTTCATAGCGTTCCTGTTTGAAAGGAAGTTTATTTCTAGAGTGGATCAGCAGGAGGGGAAGAGCACAAAGAAGGAATATGAGAAAAGTCTGAATTATATAGGAATACAGAGGAAATTTAGAGACAAAGTCAGCCCTTCTCTGTGTATCAGTGAGAAAAGAGTCTCCTCCTCATTCAGTTGGGTCTTTGAGCTCTGTATCATGTGCAGATAATGCTTGTGTGACTTTTGGCAAGTTCATTTCTTGGTGATTTGGTTTTCTCATGTGGAAAATTAGACTAACCATACTTAAATCTGACTGCCTCACAAAGAACATGGGAAAGCTAATGGGTTAATGCTGGAAAAGAGCTCAAACTTCTTTTGATGAAAGTACCATTATCAATCATAGCCTAGAAACATTTGGATTCTTAAATGATGGTCTAAAGAGATTACATAATACTGTCCATGTGCATTTATTAGAGTAGATACTTTTTCAAGTTATAGCTGTGGTTTCTAATTTAACCAATCTCATTTTATTTAATCAACCCATTCTAAATGAACTTGGAACTCTGTCAAAGAGAGCAAGATAGATA
The DNA here is from genome assembly GCF_045843805.1 of Urocitellus parryii. Taxonomy (NCBI): domain Eukaryota; kingdom Metazoa; phylum Chordata; class Mammalia; order Rodentia; family Sciuridae; genus Urocitellus; species Urocitellus parryii. Next base: position 61,517,848 of record NC_135531.1, on the reverse strand, counting down.
ATTTTACTTATTTTCTCAACTGACTATTCTTTAATTATACAGTTTTTCCCAGTGAGACTATAGCCCCTCTGAAAATAAAACTCTTAGTGACTTAGAAATAAAGGTAATTTAGAGCCCTAATTTTTTAAAAGTTTTTTTTTTTTCACTTAGTAAAAAATACCAACTTTAATGTACTGGAAAAACAAATGGAAATATATGTTGAGAATAATTTCCTCTAATATTTTCAATGAATAATCTAGGGGCTTAACTTATTTAATCTTCTGGAGCTTTGAATAGAATGTTTTTCTTAAATGTGCTTGTACACACACAAGATGCCATAGCTTTTGTTACCATGCTTGGCAAATAGAAGGCCCTGCATTCAATCAAACCCTAGCACCAAAAGAAAAAAAAAGTTAGTAGTGAAAACTCATGAAAAACATTAAATGCATGTCTTGAATTGAAATAATTTTGAAATGAACTTCACATTTAGCATAAACATATAAACTCCTTTAATAAATATGAAACATTTATAAAATTAAAAATAATTTTAATTGTTCAATTTAAATGCAAACTAAATAGGTTCTATCAATACTGTTTTAGAAAAAAAGAATTTTAAACCTGGTACAAATCTTCATTAGAAGCTATTTTCAAGTTTCATCTTAAATAATTACTTCTCAACAAATATAATTTTGTTTGAATCTTTTAGTAGGTTATGCTAGAAATAATTTGATAGGGCTGTGGGTAGATTAAATTTGGAAAGAACAAAGACTAAATACTTGGCGTTAAATAACAATCTGAACTTTCAATTTAATTATCATGCTGATTATTTAGTAAATAAAGTGAATAAAAAATTAATGTTCTTAGAAAATCATCCAGTGTAATTAATTATGGTGCCTACAGCTGAAATTCAGTTTGATAAGTTTGCTAAGATATACTTTCAAAATAATTTATAGGAGGTTTAGATAAAAACTACTCATTATATATGCAAGTACATAAGACAGTAGTTAAAACAAGTTTATTTAACTGAAAATAAATAACCAGCAGCACATTGTAATAAATATTTTTCTTTTAGTATTCATTATGGTGATTCACTATTGAATTATTCTTATCAAGTGCCTGAAATTATAATTATTGAATATACAAATTCCATTATTTGATATCAGCTGAGAAATATGTTCTCAAACCTACTCCTGGCATTTAGCTACAGATCTCAAAAGTATTTTTCAGTTTAATAAATGTAATGTCCTTGCTTTGAAAGTCAGAGAATCTGAGTCTTAGACACTTAATGTTTTTGCAGAGGTCACAAATAAAATTAGTAACAGTTGTAAAGAAAAATCTACTTCTCACTGAGCTTAAGTATTTGGGATTAAGTTTATGCTGTACATGATCTATACATATTTTAAAAATCATATATTATTGAATCCTTAAAGATAAATTAATCCCTGGAAAAAAAATTCACATTTTGTTCTTTTGGAAAATTTTTGTTTTTGAACTATTTTATTTGGAAAGTCACTTATCTTACTTTAATCAAAACATTTCAAATTTGTTGCTATTTCAGAATTTAAAGAACTTGCTCAAAGTGAAGAAATAAATTAAGGAAATATTTTTCATATGGACATTCATCATTGGAGTAAGAGGAATTCCTTATTAAAGTGGATTCTGATTTGTACCATATGAAAACAAATAACTTAGGAAAAACAAGGCTATAATGCCACCTGGGGGCTTTTAGGGACATCACAGTTCACTAAAACTAATAATCCTATAGGGTAATTTATAATTACAACTCCATTTGTCCTTCAGAACGATAATTACCATTTATTTTCCCCTTTTTGTTGATTTTTATATTGATTACACAGAAGAAACATAGTTAAAAATATTACCCTATTTTCTACAATCTACATAATGGAGAATTGTGTCTTTCCTATAACCAAATAGTGTTCTTCCTCTTAAGAGGCAGGGTATGTATAACTTAATATGTCTAAAATTTTACATTACATTATGAGATGCAATAGGATCACAGAGTTCAGCTCTAGAAGAACATGCTCAAAGAAAAAGATAAATAGTATGCGTCTATGATAGTGAAAATGCCAATCCTCCTACTTTTTGCTCACTTTAAAAATCTGTAGGAGAGTTAGCTGAACCAGCAGGACCACGTTAGGGAGGTGGCATTTGAGAAGTGGTTACAATGCAACACTCTTTTTTGAGGGAGTTCATTTGCATTTACTATGTTGTAGAGTCTACTGGATGCCTATTGTTTGCTGAATATTGCTTAGAAAAAAAGAAGTATTATAGTTATATATAATAGCGGGGTTCATTTTGACCTCATTATAGCTGCATGAAATTTAATTTGCTCCATTTCAGATCCCAGTGCTTCCTCTTTCCCTGCCTTTCTCCCTCCTCCTTTTTTACTTCCTCTAATCTACTGATCTTCCTTCTATCTATCTATGTATCATCTATCTCTCTGTCATTTTCCTAAATTTGTGCTTTATAAATGTACCTAAAGGTGGAATTCACTGTGGTATATTCATTTATGTACACAGCACAATTTTGTCAAATTTATTCCCATTTCTTCTCTTTTCCAGTCTCTCCCCCCACAATCTCCTTCCTCTACTCCACTGATCTCCCCTCTATGTGAGATTCCCTAACCCCCCTTGCTTTGTTCTGGCTTCCACACACGAAAGAATATATCCCACCCTTGACTTTCTGAGTCTGGCTTTTTTCACTTAGTATGATGTTCTCCAATTCTATCCATTTTCAAACAAATGCCACAAGTTCACGTTTTTATTCATTCATTTTTATGGCTCAGTAAAACTCCTTTGTGTATATGTGCCTCATTTCTTAATCCATTCATCTGTTAATAGGCACTTGGGCTGGTTCCATAACTTGTCTATTGTGATTTGCACTGCTATAAACATTGATGTGCATATTTCACTGTGGTATGCTGATTTTAGTTCTTTTGGGTAAATACAGAGCGGTGGGATTACTGGGTCATATGGTGGTTCTATTCATAGTCTTTTGAGGAACCTCCATATTAATTTTCAGAATGGTCGTACTAATTTGCAGTCCAATTAACAATATATGAGCTTATTTTTTCCCCCACATCCTCACCAACATTTATAATTATTTGTATTCTTGATGATTGCCTGAGAACCTCTAGTGTCCCAATCATGCCCCACTTAGAGAAATGGGGGGCGTAAGGAATAGCAATAATGGTAGCAACCAAGGTGAAGCCTTAAAATGAATGTTCAGTGCCTACTATGACATTTATAACACTAATTGCCATATGAAGAGAAATGGTGGGGTCAGAATTTAACATTAGCATGAACAATAGAGGACTGTGAACTAGATCTAGCATAGAACAGCAAGTGTCAGGTACAAGATCCACTGTATTAATAACCACAGCAATATGAATGGTGGGGAGTAGGACTTATATCAACTAAACAGTTCTATCAGATAGTGAAGTTACAGTTTCTTAAGTAAAAAGAAAATGAGGTAGGAAGTCAAAAGAAAGTTTGCAATATTTAAAATGTGGACAGGAAGTAGAGATGTAGCAGGAGGAGTGAAAAAACAACAAAAAGTAGAGAAATAAATAAGGAGAGAAAGGAAGAGTAAACAAGAAAATTTGGCTTTTAGAGGGGGAAGAAAGTGAAGAAGGAGGAATAAGAGGGAAAAAAACCCAAAGGAACAAAAAAAAATCAAGCCAAAACAAACCCCCATACTTTATTATACATTTTTATTTTTTATTATTTTTAGTTATACATTACAGTTGAATTAATTTTGACAAAATTATACATGCATACATTATATCTTATTCTAATTATGACCCTATTTTTGTGGGTATACACAATGGTGGGGTTTGCTTAGGTTTTTTCATACATGTACATAAGAAAATCATGTTAGATTCATTCCATTGTCTTTTCTATTCCTATTCCCCTTCCGTACCATTTATTCCCATTTGTCTAATCTACTGAACTTCTGTTCTTCCTCCACACACACACACGCACTTTATTATGAATTAGCCTCCACATAATATCAACAAAAACATTCAACCTTTGATATTTGGGGATTGACTTATTTTACTTAGCATAATAGTTTCCAGATCCATTCATTTACTAGTAAATGTCATTGTCATTCTTCTTTATAGATAAGTAATATTCCATTGTGTGTATATACCACATTTTCTTTATCCATTCATCTATTGAAGGGTATCTAGGTTGGCACTATAGCTTAGCTATAGAGTTGTGAATTATGCTACTATGAACATTGATGTGGCTGTATCACTATAGAGTATTGATTTTAAATTCTTTGGTTATATGCTGAGGAGTAGGATAACTGGGTCAAATGGTGGTTTCTTTCCTAGTTGTTTTGAGGAATCTCCATACTGCTTTTCAAAGTGGTTGCACCAATTTGCAGTTCCACCAACAATGTATGAGTGTACCACATCCTCAGCAACGTTTATCATTGCTTATATTGATAGTTGCCATTCTGACTGGTGTGAGATGAAATCTTAGTGTAGTTTTGATTTTCATTTCTCTAAATGCTAGAGATGTTGAACATTTTTTCATATATTTGTTGGCCATTCATATTTCTTCTTTTGAGAATTGTCTGTTCAGTTCCTTTGCCTATTTATTGATTGGGTTACTTTGCTCTTTGGGTGTTAATTTTCTTTGTATATCCTGAAAATTAATGATTTATCTGAGGTGCAAGAGGCAAAGATTTTCTCCCATTCTCTAGGTTTTCTGTTCATGTTCTTGATTTTTCCTTTGCTTTTAAGAAGCTTTTTAGTTGATTTCATTCCATTTATTGATTATTGATTTTATTTCCTGTGCTTTAGGAGTCTGGTTAAGCAACTCAGTTCCTGAGCTGATATATTGAAGTGTTGGGCCTACATTTTCTCCTAATATGGGCAGGGTTTCTGGTCTTTCTTAGATCTTTGAACAACTTTGAGTTGACTTTTGTGCAGGGTGAAAAAATGTTCATTCTCTTAGATATGGATTTCCAGTTTTCCCAGCACTATTTATTGAAGAGGTTATTTTTTTTCTCCAGCATGTTTTTGGTGCCTTTGTCTAATATGAGGTAACTGTATTCATGTGCAAACCCACATAAATTTTCCCCTCCAAAGTCAAAAAAGGCTAAATAACTAAAGAATGGAGGAAAAAAGCAATTAAAATGAAAGATAATTATATGAATATATACCATATATATGTGTGTGTGTGTGTGTGTGTGTGTGTGTGTGCATTAACTCATCAGTACAGCAAGAACCTACACACACATGTACACATATGAACACACCAAATGGAAAACTAAAACAAAATAAAAAACTTAAAAAAAAAAAATATATATATATATATATATATATATTCTTATTGAAAAATGGAAAGCTTGTTTCAACTGAGGTGGTCAAAACTGTTGGCAAGGGTGGATGTCCATTGCTTATGCTGTTGTGCCATTCTTTGTATTTCCTTAGTCAACTATTGTGGCCTGGAACCAAAACTGGCTGTAGTAGCTCTCAGTCTCCTGTCTCACACTATAGTCTAGGACAGACTGGGGATTTATTGACAATTGGAGTTTTGTCAGACAGACTTGGCTGATTCACTCCCAGAATGGGGTTGATGCAGACATCTAATGTGAAGCTCCAACAGCTGGAGTTTAGTTCTGACTGTCCTTTGGAACTTTGCCATAGGGTATTTGAAATTATATATACATTGCCTGTTGCTGGGCAGAGGCCAAACACTGTTTGACATACGGGTCTCAGGGACCTCCTGAACATTACACTCTTAGAATAGAGATCTAGCCCTCCACAGGTCTTATATGTCCTACCACAATCAATGTGGATTTCCCAGGATCAGGCCTGGAGGGAGACACATCTGACCAGTTTCTGGCCACTTCCTACCTGCTTGCAAGGTTTGCCAGCAACAAAGGGAACGCAAGAATCTTTCCTGTTATATCCCCATCCTGGATCACCCTGGGCACAATCTCCTCTATGCCTGTTTCAGTAGTCCAGGCAAGCTATGGACCCCATAACAGGTAACTGTTGTGTCACGCTAACAACACTTTTTGTGACCTCCCAATCTTCCATTTCTGCAAGCTGCTGCAGGCCACTTGCAGATGATTCTTGCCTCTAATCTCCCCTTGCCTGCATTTCTGATCAATTTTCAGTCATCAACTTTCACCATTAATTCTGGGTCAGTTAAGAATAGCCTCCCTCTCTATTTCAGTTTCCCCAAAGTCAAATTTATTTCTCATACTTTCCTCTCTTTCTGCCTGTTACCCCTCCTCTCTGCAATGATCTGGAGATGCCCATGCTACCACTGCCACTGCCAGCCAAGCTGAGTATCTCTAACATATTTGTCTTATGCCCAAATCTTCTGAATTTCTGTGTTTCTATGATTATTTTACTGCTCAATGTTGAATTGCAGTGAATTCTCTCAGCAATATTCATACTGTTCAAACCTCAAGCTGAGGAGCAACCAGAAGGTGCACCCTTTCTCTAATCCACCACCTTCCATCTCCCTCATTTGTTTTGTTTTATAACAAAATGGTTATTTTTAATCATTCTGAGAGACGTTTTGGCCATTTTATCCTTTAATTGTATCTTTCCTTTATGGGCATTTTACAAATCTCTGTTGCTATAAGCAAAGTCATATTTAATGAAAAACTCAGAGTTTTATTTATCAACTTATTCATATTTTTTCTTTCTGCTAACTACTTATTAGGCTGATAGATAGTAGAATGTTCAATATATGTGAATATATAAATCAACATTTTTGAGTTTTCTAGTTGTCCAAACAGAAAATATATATCATAAAGGAAGAGAAAAAATTAAAAATAGATAGCAGATAGATCTGGGGAATGAAGGATTTGGTCCATTGTTTGCAGCCTGATTATATAGCTAATATGTGCACATGTTTAGAGGACTAAGAGTGGTTGAACTGTTGTAGGTGTCTGCGAACAAGAAGAATAAATTTTGCAAATAATTCTGGTCTGTTTTATAGTCAACTTGACACTATAGCATCTGCTAGAATTTCTGGTTATAAGTTGATGAAATTTGAAATGTTTAAAGATGAAGATCTGTAAATTATCTGTAGATTATTTGAACTAAATTATAACACTGTGCCAGTGAAATGGTTAATTTGAATTGTCAACTTGATTGGATTAAGATGTGACAAAGGTTAAGAGGTTTGTGGGAGCGTGTCTAGGAATGATTGGCACGTGGGATAGCCAGCTGAAATGGAGACCCTCTCTAAGTGTGGGCAGCACCATCAATAGAATGATGGCTTTGAAAGAATAAAAGTTGGGAAGCAGCAGCAGATGCAAGCTCCATTCTTCTTAAACAGGTTCTTGATTGCTGCTGTGATCATATGAGGATATTAGACTCTCACTTCTCCACTCTTCCAAAGCAGACTCTGCCAGTGATTCTCCAGAAGCCTTTGGTCTCTGACTAGCATAGCATATTGACCCTTCTTGTTCTGGAACTTCAGCCTCTTGGACTTCTCAGATATTGGTTCTTGCAGCTCTCCAGCCTGCAGACGGCCATTGTGGACTATCCAGCTTCTGGTTGCATAAGCCAATCTAATAAATCCCCTTTTTATAATTATACTTCCTGTTGATTCTGTTCCTCTAGAGATCACTAATAATGCTAGTAACTAATAGTAGTTCCTCAATATACATTGTGGAATGCTACAATAACCTTACACTACTTTCTTTCTTTTTAAAATTTATTTATTTATTCTAATCTGTTATATATGACAGCAGAATGCAGTTGAATTCATAGTACATAAATAGAGCACAATTTTCATATGTCTGGTTGTACATAAAGTAGAGTCACACCATTCATGTCTTCATACATGTACTTAGGGTAATGATGTCCATCTCATTCCATCATTTTTTCTACCCCCATGCCTCCATCCTTCCCCTTCTTCCCCTTTACCCTATGAAAAGTTCCTCCATTCCTACCATGCTCCTCCCCGCCATCCCCATTATGGATCAGCATCCACATATCAGAGAAAACATTTGGCATTTGGTTTTGGGGGTTTGGCTTACTTCACTTAGCATAATATTCTTCAATTCCATCCATTTAACTGCAAATGCCATGATTTTGTTCTCTTTTAATGCTGAGTAATATTCCATTAAACCCCACACTACTTTCTTGGGAAAGAAAGCAGCTTCTATTATTTATGACTTAAAAGTGAATCTAATATTGACTAATATAATTACCATGGAAATGCAGATTAATTTGTAGACTGCAGTTATTTAAAAAGTTTATATTTTTAAAAGTTAATTTATACATAACCTAGTCATATATTATCTACCACATAATCTTTGTCCATCCTCTTAACTGAGAAGCATTACTACACTATTAGAAAGGACAATACTATACACAGTTGATAAAAAGCAAATAATAAACATTCAAAAATTCAACCTATAACTAAAAGGCAAATTAAAACCATAAATTATCCCTTATAAATAAGTAACAACAAAAAAATTTAAATGCTGAAAACAGATAAAAAAAGGAAACCAACATAGCATTTAGTTCCTTGTGGCAATATAAATTAGAAAACTTTTCAGAAATATAATATCATATTCAGAACATAAGAATTTATTTGTCTTTTGTTCCAGAAACTCTGTTTCTGGGAAACAGTTTTAAGGAAATAATTACAAATACTGAAATGTTATGTGCCCAAAGATACTCACCAAAGCAGTAATTGTCACTGAAATAATAATGGTGACAAATTCGCAACAATCTAAATGTCCAACATAGGGATCAGCTAAGAAAGGTATGATAATATAATGGACAGATTATAAAATGGATATTGAAAATGAAATATTCTCCAGCTGTTCAACAAACTTGTATTTGTTGCCCCATATAAATATTTGACAAATATGAGTGTCTACTATGCTCCAGTGTTTGTTCATTATATAATGATGAGTGAAAGTAGATTGTCATGATCTTGGTTCTCCTGGAGCTTATAGCCTGGTGAGAAAGATAGATGATGAAATAATTAGTGCTGCATGGGAAAGGAACATAGTTCTACAAAAGCAAGTAACATCTCTATACCGAGATATTAAGATAGATATTGCTAATTAAAGATGTGGCCTTTGAATTAAGGTATGAAGAAAGACTTTCATGAGGAGAATGGATGTGAAAACTATATGTTGCCATAAAAAATGCTTAAGCCATAGTAACTGGAGAGCACAGAGTACATAAATAAATCGGTAATATAATAATGGGTGAAATAGGTGTACAGGAAAAGACCATCAGAAATACTTGAAAATGTTAAGAATGCTCTAAAAGGTAGGAGAATTATAGGTGATTTTTTCCCTCATATATTTCCCCAATGTTCTATAATGTGCTATAATTACTTTATGAAAAAAATTGTAAAGAAATACTGTTTTTCTATTAGAGTAACATAAAACTATCAGGAAAGCTTTGACTCTTAAAGTACAAAGAAGAAATAAAGTAAAGTTTTTGTAAAGCACAAGAAGGAAAATAAATGTTTGTTTAAGCAATCACTGAAAAAGAAAAAAATCTGTGGAGCTGGGAAGGAGGCAAAAGAATTAGGCTACTCCTGGTTTGAATGATGAGAGAAAAAATATGTACATATATTGCTATTCAGAAGACCTACTATAACTGAAAGAGCTAAAAAAAATAATAATAAATTGTGCTCCTGTATATTAAAAAAAGTGGACTTAGAATCTGGCTAATACTGTCATGTAAATGATCAGTAGATTTTGGACATTGTTCTGTTAAATATATATTTAAATTTTTATGAAGGAAAAAGTAATACATAGCCCTTTTAAAGGACAAATTCAGAAAGAACCAGACAACTTCTTCATGTTCTCTCTGGTACTGGGTGTGAATAACTTTTATATCTGTACTGAATGCATGGAGGAAGGAGGCAGATTAATGAAAAAGGAATGATAATTGAGCTCCATAGGAAATGCTTTGCCAATTGGGGAAAAAAAAAAACTGTTTCAAGTTTTATGGCTACAGTGATGTATTTAGAAAGTTGTGAAGTTTTCAACTGTTACTTTTCAATCTTGAAAGAGGGAAGGAGATGCATTATGATGTAAGAGCTAATTTATCTCTCTAGTGAATGCTGACCACTGACAACAATAAGAAAGAGAATGCCACAGAAGAATTCAAAGTTTTACTGGCAGGTACATAGATAGAATTACAAGTGACACTGGGATCTATGCATTGGGCCCAGGCATCTTTACAAAATTTCATTAAACAGAATTAGCAAAAGAAAGTATGTAGAAAAGTGCAAGAATTTGAAAAAGTATATACACCATGTATTTCACCCCCAAAATGTGGAAACAGAATCAATCTAGGTAGGTTCAAAATATACCAGTTATTTGAGTGTGTTTTTGCCACCATTTCTGAGATAAAATAATCATTATTTAAATTCTGACTTCAGCTTTCAGTGAGGTGGAAAAAATTCATAAGCCTTTTATTCTGTCTTAATAAGAATTTTTCTACTGCTACTTAAGTGTCCCCATAAGGACTAAGGCATCTTTGACACCTTAGCACTTGAAAGGGAGCTAGGTGTGTTATAAAGAATGTAATGAGTACATATCAAATAAAAGAATACATTTGTATATTGATTATTAACTTCTATTTGTAGAAATTTAAACATCACTTTCCTACAGGAAAATTGAAGGTCTCCTGTGCAATTTTATGTCTCAAAGTCTTCTATTCGTCTTCTCTTCTTGATTGTCTGCAACATGCATACACAAACACGTACAAACACCATTCAATTATAGACCATGGTTTTCTTCATTTCAGGAGCACATTACAGTCAAATGAGGAACTTGAAAAAAATCTCATTTCCAGGCTTCTCCCTATACAAATGACATTAGATTCTGGGTGAAAGAAGGACACCTTTCCAGGTGACATTCAGCTGTGTAGCAAGGGTGGGAATCATTGCTCTAGATAAACAACTAAACTAAGAAAATTATAAATTCATTTCTGTTTGTTACAAACATAATACTGTTGTTTGGTATCTATAGTTATCAGCTCTGAATGCCCAGTAGAATATTGTATTCATTGATTTATTAACTGCTTAAAGCTCTAAGAATGGTAGCAAAGTAATTATACATTACCTGTTCTTGATTTATGAAGGGTCTTAAATCTGTAGTATTAATAATTAGGGTGGCTTCTGGGTAAGAACCCAAACTTGACTAATGCTTCTTGGTAACCTAAATAGAGATTTAGTATCTTGGAAGTTTTATGTACCAGAATTCTAAATAGGCACAGCGATAGTAACAATAAAGCAATTAAGCTCATCTATTCTTGAAACTTTCTAGCTGCTGACAGTGAACTAACCTAAGCTGACCCTTACTAATAGAACTGCAGATAGAATAGAACTGAGGATGGATGTTTGAACAGATTCATATTGTTAAAGATTGCTCCATAGGTTATACAGGGAGAAAATAAAAATTCTTTGCTTGTTGTTCAAGGATTTAATGTGATACACTATTGACTGACTGTGGTTGATTAATAAGTCATTAAATAAGAGTCTGAAGCTAATTCTGACAATGGAATATGTTATGGTGGATTTCTGTCATCACCAATGCACTCATTACAAAAATTATAATTATGAATGAAAAGCCATTATAGATAGAGAACTCAATTTAAAATTCTACTGTATTTTGCTTAATTCCTTAAATATACAACAAGCTCTATAATAAGAGTACAAAATCCTTAGCTGAATAATTTCTCATTTTAATGAGAACTCAGGATAAATTGGTGCCATGGAATGTGTTGAAAAGAGGTCAACTAGAGAGAATGAACTGGTTATTCTTGTTAGTAAGAGACAGCAAGAGTTGTGAGTTGTAAGATCTTTTGCTGTGGAGACTTAAAATCATAAAGAGCAACACTGTTTAATATGAATTCTACTTAGTAGAGGCATTTTTTAAAATTCTAATTTAAAAACATGAACTTGGAGTCAGAAAAACCTTGGTTCAAATCCTGGCTCCATCACTTAACAGGCAGTGTAAATATGGTTAAGTTACTTCATCTATATGAGACTCAGTTTCATAATCTGTAAAATGTATCCATCTCTTCTGCCAACCTCATTAGGTGGTTATGAAGAAAAATTAAAATATCGGAAAAGGATTGAAACCTGAGAATGCTGAGTAAGTTTGCAGCAGACACTACTGTTAGCCTTCTGAGAGCACTGTCTCTTTTATTCTTTCAGGGCAGAACTTTCCTTTTATTTAGGTATTCACTCAATCCCTTTTAGTAAAAATCATGATTAATCTGATTTGATCCTGGTGACCCTGGTTGCACCTTAGCTTTTGGTTTAGGAAAGGGAAGGGGACCCAATCCTGACTAATGAGATGCATAAGGGGAGGATTCTCAAGAGGTTCTATTAAACAGTTATTTTCATATGCTGGCAGAGTAGCAAGATTCAACAGCTTTGGATTTCCAATACATACTTTAATGGTCTGATTTTTGAAGCTGTTTTATTGAGCTATAGATCACATACTACACAATCTACCCATTTAAATATACCTACAAATCTGCAATTTTTTTTTTTGGTACCAGGATTAAACCCAAGAGCACTAAACCACTGAGCCACATCCCCAGCCCTTTTAAAAATTTTATTTAGAGACAGGGTCTCACTTAGTTGGGTAGGGTCTCACTCAGTTACTGAGGCTCGCTTTGAATCTGTGATCCTCCTGCCTCAGCCACCGGTCACTGAGATTATGGTCATGGCACCACCGTACCTGGCTCCATTTGATTTTTAAAACTCTATCTATCTTTATAAATTTTTCTGTTGAGCTTTAAAACATTTCTCTATATTTTCTTCAAGTTCATTGATTTTTTTAAAAACAATATTTCAAATTTTCTGAGAGTTCTCCCATATTGATCACAGCTTGGTCAGTTTCTGGCACCTTATTTTGAGTACCCGAAATGCTTCTTGTCATGAAAGGTCATCTGAGAATCATAGGATCAGGTATTTATTCTAGTCTTCCTAATATGGCTTTGTTTGTACCAGTTTTCCCAGAAATTCTAAGCACATTGCTTGTTTTCTCTGAGCCTATATTCACTTTCATTATGTCAACACTAGATGTCCAGGTCTCGGTTTTCCAGGAATCTGCTGTTGGTGTGTTGTCAGTGTTTTAGTATTAGAGGACAATCCAAGGCCAGTTTATCCCAAATACTCTTTTGGTGTATTGTTCAGAAAGAAACAGGAGAGCACCTAGAGAGTATAGCCTGCTCCCAGAAGCCTCTCCTAGGACCAGGGTAGGCCTCAATGCCTCATCCACAGTTAACTACCTGACTATCTGTCAGACACTGCAGGATTCTGCCTGGTTCTTGTCAGAATCACCATGGGTAGAACAGCCCTAGGCTCCTATGTCAGACTTGTGGCCACCAAAGCTGTCAAATTGTGTCATACCCTAAGCCCACAGCCCACCCAAATCAGCACAACAATGGGTTAGGACCAAAGCTTATACTTCTATAGGCTGTCTATTGCTCAAGTAGACTTATGATGCAAGACTGCTACAACCACAGAGTGAGGTTACCTGGAATAGAAGTCTGATAGACTGGGTCTGCATATTTTCCCCTGGCACTAGAAGTCCAGAGAATTCATCCAGGCAGACCTGGGGTTGGGAGTGGAGCCATTAGTATCTGCCCAGTGTTAGATTTCATCAACAAGCAATAAGCCCCAGGACTAAGTCTATGCTTACTATCTTGTTCTACCCTCAGTAAATAGGATCTTGCACCATGCTATGCTGCCTTTGGTTGCAGCAGTGTTGATGAAAGCAGATCTTTTGTCATCTAGGCTGGTGCTAAGCTGGGTTGTACCTAAGTCTCACAACCATGAGGACCTTCAGTCTCAGGTATCCAATGCCCATGCTGCAGCTTGCTGTGATGTAAGCTAAAACATGAATCTGAACCACTGGGTGCAGGTCTCTGCTGGGTGTTATGGCTAATTTAGAATTTCGTCTGTGAATATAGGCCTGGTGATGGTTATGCTGCCTGAGGTCCAGGAATAGGACGTTAAACAGTTCCTTGGCATTAAATTTGGGTTGCACCTGAGTCTCACAGCCACAGGGGACCACACAGTCTAGGAAGGAGGATGGATTTTCTTCAGGCCCATTCTAAGACCAGAACCAATGCACAGCAACTCAGGTCTGTGCTTCCAGTACATAGGTCTGCACCTAACACTTGAGCCAGTCTAGTGGTTCTGTCTATAAGCTCTGGCTTGTGTGCAAGGCCTTCACTGTCTACTAGGTGCTGGATCACAACACCACAGCAGGCCTGGCACTGGCATATAAGACAAAACCCTGTGCTGGCTTTTGTGACTTGCTCCTGATTAAGTGGAATCTTGCTTCCTGCTCTGTTGCCTGAGGTTGTAGGGGTGAGTGGAGGTAGTCAGTAGCATGGCCTACCACAGTTCCAGTGGCTAAGTCCACAGATATCAGCTTGGTGGTAGGCATAATGGAGCTTTGCCCAGTATGGGATTTCCCCATGGTGAACCTGGTTCTAGGTTTTAAGTCTAAGGTCTGGACTTAATTCTTTCTCCCTCCCTTAAGCAGGATGTTCCTCTCTCCATGTTGCGTTGCTTGGAGTTGGGTAAGGGAAGACATAGGCAACTCTTTCTTTTCTGCTTTCTTCAATGCATCTTTTCATTTTGTTATACTAAAAGTTGACACTATAGTGTCTCACCTGATTTTCTTAGTTCTTGTGAGGGTGATTTGGTGTATGAATAGCTAGTTGTTCAACATGGTATATTTATGAGAGAGATCACCAGAGGACCTTACTCAGCCATCATCTTCCCATTTTAACAATTTTAAAATGTAAAGTTCAAGAGTTTAAAATATATGCTCATTGTGCAACCAATCTACAGAACAATGATGATTATTTTTAAATCACCCTTAGAACTTATTCCTTCAGTACTAATTTGTATGTGATCATCCATTACTTTTCAGTTTTTCTTCTTAAAATGGATCTATCCACTCAATGTTATTCTAATATCTACTATAAGTTTCTTGAGACCAGAGATTGTAAGTGTCAAATTTTAAAGTTTTAAATATCCTTCTTTGGGGCTGGGGATGTGGCTCAAGCAGTAGCGCGCTTGCCTGGCATGTGTGCGGCCCAGGTTCGATCCTCAGCACCACATACAAACAAAGATGTTGTGTCCGCCGAAAACTAAAAAATAAATATTAAAATTCTCTCTCTTTAAAAAAAATATCCTTTTTTGTTCCTAGCATAATGGCCCACAGAATATTCTAGATCCTTTAACACTCTTTTTACACATGTTGGAAGAAGCTTGTCTGTGAGAAGCCCTGCTGAGATTTTTCATTAGTATTTGCCAGCTGAGCCTGAAAATTTGTTTTTTCAGAACATCTTAAGCTATAAATGTAACTTTGTGAATAGTTATGACACTACTTAGCTTTTCTCTTTGAGCTTGGATGGGTTTTGCTAGTTTATGATATTTGAGGAATTGCATTTCAATGAAGTTGTTAAATTATGTGTGTGGGGTTGTTCATAGTACTCTCTTATTATCCTTTTAATGTCTGCAAACTCTGTAGTGATGGCCCCTATTTTATTCCTTTTACTACTAATTTGTGTTTTTTTCTTTCTTTGTTGGTCTTGATAGCGATTTATCAATTTTAGTGGTCTTTATTCGAAACTCAGATTTGTGTTTCACTAATTTTTCTCATTCAGGTTCACTGACTCTTCCTGTGTCATTTCCCATTGTACTATTGAGTCCATCCAGTGAGTTTTAAATTTTGATTGTTGTATTTTTAATTTAACATTTTTTTTCCCATTTGGTTCTTTTATTTTCTGTTCTATTTTCTTGATGACATATTCCATTGTAATATTTGTATTAAGAATACTCAAAATTGTCATTGGAGCATTTTTATAATAGTTGTTTTAGAATCTGTTACATAATTCCAACAACAGTATCATTTTGTAATTGACATCTGTTGATTGTGTTTTCCCATGTGAGTTGAGTTTTTTTCTGTGTGTTTCTTCTTATGCCAAGTGATTTTGGTTTATATTCTTAGAACTTTGGGATATGATACTGTGAAACTCTGTTTTATTTAAATCCTATGGAGATTGGGAGAATTGTTTTTAAAAATTTTAAGCCAGCAATTAACCTGGCTAGGCTTAGATACAAGTTCTAACCTGCTTTCTGTGAGCTGTAGTTGCAGTGACAGTTCAGTTTTAAAGTCTTTGTAGTGCTATATGGTTTTGCCCAACCTAATAATTAGTCTTGAACCTGAGTAGTATTCTCTTAACTCAGTTCTCAAAGTCTTTGGTATTCTAATTAGGGTAAGATCGTGCATACACAGTGGAGGGGGAGGTAAACCTAAGAGATCATATAAAAGTATATGGAGTTTCTTTCCTGAACTCCCCTTTCACTACTCTCTAGTACTTTCTGGTTCTTTGGGGTTCCTCTTCAACCTCTGGTGCCAACTGGTGGAAAGGTAGGAACAAACAGATCTAGGCTTTGGGCCCACCCTTTTGCAGCCTCAGATCCACCAAATGGAGAGTTCTGACTCCTATAGTCTACTACTAGTAGCCATTGTCACTGCTGCCACCATTGTGGGATAGCTTGGAGTCAGATGGTTGACTGACTGGAGTAAAAGGGGGTGAAAATGACCCTAAAGGATTTCCCCCATTCTCTCTGAGATTTAGGAGTTCCTTTTTCAGCTTCCCCAGACACAACTAGAAGCTTCTCCTGAAAATTTCTTGGTTTGCCCCATAGTGCTCATGTCTAGATTTAAAATTACATTACATTCAGGTTGAGGAAGTTACTGGAGAAAAAAGAAAGGCTGACTTGATGGTATTGTGATGTCTGGTATTCTTTCTCAGTCCACGTTTTTCAGTAGCCCTCAAAGAACAGCAGTATCTATTCTGTTCAGGCTTTACAGTTGTGCTCAGTTGGAGAGAAAAGTAATATGTGTTTTATTCCATCTTACCCCAAACTGAACCCTTGTTAAGTTTTTAGAGTAAATATAATATAATGTAAAATAAATGTATACACACACACACATATGTATATATTCTAGACATAATTCTTTTTATCAGATACATGATTTGCAAATATTTTCCCCAGTCTATGGCTTATTTTTGTTCTCTTAATAGTAGTAGTAGTAGTAGTTGTTGTTGTTGTTATTGTTATTGTTATTATTATTATTTGTACTAGGGATTGAACCCAGGGGTACTCAACCACTGAGCCACATCCCCATTTTATTTTTTATTTTGAGACAGGGTCTCACTAAGTTGCATAAGGTCTTGCTATGTTGCTGCGGCTGGCTTTGAACTTGCAATCCTCCTGCCTCAACCTCCTGAGCTGCTGGGATTACAGGCATGTGCCACCATGCCCAGCTCTTAACAGTATCTTATAAGAATGAAATTTTTTTAACCTTATTTTATTCATTTATTTTTTCAGTGTGGTGCTGAAGATCGAACCCAGTGCCTCACACATATTAGGCAAGCGCTCTACCACTAAGCCACAATCCCAGCCCCGGAATGTTATTTTTTTTAAGTGCCATTGATGCATCAATTGAGATGATCATGTGGCTTTCTCCCTTCCTTCTATTAATGTGATATGTTACATTGGTTGGTTTTCTTATGTTGAACCAGCCTTGCATCCCTGGGATAAATCCTACTTGGTCATGGTGAGTAATACTTATTAATATGTGGCTAGTTTTGAGTTGCTAATATTTTCTTGAGGATATTTTGCATTTATATTTACAAGGGATCTTGGTCTGTAATTATCTTTTCTTCTGATTTTTTTCTGCTCTGCTATAAAGAAATGCTGACCTTGTACTGCGAATTAGAAAATATTTCCTCTTCTTCCATTTTTTAGAAGAGTTTGAGAAGGGTTCATGTTAATTCTTCTTTAAATGTTTGGTAGATTCACTATTAAAACCATCTAGTATAGGACTTTTCTTTGTTGAGAGTTTTAAAAAAATTATTATTACTGTTTCAATCATTTAAATTATTATAGGTTTGTTGCTATTTTCCATTTATTCTTGAGTAAATTTAGATACTTTGTGTGTTTCAAGAAATTTTTCCATTTCTTCCAGGTAATCTAACTTGTTAGCATACAGTTGTTCATATTATCCTCATAATCCCATTTTCTCTATAAAATCCATAGTAATGTTTCCACTTTCATTTTTTATTTTCATTATCTGCTCTTTCTCTTGTTCTTTGTAAGTCTACCTAAAGATTTGTCAATTTTTAGTTTCATTTATTCTATTTTTTCCTGTCCTCTATTTTGTTTGTCTCTGTTCTTCATTATTTTCTTCTTTCTATTAGTTTTGTGTTTAGTCTGCTTTTCTTTTCCTAGTTCTTTAGGATAGAACATTAGGTTATTAATTTTATATCTTCATTTATTGATATAGGTATTTACAACTACGCATTTCCCTTTGTGCCCCTGAGTTTTGGTGTGTTGATTTTTCATGTGTCTTTAGCTATTCGATAATTCTCTTGTGCTTTCTTCCTTGACACATTGGTTGGTTGAGTGTTTTGTTTAATTTCAACATATTTGTGAATTTTCCAGTTGTATTTCTGTTATTGATTTTTTAATTTCATTCTGTTATGGTCAGAGAAGATACTATGTATGAAACCTTTATATTTAAATCTAGTGAGGTTTATTTTGTGGCCTAATATATATGGTCTCTGTGTGCTTAAGAAAAAAATATATATTTTGTTGTTGTATATTCTTTTTTTAATTTGTTTTAATTAGTTACACATGACAGTACAATGATCTTGACATATCATACATTTGAATCAGATGGGATATAATTTCTCTGTATAGAGTATTCTATGTATATATGTTAATTCTAGTTTATTGTGTTGCTCAAATACTCTATTTCCTTATTTATTTTCTGTCTTGTTCTTTACATTATTAAAGTGGGCTAATGAAGTCTGCAACATTATCATAAAACTATTGTTCTTCTAATCCTGTTAATGTGTGCATTGTGTATTTTGGGGGGTTATTATTAGAAGTGTAAATATCTTTAATATATTGTTATATAATCTTGCTGTACTGAACATTCTAAAATATGTAATATAATGCCTTCCTTTGTCTCTTATATGCTTTTTTGTTTAGAAGTCGATTTTGACTGTATTTGCCACCCCAGCTCTCTTTTTCCATCCTTTCTTGATCTATTTATGTCTCTGGATCAAAAGTGAGTCTTTGTAGAAAGTATAATGTTGGATCATGGATTCTTCCCCCTTTCCTGTTTTGCAATTTTTTCTTTTGTTTAGAGAGTTAAATCCATTTACACATCAAGTAATTGTTGATAAGATGGGACTTACTTTTGCCATTTTCCAATATGTTTTCTAAATGCCTTATAAATTTTGTGTCTCTCATTTTCTCTATTACTGCCTTTTTTTGTGTTTATTATTTGCAGTGAATGTTTTGACTCTGCGCTCATTTCCTTTTGTGTATATTCTATGTGCATCTGTTGTGGTTACTGTAAGGATTACATTTAACATCCTAAAATTGTAACAATCTAATTTTAACTTATACCAACTTAACTTCAATAGGTATAAACCTCTGCTCCTTTATACTTTCATTCTTCCTTTCCTATTGGCAGCACAAATCACATCTTAATACATCTTCATCCAATAACATCAATTAATAATTTTTACACATTTATCTTTTAAATCATAAACAAAAGTGGTTATAAATAAAAATTCCAATTATGTGATCTTTTTGTAATTGCTCATGCATTTACCTTTACCACGGATTTTCATTTCTTCATGTGACTTTAAGTTACTGTCTAGCATTCTTTCACTTCAACCCCAAAGACCTCCTTTAGCATTTCTTACAGGGCAGTTCTATGTCAAAAACTTCCTCAACTCTTGCTTACCCGGGAATGTTGTAATTTCTTCCTTGTTTTAAAAAGACAGTTTTGCTGGACATAAAATTGTTGGTTGAAAAGTTTTTTGTGTGCCTTTTGAGTGCCTTCTGGCTTTCAAGATTTTTGATGATAACGTAGTAGTTGACAACCATTTTAGTCAGATTTTTTGTTGCTGTGGCCAAAAGACCTCACAAGAACAATTAGAGGAGAAAAAGTTTATTTGGCACTCACAATTTCAGAGATCTAGTCCATAGACAGCTGGCTCCATTCCTTGGGGCTCAAAGTGGGACAGAACCTCATGGCAAAAGGGTGTGGCAGAGGAAAGCAGCTGGGGACATGGCCAACCAAAGCTCAGAGAAAGAGCTCTGCTCAAAGACAACAAAATATAAACCCCCAAAACATGTCCCCAGGGACTCACCTCCTCCAGCCACAACTTACCTGCCTACTGTTACCACCTACTTAATCCCTCTCAGGGATTAATGCACTGATAAGGGTTAAGGTTCTTGTAACCCAA
This sequence comes from Urocitellus parryii, assembly GCF_045843805.1. Classification (NCBI taxonomy): domain Eukaryota; kingdom Metazoa; phylum Chordata; class Mammalia; order Rodentia; family Sciuridae; genus Urocitellus; species Urocitellus parryii. Next base: position 61,497,510 of record NC_135531.1, on the reverse strand, counting down.
TTATTTAACCTCTAAACTTTCTTGCATTTCTCACACATGAGCTTTTGGGGGAGGCCTCATATGGAAACCTTAACATTAACCTAATTGATGATTTCTGTGAAGAGTTGCTTCTCTTTCAGCTCTCAATCTTTTTCCTTTTTTTGTCTTTATCTTTCAAACAGATTGATTATAATCTGTCTCAGTGTGGATGTCTTTATTTTACTTGGAGTTAATACAGCTTCTTGAATTTATAGGTTAACATCTCTAATCAAATTTGGGACTTTTCAGTCAAGATTTTTTTTCAAATAGTATTTCTTCCTCTCTCCTTCTGAGACTCCCATAATTCATGTGTTGATCTATTTGATGGGGTTACATAGGTTCCTTAGGCTGTATTAACTTTTCTTCATTCTTTTTTGCTTTTAGCTTCTGAGATTTAATAATTTCAATTGTCCTATTTCAAATATCTTCATTGACTCTTCTGTCTATTCAAATCTCCTCTTTTTTTTTTATTGGTCGTTCATAACATTACATAGTTCTTAATACATCATATTACACGGTTTGATTCAAGTGGATTATGAACTCCCGCTTTTACCCCGTATACAGATTGCTGTATCACATCAGTTACCCTTCCATTGATTGACATATTGCCTTTCTAGTGTCTCATGTATTCTGCTGTCTGTCCTATTGTCTACTGTCCCCCCTCCCCTCCCCTCCCCTCCCCTCCCCTTTTCTCTCTCTACCCCTTCTACTGTAAATCATTTCTTCCATTTGTATTCTCTTGTCTTACCCCTCCTTTCCTCTTATATGACATTTTGTATAACCCTGAGGATCGCCTTCCATTTCCATGCAATTTCCCTTCTCACTCCCTTTCCCTCCCACCTCTCATCCCTGTTTAATGTAAATATTCTTCTCAAGCTCTTCGTCCCTACCCTGTCCTTGTTTACACCCCTTATATCAAAGGAGTCATTTGGTATTTGTTTTTTAAAGATTGACTAGCTTCACTTAGCATAATCTGCTCTAATGCCATCCATTTCCCTCCAAATTCTATGATTTTGTCATTTTTTAATGCAGAGTAATACTCCATAGTGTATAAATGCCACATTTTTTTTATCCATTCATCTATTGAAGGGCATCTAGGCTGGTTCCACAGTCTTGCTATCGTGAATTGAGCTGCTATGAACATCGATGTAGCAGTGTCCCTGTAGCATGCTCTTGTTAGGGCTTTAGGGAATAGACCGAGAAGGGGAATAGCTGGGTCAAATGGTGGTTCCATTCCCAGCTTTCCAAGAAATCTCCATACTGCTTTCCAAATTGGCTGCACCAATTTGCAGTCCCACCAGCAATGAACAAGAGTGCCCTTTTCCCCACATCCTCTCCAGCACTTATTGTTGTTTGACTTCCTAATGGCTGCCAGTCTTACTGGAGTGAGATGGTATCTTAGGGTAGTTTTGATTTGCATTTCTCTGACTGCTAGCGATGGTGAGCATTTTTTCATGTACTTGTTGATTGATTGTATGTCCTCCTCTGAGAAGTGTCTGTTCAGGTCCTTGGCCCATTTATTGATTGGGTTATTTGCTATCTTATTGTCTAATTTTTTGAGTTCTTTGTATATTCTGGTTATTAGGGCTCTATCTGAAGTGTGTGGAGTAAAGATTTGTTCCCAGGATGTAGGCTCCCTGTTTATCTCTCTTATTGTTTCTTTTGCTGAGAAAAAACTTTTTAGTTTGAGTAAGTCCCATTTGTTGATTCTATTTGTTAACTCTAGCGCTATGGGTGTCCTATTGAGGAATTTGGAGCCCGATCCCACAGCGTGTAGATCATAACCAACTTTTTCTTCTATCAGATGCCGTGTCTCTGATTTAATATCAAGCTCCTTGATCCATTTTGAGTTAACTTTTGTGCACGGCGAGAGATAGGGATTCAGATTCATTTTGGTGCAAATGGATTTCCAGTTTTCCCAGCACCATTTGTTGAAGATGCTATCCTTCCTCCATTGCATGCTTTTAGCCCCTTTATCAAAAATAAGATAGTTGTAGTTTTGTGGATTGGTTACTGTGTCCTCTATTCTGTACCATTGGTCCGCCCGCCTGTTTTGGTACCAGTACCATGCTGTTTTGTTACTATTGCTCTGTAGTATAGTTTGAAGTCTGGTATCGCTATACCGCCTGATTCACACTTCCTGCTTAGTATTGTTTTTGCTATTCTGGGTCTTTTATTATTCCATATGAATTTCATGATTCTTTTATCTATTTCTACAAGATATGCTGTTGGGATTTTGATTGGCATTGCATTGAACTTATAGAGAACTTTTGGTAATATCGCCATTTTGATGATGTTAGTTCTGCCTATCCATGAGCAGGGTATGTTTTTCCATCTTCTAAGGTCTTCTTCTATGTCTTTCTTTAGGGTTCTGTAATTTTCATTGTATAAATCTTTCACCTCTTTTGTTAGGTTGATTCCCAAGTATTTTATTTTTTGGGGGGATATTGTGAATGGAGTAGTTGTCCTCATTTCCGTTTCAGAGGATTTGTCGCTGATATACAGGAATGCCTTTGATTTATGCGTGTTGATCTTATATCCTGCCACTTTGCTGAATTCATTTATTAGCTCCAATAGCTTCTTTGTAGACCCTTTTGGGTCTGCTAGGTATAGAATCATATCATCTGCAAATAGTGATAATTTAAGTTCTTCTTTTCCTATTTTTATGCCTTTAATTTCTTTTGACTGTCTAATTGCTCTGGCCAGTGTTTCGAGGACTATGTTGAACAGAAGTGGTGAGAGAGGGCATCCCTGTCTTGTACCAGATCTTAGAGGGAATGCCTTCAATTTTTCTCCATTCAGAATGATGCTGGCCTGTGGCTTATCATAGATTGCTTTTACAATGTTGAGGTATGATCCTGTTATCCCTAATTTTTCTAGCATTTTGAACATAAAGGGATGCTGTACTTTGTCGAATGCTTTTTCTGCATCTATTGAGATGATCATATGGTTCTTATTTTTAAGTCTATTGATGTGGTGAATAACATTTATTGATTTCCGTATATTAAACCAGCCTTGCATCCCAGGGATGAATCCTACTTGATCATGATGTATAATTTTTTTGATATGTATTTGAATCCGATTCGCCAGAATTTTATTGAGGATTTTTGCGTCAAGGTTCATTAGAGATATTGGTCTGTAGTTTTCCTTCTTTGATGTGTCTTTGTCTGGTTTCGGAATCAGGGTGATGTTGGCCTCGTAGAATGAATTTGGAAGTTCTCCCTCTTTTTCTATTTCCTGAAATAGCTTGAAAAGTATTGGTGTTAGTTCCTCTTTAAAGGTTTTGTAAAACTCTGCTGTATACCCATCCGGTCCTGGGCTTTTCTTAGTTGGTAGTCTTTTGATGGTTTCTTCTATTTCCTCTATTGTTATTGGTCTGTTTAGGTTGTCTATATCCTCCTGGCTCAATCTGAGCAGATCATAGGACTCAAGGAATTTATCTATGCCTTCACTATCTTCTATTTTATTGGAGTATAAGGATTCAAAGTAATTTCTGATTATCTTCTGTATTTCTGAAGTGTCTGTTGTGATATTGCCTTTTTCATCCCGTATGCTAGTAATTTGGGTTCTCTCTCTTCTTCTCTTCGTTAGCATGGCTAAGGGTCTGTCAATTTTATTTATTTTTTCAAAGAACCAGCTTTTAGTTTTGTCAATTTTTTCAATTGTTTCTTTTGTTTCAATTTCATTAATTTCAGCTCTGATTTTAATTATTTCTTGCCTTCTACTTCTTTTGCTGTTGTTTTGCTCTTCTTTTTCTAGGATTTTGAGATGAAGTATGAGATCATTTATTTGTTGGTTTTTTCTTTTTTTGAGGAATGAACTCCAAGCAATGAATTTTCCTCTTAGAACTGCTTTCAATGTGTCCCATAGATTCCGATATGTTGTGTCTGTGTTTTCATTTAACTCTAGGAATTTTTTAATTTCCTCCTTGATGTCTTCTAAAACCCATTGATCACTCAGCAACCTATTGTTCATTCTCCAGGTGATGCTTGATTTTTCCTTTCTTCTTTTATCATTGATTTTCAGTTTCATTCCATTATGATCAGATAAGATGCATGGTATTATCTCTACCCCTTTGTATTGTCTAAGAGTTGCCCTGTGACATAGTATATGGTCTATTTTTGAGAAGGTTCCATGTGCTGCTGAGAAAAAAGTGTAGCTACTTGATGTTGGGTGGTATAGTCTATATATGTCAATTAAGTCTAGGTTGTTAATTGTGTTATTGAGTTCTATAGTTTCCTTATTTAACTTTTGTTTGGAAGATCTGTCCAGTGGTGAGAGAGGTGTGTTGAAGTCTCCCATGATTATTGTATGTTGGTCTATTAGACTCTTGAACTTGAGAAGAGTTTGCTTGATGAACACAGCTGCACCATTATTTGGGGCATATATATTTATGATTGTTATGTCTTGTTGGTGTATGGTTCCCTTGAGCAGTATGAAGTGTCCTTCTATATCCCTTTTGATTAGCTTTGGCTTGAAATCTATTTTATTAGATATGAGTATGGACACTCCTGCTTGTTTCCGCGGTCCATATGAGTGATATGATTTTTCCCAACCTTTCACCTTCAGTCTATGTATATCTTTTCCTATCAAATGCGTCTCCTGTACACAGCATATTGTTGGGTCTTGTTTTTTGATCCATTCTACTAGCCTGTGTCTCTTAATTGGTGAGTTTAAGCCATTAACATTTAGGGTTATTATTGAGATATGGTTTGTTCTTCTATCCATATTTGTTTATTGATGTTACTAAACCTGATTTGTTATCCTCTTTGACTACTTTCCCCCCTTTACTGTCCTACCTCCCATTGTTGGTTTTCAATGTTATTTTCCATTTCCTCTTCCTGTAATGTTTTGCCAAGGATTTTTTGAAGAGATGGTTTTCTAGCTGCGAATTCTTTTAACTTTTGTTTATTGTGGAAGGTTTTAATTTCATCTTCTAACCTGAAGCTTAATTTTGCCGGATACACGATTCTTGGTTGGAGCCCATTGTCTTTCAGTGTTTGAAATATGTTATTCCAGGATCTTCTAGCTTTCAGAGTCTGTGTTGAGAGATCAGCTGTTATCCTGATTGGTTTACCCCTAAATGTAATCTGCTTTCTTTCTCTTGCAGCTTTTAAAATTCTCTCCTTATTCTGTATGTTGGACATCTTCATTATAATGTGTCTAGGTGTGGATCTCTTATGATTTTGCACATTCAGCGTCCTGTAGGCTTCTAGGATTTGGGATTCTGTCTCAATCTTCAATTCTGGGAAGTTTTCTCGTATTATTTCACTGAATAGACTGTTTATTCCTTTGGAATGGAGCTCTGTGCCTTCCTGTATCCCAGTGACTCTTAAATTTGGTCTTTTGATATTGTCCCATAATTCTTGGATGTTCTGCTCATGGTTTCTTAGCAGACTTGCTGAGCTGTCTATGTTCTTTTCCAGTTGAAATACTTTGTCTTCATTGTCTGATGTTTTCTCTTCTAAGTGATCTACTCTGCTGGTAGTATTCTCAATTGAGTTTTTAAGTTGGTTTATTGTTTCCTGCATTTCTAGAATTTCAATTTGTTTGTTTTTTATTACCTCTATCTCCCTGTGAAATTGATCTTTTACTTCCTGGATTTGTTTGTCAATGTGATCTTTCATTGTCTGATTTTGCTGTCTCATGTCTTCCTTGAGACTCCAGATCATCTGAAGCATATATATCCTGAACTCTTTATCTGATATTCCATCTGTTGCAGCTATTACCTCTTCTAAAGTTGAGTTGACCTGCATTGCTTGTGGTCCTTTCTTTCCTTGTCTTTTCATACTGCTCGCGTTTCTTTCTGCTTGGTGCAACTGTTGTGTTTTGAAATTTACCCCCTATTTATTTATGTTGCTCTTGTATACTTGAAAAGTCTCCCTTGCAGGTGCAGGCAGCGGCTGTGCCCCTACTCCAATTGGGGTGACGTGTCTACCACGCTGGCGGCTCTCTGGGCCTGTTCTGGGAGTGGAAGGCGGCTCTGCTCTGTCCCTATTCCAATTGGGGTGTCGTGACTACAATGCTGGCAGGTCGCTGGGCCTGTTCCGGGCGTGGGCGGTGGGCTTGGCTGGCGGGATTCCACCTAATGGCAGTCCCTAACCTCCCTGCTTGCTAATTAATGGCTTCTCTGAGGCGCCACGCCTTCTGTAGCTGCGGGGCAGGCTGCGCCAATCAGTTGGCCTGGATCTCCGGGGTCCTGCTGCTGGCTGTTTTGATGTTGCAAGCTGTTGGAGAGTGGTGGTGTATTCTTCAGCTTTCCCGGATGGTGGCCACTGACTGCCTGGATGGAGTGTCTGCTGTTTTGATGTTGCACTCTGAAGGAGAGTGGAGGTGTATCCTTCAGCTTTCCCGGATGGTGGCCGCTGACTGCCTCGGTGGAGTGTCCGCTGTGGGGGATGGGACTGTACCGCTTCCTTCCCCTTCTGAGATCCCGTGCTTGGCCCAAGGGTCCGTGTGGGCTTGGCTGGTGGGATTCCACCTAATGGCCGTCCCTAACCTCCCTGCTTGCTAATTAATGGCTTCACTGAGGCGCCACGCCTTCTGTAGCCACAGGGCAGGCCACGCGAATCAGTTGGCCTGGATCTCCGGGGCCCTGCTGCCGGCTGCTGGGATCCCTGGCACTCTATCACTTTGATTTTTTCTGCTTGCCCCTCCCCCAGCGCTGGCTAGCCAGGTTTCCTTTTGGCTGCTACTGGGAGGAGGGGTTGGAGGTCAGGTGTCTCTAGTTTCCCCCTAGTCTTTATGGAGGCTCAGCTTGATACTCCCTCTCCCGGCAAGCCTAGGAGAGATTTTATGCGAATTCCCGCTGTCTGGGGGGTGAGCTGAATGACACCGACCTGTTTTGATGTCGCACTCTGAAGGAGAGTGGCGGTGTATCCTTCAGCTTTCCCAGATGGTGGCCGCTGACTGCCTCGGTGGAGTGTCCGCTGTGGGGGGCTCAAATCTCCTCTTGAACTCTTCCAGTGAATTTATTTCAGCTCTTTTTTTTTTTGGCTCTAGAATTTCCTTTCTTTTTTATAATTTTGTTTTACTTATTCATATTCTTATTTTGCCCATGAACCATTTGTTCACATTTTCCTTTAGCTCTTTGAGCATCCTTAAATGAGATATTTTAAAGTCTTTGTCTAGTAAGTCTAATGGTATAGGCTTCTTCAAAGATGGTTTCTGTTGATTGAGTTTGCTCTTTCAGTACACCATAGTTTCCCATTTCTTTGTATGTCTTGTGCTTTTTACTTTTTCTTTTTCTATCTCTTTTTCACTCTCTACTTTTGTGGACATTTGAATCTTATAATGTGGTAACTACTTTTTGATTGTTTAAATTTGTCCCTGTGCCAGAGATTAGCCTGAGGTGAAAGCCCAAGGTCTTCTTGGGTCTTTTCTGAGTCTATATTTTCCCCTGGGTATGTGAAGTAACTTTTTTTCAGAAATCCTCATGTACAAGGTTGCTTTTACATGTCCTAATCTTTAAATGTCTGGTTCCAAAAAGGGACAAACAGGCAGGGGGAGGAAAAAGTCACCGATTTAAGTTCCCTGAAAGTTTCTTCAGTTGATGAGGGTTGGCCAGCCTCTGTGCCAGTTAAGATTTATCCTGGAAACTATAAAGCTTCAATAAACTCTGGTGTTCCAAAATTATTTCTTCACACAGTTTATGCCAGTATAATTGTTCCTTAGTTGGAGAAATGAGTTCCTGGAACTTCCTACTTTCCTAACTTCCTTGACATCACTCTAGTATAATCTTATTTATTTTTTGGTACTAGAGATTGAACACAGGGATGCTCACTGAGCTACATCCCCACTCCTTTTTTATTTGTTTACTTTGAGACTGTCTAAGTTGTCAAGGCTGGCCTCGAAATGTGATCCTCCTGTCTTAGTCCCTACAAGTATCTGGGATTACTGTCATGCACCACTGTGCCCAGCTCACTGTAGTATAATCTTTCATAACGTTCTAAGCTGTGGTAAAAGGAAACAAGGGAGGAAGTGTTTATCCCTGGACTAGTGTTTTAAGGTCAGAAGACTGTTCCTTAGCTCTGAGTATCATGATAGTGGATAAACCCCTACAAAATGTGAAAATTGAGGATAAACCCTAGGTCATCTGGGCAACCATGTTGCTTTGCTTGAAGATATTTCTTCCAGAAAGGAATTCATGGTATTTCTGTAAAAGTAAGACTTATTTTTCTAAGGACTAGTCTCTCTTTGATCTATCTTCATTTGCATTCGTATTGCAATTTTGGACTAGCACACAGAAGACAACCTTCTCCTGATTCTTTGAAGTGTTCCCAAGGAATACAAAGGTGAATCATAAGAGATCCCAGTCCTACAGGAACTGTCAGTTTATGTAGTAGCCTATAACTAACACACCTTAAATTAGACTGAATGGGCCTCTCTTATGGGTGCATAGGACCTTTTGCCTTGTACCCAGAGAATCCTAGTGATTATTTTTTGCATCTGTAGTACATCTGTGCCCAACATATATTTGTTGTACTAATGCACTGGATGAAACATTTGCTTAGATTCTTTACAGGAACTTAGTGCTAGGAACCTTATTTGAATCTAACAAATACGTAGACACACATGAAGTTTTAAAAATATATTAGATGTATAAGTAGGCCCTGGATCAGTTTTCTCAAATCTTGTTACTATCAAAATCATCTAATGAACATTCACCAAACCATGAATCCTATACTCCAGCCATAGGGATTGTTTTTGTATGTCTGGGGTGGAAGCCAGCAACCTACATTTTCCAAAAACAAACCAGGTAATTCTGATATGCAGCCATGGGGGAGAACCACTGCCCTTTGGCTGCCTAAGAAAATTTAGTGTCAAAGTATTTGGGGTTGGGGATATTACTCAGTGGTGACTGGTTTCCTAGTATGAGTGAAGTCCTGGGTTTGATACTTAGCACAGAAAGTAAGAAAAAGAGAAAGAAAAAAGGAAAGAAAGACAATAAAATCACTTCTAGTTTTAGAAAGATTCTGTGTTAGTTTAGCACATAATGAAGAAGCATATAATCAGGAACTGTTTCTAGAGCTTGGAGATGAGGTTCCAGTTTCACTTCAGCTACGTCCTGTTATCTTTAGACAAATTATCTAGTCTTTCAGAGTTTCCATTTCTTGATCTATAAAATTGGAACTACAGGGTTATTATGAAGATCCATGTAAAGCCTTGGTACAGCACCTGTGCTCTAACACATGACAAATATTGGTCAGATTTATTCTGGTGTACACACGTGCCACCAGATTCGTGCAGATGCAGAAGCCTATTGCAGTACACCTTCTCCAGCCAGCTCTTGGGAAACCGGGGATGTCTCCTGGTCCCTCAACCAAATGAAGAATACAAAAGCCTAGCTGGGAAGGCACTATTCCCTCTACCCTGCTGCCTCACTGGGCTCTCTAGTGTCTGCGCCGCTCACGTCCACCAGGGGACGCTGGAGCTACCCAAGCTCAGGAGCCGACGGGCGGCGCCCTAGCGCGTGCTCACTTGGGACCTCTGTCGCCGAAACCCTAGGCTTTGGAGGCGGCTCCCCAAACTAATCCTCCGTGGTCAGGTACAGGAGCACTTTAGGAACAAAATTCCTAAGCCTTCTGTGCTCTCCGCTCTGCACTCCTACGCCCGCAGGCTAATCTCGGGCGGCAAATACTAGTGTTTCCTTTGCGTCACTGTCCGGGTGGTTTTCGGGCTGACTGGGGCCTGGACCCGGCGAGACGCAGCCGCTGGCCGGATGTTGCGATGGCTGATCGGGGGAGGCCGCGAACCTCAGGGACTGGCCGAGGTAAACCCCGGGCGACTTTCCCTGCGTCCGAGAGGCCACACTAGCCGAGCGGTGGCTCGGGCTCCCAGTCCCGGCGGGCTGGCCCGGGCGGGGCGGGGCCTGCGTGCGTGCGCGCGACGCTGCGGAGGCCGCGGGGCGCGGGCGCGGGGCGGCAGGCAGGGGCTCTCGGCCAGCGGTGCCCCTCTGCGATCCTGAGAGGTAGTCACTAAGGACTGGCTTGGGGAGTCAGCTGGTGGTCAGTTCTGGTGGGACCTGCTGCCCAGGTCTGGCTGCTTCCACCCGTCTCATTTCAGTGTAAAAAGTATCAGCCTGAACTCGAGACGGACCAGGGGCGACTGGAACGCTCCGCCCTGTATTTGGTGTATTTGAGTTGGAACCTCTTCCCGACGTCAACTGACATTTGCTGAGAGGATATAAAATCGATTTGGTTACCCAAGAACTAATTAAAGGATGCCATGTAAAACAATTAATAGTCTGCTTCCAAATCAAGAATATGATTTCCTAATTTAACTTCTGTTTTTGGTTCCATAGTCACACTTTCTTCACGGGCTTGGATAATTGAATAGACCACATCATGTAATGACATTTACATTTGAAATGCAAGTAGAATAATTTTGCTGCCTTAAAAATGTTGAGATCTGGAATATTTCATATGCCACACAAGAACAGAATTTCTGTTTAATTCCATTTTGTTTCTCATAGGAAATATTTATCTAAAGTAAAAAATTGGTTGTTGCTGAGTAAGCGACCTAACTTCTCGGTTTTAACTTCCTCATATCTTTGCAGTTGAGGTTTATTGCCTTTTTTTTTTTTTTTTTAAAGAAAACATTTCTTCAGAAGTCTGAAGTCTTTCAGGTTATAGAAGAATTGTGGATGATTAAACCATATATGATATATATATCAATTTGATATTTACTTGATTAATCATATAATTTGATTAAACAATCTTGCCATTCCTGCCAAGCTTTCATTTGGAAGAAGCAGTTTATACCATTTTTATTTTTCTCATTTGAACATTTGCTAAAAGGAAGACAGGATAAACACTGGATAACAATTGGAGAAAATTGCTGTTGTGAAGATTTTTTTAGAAAACATTGATACATGTTAATTTGTTCATTTCTACCTGTAAAATTACTTCAGTTGTGTAACTGCTTTGAATTTGTACATTATCAGAACCTAATAATTTTACCTAATTTTATGTGAGAACTTCGTATCCAGGCTTCCAGGTTAAGCAGTGGGTCTCAATCCTAGGGTGATTTTGCCCTCCAGGGTATGTATGGCAATGTCTGGAGACATTTCTGATGGTCACAGCTTAGGGAGTAAGGGAAGAAAATGGATGTGGAGTGTAGGTTGTTTCCTGTTGGCATTTAAATGTAGAAACCAGGGACAGGGATGTTGCTAAGTATCCTAAAATGAACAGGATAGCCCTAAGCAACAAAGGATAATCTGCTTCAAAGTGTCAGTAGTGTCAGGTTTGTCTAACTTTGATTTAGAAGTTAAAAACAGGATTTTATCATGAACTAGTACTGAATTTGACTCCAGAAATGGCATTGAGACTGCTCTTAAAGAATTATTGTTACATGCACATATGCTTAGCAGAGTGTCTGACATATGACCTTCACATAGTAGTCTGTAAATATTATCAATTATCTTTTATCAGTATTGAGTTGAATTCATGAATATGAATGATTTCATTCCTTCACGAATGATTTCATTCCTTCCTTTATTCATTAGCAAATGTGTTGAATGCTTGCAATGGGGTATTTCAGTCTACATTTTACTGTTGATCTGCAGTTTTACTTCTGAAAAGTTTTAACTGAGAAACACTCATTCTAAAATATTTGAGTTGGATTGGCCCATTAGTTTTTAAAGTCATGTTTATTAAGATTTAATATACATAAAATAAATTTGTAAATTTGTGACTTGAAAATAATAAAATTTATTAATTTGTGGTAAGAAAAATGTGTTATGTGGAATTGATAATAGGAGAATTTATACTTGATATTAGAACATAATTTTTATGGCTTTAAAAATCTTGTATTCCTAAGTATATACCATGCAGTTATAAATCATTTTATCTCTTTCTCTTTTGTTTTTGCCTTTTTTCCCCCATTATAAGAAATCTCCATTACAGACAATAGGTGAAGAACAAACTCAGAACCCCTACACTGAGCTGCTTGTACTGAAAGCTCATCATGATATTGTACGATTTCTGGTACAGTTAGATGACTACAGGTAAGAGACTCCAGTTGTCTAATTGAAACTGTTTTTCTTTAGAAAGAGTTTTAAGGACAATTTATATTAAAAACAACTATAACAACTATTAAATTAATCCACCTTTTCTAAAATTTCAAAACTCCATCTAGTAATTGGAGAAATGCAAACAATTTTAAAAAATGTAACAGTAGAAATTGAAATTGAGCTCTGCATCTTGGGGGAATTATGTATCTAAAGTCTTTTTTGCCCAATATCGGCTTGTCACATCTGGTGATTTGGAGGTTATATTTGTTTTGTTTTTTAGAGTTATCAGAAATATTTATGTTAGTTTATAAGAAGTGAATGACTTTAAAATTTGGATTGGAATTACAACTGCACATTAAGGTGATCCTCAAGCTTCACAACTGCACATTAAGATGATCCTTAAGTTTCGCAACTTGAGGATCAGGGACAGTAGGAACTTGTAGACAGCTGGTCAGAAGTGTGGGTGGCCTGGGAACCCAGATCATGGCTAGTGACTAAGGTGAGGGAAATATTATAGAGGACTGTGCCCTTTACCTGTGGGATCTGACCTAACTCCACATTCAACCAGAACTGCACAGCTCATAGTCAAAGTAATTAAATACAAACGACATTAAGTAAATAAATAAATAAATAAATACCAGAAAGAAGATAAGGTCAATAGATAGCAGAAGTTTAAGTCAGAACTAGAAATAATTACAATAGCAGTCACTCAAAAAAAAAAAAAAGTAGCAAAGGCAAACAAAAAAATTAAATAATTAAAGATGATAGTGGAGGGCTGGGGCTGTAGCTGGAACTGAACTCAGAAAAGCCCTACACTTATGATTATACTTTTGATATAAAGGGTACAAATCAGGCCCAGCCAAATGAAGAAATGTATAGGGCTAGGCCTAGGAGCATCCCAAATGCAAAATCTCAATGTCCTCAGCATCTGTTGCCCTTCTGGAACTTGCCTGAGCTGTGGGTGTCTAGAGTTTTTTATTGAGGCATCATTGCATAGACATGATTGTGGGAATCACTGACTCCATGATTTGAACTCAATCTCAGATTCCTCTCCCATCTTAGACCCCCATTAGAGGTTGAAAAGTCAGTCTGATATCCTGTGGCAGAAGCACAAAGCCCAAACTTTCCAAACTCAAGGTTCATCTTTCCAGTGTGGCCAGTCCCTATTCTCAAATTATCTAAGAGCCCAGAGTAAGTCATCCTGATAGCACAAACTAAGATGTAGTGCAAGACACCCTTCCTGAATAATGAAGAAACTCCTATCACTTAGGACATTTCCAAGGGTTTAGAGGCTCTCTTATAGGAACCAGAGGCCAATGAAATTATTATACACTTTGTTTCCCAACTTTTGCTTGAAAAGGTTTACCTCATATTTACTATTAGCCTGTCAACACTGTTTTCTTTTTGTGATGCAAGCAAACCAAATCACAGTGTGTTAAACATAGTATGACAACTTACAGGCGTTTTTTTTTTTTTTTTTTTTTTTTTTTTTGGTAATATTCATTTAAAAAAATATCTTTAGAGACATTTTGTTTATTTATTTGAATGGTCATTTATGCAGGAAACTAAACATCTCTGCAAAGGTAGCATTTGGGGTACCTAAAGTTTTCTTATACCATATTTTACCCTAATAAGTTGTTAAGTTAGAAAAACATCCAGATAATTTCTTAAAATCAATAATATTTAGGCCATAAGAAATCCTAAAATCATCTTGTCTTGGAGAGTTAAATAAATGTATATGTTCAGTAATAAATGTATATGATATTTAAATTTTATATAGATTGTTAAGATACCATGTTCATGGCTGGCTGTCCTTTGTGAAGTGCCCTCTTGCTATTCTTATTGCATAGTTAGAAGAATAAATTTTAGGAAAGGCCAGCTTGTAAAATAATATCATTGAACAAAGACTGACAGATACTTGATTATATTTACTCCATAGTAGAGCTCATATATAATCAGTTATTCACTGATATAGTAAATATTCTATAAATTAAAAACTATAGGGCTGGGGATGTGGCTCAAGCGGTATCGTGCTTGCCTGGCATGCGTGAGGCCCGGGTTCGATCCTCAGCACCACATACAAACAAAGATGTTGTGTCCACCAAAAACTAAAAAATAAATATTAAAAATTCTCTCTCTCTCTCTCCCCCCCCCTCTTTAAAAAAAAAAAAACTATAGATGAGTATATCAATTACCAATTGTCTTGGGATATCACACTGGTTTAAAACAAAACAACCATCATCTATTTAGCTAATTATTCTGTAGGATGGCAGTTTGGGTCAGGCTTGGCTGGGTAAGTCTCTTCATCTGTACTAGAATTAGCTGATCTTGGCCAGGTTTACTTGCCTATCCATGGTCAGCTGGTAGATTGGCTGGGGCTGGCTGGTTTACAGTGGTCCCAGCTGGGGGACTGCCTTCTGTCATCATGTCCTTGTTCATCCAGTGTTCATGGAGTTCTAATGCCAGCAGGAAAGCAACCCCTCAAGTAAGACACTTTTCATGTCTGCTTGCTGCCATTTCATTGGCTGAAGGAAGTCTGGAGTTGACTTAAATTCACTGAGTAGGTAAATAAATTCTCCTTTTGACGGGAGGAGCAACTAAGTCCTATTGTAAATGGTGAATATAGGAAGAGGAAATAATTTGTGGCCATGTTTGCTATCTACTACATTGAATTTAAATGTCTACAATAGATGAAAAAGCCTTTTGGCTTTTGCATTACAGTGATGATATGATTTCATGAACAATGTTTAATTAATTTTACATGTCATTACTATATCAAATTTATATATAACTAGTTGTGAAATATTTCAGTTGCAGACCTATAGAACTTTCACTCCATGTTTTGCTTTAAAAAAATTTAATTTTATAGTAAAAAAAAAGAACTAAGAGAGTCATTCTTGAACATAAGATACAAGACAGACATAAGAAAATCTATATATACTAAATATTTATTATGAAGAGAATTAAAAGCTTGATGTTTTCCACTCTTAAATTTTTAAATTTACACATAATTTTGCATGTTGATGGAATGTTTAGATAGTTTTGAATTATCTTTACTATTGTACATGTACATTATTAATACATTATCAAATCATAGAACCAGGGCTGGGTCTGTAGCTTAGTGGTAGAGCGCTTGCCTACCACTAGTGAGGCACTGGGTTTGATCCTCAGCACCACATAAAAATAACTACAAAAATAAAGTACTGTGTTCATCTAATACTAAAAATATAAAAAATTATAGAACTACATTTCTTGTTTTAAAATAAAGTTTATATCATTATACTTTTTATATTTTCATTTAGTTTTGTAGGCATTATATTCTGGGTTTTTTTTTGGTCAGCAGTTGTAATCCAGGTTTCACGCTTCAGGTCTTTAGATAATATCATTTTATTGAAAATTTTGCAGAAGGATTTTCTTGTTTTCTCGGTGGCTCAGCTAAAATCAGTGAGTGGAAAATTTTCTCAGATTGGTTTTTGAAGATACCAAATAAATCCTGTATAACCTAACAGACAGCTGCCTTTTCTTTTCTTCTTTAGTATTTTTTGAACATGAAGTGAGGGTCATATTGATTGGGAGATCACTAAAGAAGGCTAAGCCTCAGCAAGAGTCTTCCAAAAAATGGACTGTGCTAAAATTGCATGTAATACTCTAGCATTTGACACATTAAACTAAACTGAGTTCATAACACATTTTAAGAATAGTTTTCTCTGTTGCTTATTTGACCATTCCTTGCTCCTCCAGGAAGCATACAAGGTTATGTAGGATGGTGATCATGACTGGAAAAGAATCAGATGACCCATGAAGTGCCAGACTGGAGAACAAACATGCCTCTAGGGTGGCTGGTGGAGCTGTACATTCACAAGACAGTCAACACAGTATAGTTTGATAATCCATTGAAAACAGTGTGCTTCATCTTTTTTTTTTTTTTTTAGTCGTAGATGGACATAATATCTTTATTTATTTTTTATGTGGTGCTGAGGATCCAAATCAGTGCCTCACATGTGTGAGGCAGGCGCTCTATCCCTGAGCCCCAGCCCCAGCAAGAAGATATTCTGAAGAATATTCTTTCTCCTATGCTAACCTTTAGAGAATAGAGATCAGTAGTCAAGATGACGTAGATTCTTCTAATTCCTGGGAAACAGACACCAAAATGGAATTAAGTATGCAAAAGGTCTATTAGAGAGAAGTGGCAGTGAAAGAAGGAAGGAGGCAGGATGGGGATGGGGAAGCTATGTCAGACTCTGATGCAGATGTCACAGTCTCTGATAGCCCGCGATGGAGGAAGAATTACCCCTGAATGAAGTTCTTGTATGTATGGAAATAACTAGGCTTTTGTACGTTTGCTGAGAATCCTCTAGGAAGAATGTGCCCCTGGCTTCTATCATCTTGCTTAACTCCTATTGCCTGGAACCCCAGTGAGCTAGTATGATTTTTGACTTGAAAGCTGAAATGGATCTTGAAGTCAACAGCTGGAGGCAGTCAGATAACTGCATTCTTCACAGTTGGGCAGCTATTCCTGTCTTGAAAGGGAATCTAGAAGGTACATCTTTGGGTCTGCTGTACTTCTATAGGTGTGAGTAGTGCTACTTAATTTTTTTTTTCCTTTTTGGCACTGGGGAGTGAACCCAGGGTGCTTTCCCACTGAGCTATATCTCTCCAAACTTTTTTATTTTGAGAATTTTTGTATATGTTAAATTCTCCTTTAACTCAAAGGTGTACTTAAAATGTGGGCTTAGATAGCATCTTAACAGGAGAGCAATCAATTTATAGAGAAGTAATAACATGAAGGAAGGGTCTTTTGAGTGTCTTGCAGTGGCAAATTGTGAGAAGGTAAATATATGGGGAAAACTAATAGTAGATAAGGGCCAGTTAGTAAGGTTTGTTTGTGCAGACTTTTTCTCGGTGCCATCTCATCTCCAGTGATGAGGTTGGTATGCCCTTCCTGCTATGGGAAATGAGGTGGGAGAGAAGCACGTTCACAAGGGTGATTTTTGTTCTGTTTTCCATGAATATGGGGAGGGTAGAGAGCATAGTCTATGTCTTTTTCTCAGCTGCCTTTTGCAGAAAATAATCCTTATATTAGAATGGTATATTTGGCGATTGCATACTCTTATTAATCATTTCAAATGAAATAACAAATTTAGGTAATGATTTTGATGGATATTAATATCACACACAAATACAAAGACTGACAGCAATTACAATTCCTGAAGGAGTTTATAAACTGCCAATTATATGGTTTTACCAAAAAGTCAAATTTGAGTCTGATTAAGTTTTTAGATCTAACTATCAGTCTACTAAAAACACAGGGGGGAAAGAGGTGTATGTTAAATGATACTAAATGGGGAAACTAACCAGCACAAGAATTCAGAACAGACCAGGAACAGACTATAAGAACTCTACGTGACAGATAACCTTTTTCCAATAAATAAATTGCAAGGAAAATATATATGGAAACTGTCAATAAAAATAAAAGAGACTATAGAAATACATCAACTAATTGCAATATATAGACTTTATTTGAATCCTATTTCTAATAAGCTGTTTTAAAAATTATGAAACAATCAGGAAAATTTCATCACTGGGTGGTAACATTAATGAAGTAAATGTTAACTTTAAAGGTGATATAAGAGTCTTTATGGGGTTGGGTTTGTGGCTTAGCTGTAGCATGCTCATCTGGCATTTGTGAGGCACTGGTTTTGGTCCTCAGCACCACCTAAAAATAAATAAATAAAATAAAGGTATTGTGTCCATTTACAACTAAAAAAAAATATTAAAAAAAGAAGAGTCTTTATGAGTGTTTGTACCCTGAAATGTTTACTGATGAAATGAGTTAACATTGGCTCTGATGTGCTTCAGAATAATCTGCTGAAGAGGTATTGGGTGGGGGACAAATGAAACAGTATTGGCCAACATTTGATAGATATTAAAGACAGGTTGTGAGTACATGGAAGATTTTTATTATAATTATACTACATCATGTAAGACAGATATTATATTATTGTTTTTAATGTACAGTTAAATAGTCTCTCCATTTTTGTATATGTTAAATTCTCCATAAAGAAAAGTTTAAAAACATTTTTTGATTTAGAGGAAATTAAATTGCTGATTTAAAAGGTATTTTGTTTCAGTATGAAATGAAAAATTTTTGATACTAATGTTCCAAGTATTCAGTGGTGAAACACCTGTTTCCTTTTGAGGACAGAATTGATTGAGAACAGGAACAGGAATCACACAGCTAGGCATAACATCAGCTTAATAAAGTAATAGCTAAAAAAAAAGTAACTGATAAAAAGTTAGATTAAAGGACCTGACTTTGATAAACAATCACAGTGGGTTTGCTATGCCTCACCCTGAGGTAGGTAGACTCATTCACTGAATCACTGGGTACAGCTGTACAGTTGGAAGCCTCCTACTTAGATGTAGGCTTGCCTCAAAAATAAGAACAGACCACAATGTTCTCTCTGTATTCTCAGACAGATCCTTAGAGAATTCTCAGAAGAGGCTAGTCCAATTCATTCTCTTACCTACATAGTGGGGCAGAGAATGAGACTTGTGTTAACAAAATGCATTTTCTTTTTTGCAATGCTGGGAATCAAATCCAGGGCCTTGCACATGCTAAGCAAATGTGCTGTGACTGATCTACATCCCCAGCCCACACAATAAATTTTCTTAATCATGGAAAAAAAGTTTTAAGTTCAAGTTATTCTAAAGAAAGAATCAGTGGCATCAATATCTATGACTCCTGAAAATGCTTTAAAGTTCTCTTCAACTTCTCTTATAAGTCTCTAGCTACATCCTTTTGTAATTTCCTTCAAGTAATTATAGCATACAAATGAAAATAATTTTTAAATGGAAATTGTGTTATTTTTAAGTTTTGTCTGTTTTCTGATAACAGCATCTTTTCAATTTTATTTTATTGTAAAATATAACATTTTAATTTAATAACGCATTAGTACTGGGGGATTAGTTAGAAAGTTAACCTCTGGGACTGCCATAATCATGTTCTATTTTGATTTTTCCAGTAGTTTACAGTTATGCATGTATTGAGTAGAATAAAATTTATGTTCAAGTGCTATGCTTTTTATTATATCCTTTAAGATTGTATTTGAATTTGTAGGACCTTTGTCTTAATTGAAGTGCCTTCACATGAGTAATAACTATTAAATGAGCATTTAAGTAATAGACATAGAATTTATTTGTGAAACCATTTTATTTTATACAAATCTTTGTGAAACTCTGTTGTACTTTCAGCACACAATTGACAAGGATAAGAGTATTCTAAGATGTTCAAAAAGGTGTTTAGGGAAATGATTTCTGAAAATTGAAATTATTGTGAAAATTCTCAGTAGACTCTTGATCTAGATCTAGTAGTATCACTGATAATGTTAGACTGAATTTTCATACAGCAAGAACCATTTCTTATTGGTCCTTATTTTCAGAATATAGCATATATACAATTAGTGCTTAATTAGTATTTCTTGAATGAATGAGTCAATAAATTTACTCATTGACTCAATAAATTCTCATAATTAGTAGAAGAGAAGATGGAACATTGTAGAAGATCTGCAATAGGTCTTTGTTAAACTGCACCTCTCCTTGTTAAACTTGTTTTTCATGCATGTAATTTTTCGTGTGTGTGTGTGTGTGTGTGTGTGTGTGTGTGATTTGTACAGACTCAAAGAGTATTTTTAAAAACTTGGTTTCAAGATGAAACTTAAAGGATATACATAGGAATTAGATGGGAATATGGAAAAATAAAAATATTTTGTGTGGTGGGATTCTGGGTTTAAAAGTTTTTAATTTCTATTTTTATTGTAATAATATATTGACCCATTAATAATGATAAAGGAAAAAATGATGTTACATTAATGCCATTAAGGATTCTATTTTACAAAGCTCTGTAACACTTAAGTATTTGCTTATTCATGCCTTAATTCATTTGAAAAGTGTGTCTTTAGCACCTTAAACCTACCAGAGATAATCAGAAATTTGTTAGACTGTAAAGTGTCATGAAGATTAATAAATATGGTAATTACTATGTTTTGTTCCAAAAAGCATATTGTTTCTTAATTTTTAATATCTCTAAAATTTGGACATGTTATCTCATTGATGGTATCTTTCAGTATAATTGGCAGCATTTTTTCCTTATTGGTACATAATTATAGAGAGTGTTTTACACACTGATATCTTAGATTTGTTGAAATATAGTACATTTTGAGATCTCAAGGCAAGAGTCACATATTATTTTTCTTAAATTTCCCTAAACCTAGTGCAGAATTTCACTGAATACATTATTTTTTTCAATCAATACATTTTGTGCTAAACAATAAAGAAACATTTTTCTCAAAATCTTATATTGAGGCTTTAAGTCTTTGGATTCCATTAGAGTATTGTTTTGAAATATCAGTTTATAAAATATTACGGCAATGTATATAGTCACCATTCTTCCTTTCACTAAATAGCTTAAACCTTACTGACATTTTATTTTTTTATTTTTTTATATTTCATTACTTTCTTTCAGCAGTTACAATATATCTTACTAGGAATTATTGAGTTGAATTTTCATTTTTTTGATAGGGAGATGTTTGGAGTGTGCGTGGCTGACTAGAATCTGGTTGTACATGGCTGAGATAGTGCATCAGTTTTTAGTTATTCTTCATTTTAAGAGGGCTAATTGTAATCCATGAATGATCTCCTAACCATTTATGAATTCTTTTATGAGAGATACTAATATGTAGCTAAGTCATACTGGTTTGCATTTTAAAGCTTTATGTTTCTTGTTTGGAGGCAATATCAATAAATACTGAAATGACTAAAAAATAAAAAAGGTAACCATGGAGGAGAGAAAAAATATATATATATATTTTAAAGTCAACCATGAGAGGATATAAAATGTGTATGTGTATGTGTCAAAATTGAAAGGCCTGAGTAAGCTGCCAACTGGGTAATTGACCTCTGAACAATAAAAAATTGGCTGTGATTTCATGCATTACTATTGAGCATTGTTTAGATTTAACTTTTGTTCCCTATTGATTGAATTAAAATTTGAGGTGGAGTGCTCTGTAATTGGTTTCTAAACTCTTGGTTGTTATCTTTCATTGTGAACCTATCTCTCATTGTGAGATTCAAACATGATAAAACAATAATGAGAAGTTAAAAAGCAGGGTTAGAAAAAAGTATGTATTTTAAACCTACAGCCTTCTAAACGGGAGAAAAGCAATTATGAGAGTTTAAAGAATCAATAGAAATTGATGTTTTATACCAAAGAAAACTCAAGACCTGAGTGCTGCCTTCCATGCCGTTACTATACAAATAAAAAGAAATCAATAGGCTCAGAAACGTAAGTTATTAAAGATTTACTTCCAGTGACTACTTTTGATACTCAAGGCACTGTTTAGTATTTGGATTCAGAAAATGTATGTCATTAAGCATAGGAAATTATTTTTTTAACTTAAAATGATCATTTTTCTTTTTAATCAGATCTTTTATCTCTTACATTTTGAAATAAATATGAATGTGAGGCGTGAATTTAAAATGAACCCTTTGTGTGGTTTCTAGCTAGTTAAATGAAAAGCCTTAAGGTCCTTGCCATTAAAAATATAGTGTTGTATTAAAGAATTATTGATCGGCTCCATCTCGCTGTGTTTGACAAATCTATTTCCAGGGTAACCTCTTAGCTCTAACAGTAGGAGATCTAATTGTAGAGTTTTGAAATGAGTATGGAACTTATCCAAACCAGTGAAGACAACAGTTAGAAAGGAAAGTTAAAAACAGTATGAGAATTTTCAATTTGAAGCACAGTTTGGAGTGTTAAAGAAGGTGTTACATGACTGAAATCATGAGAATTTATGTGTCTCATGTGGGGGGTAACATGAGATACATAAGTTCCTACAAGAATTGAAGCTCTTGTAGGAACAAAGTGATTTCTGTGTTCTCTACTTTTCTCTTAATGATATGTGTCCAACCAACAATGTTCACTTAAATGGAGACATTTAAGGCATACCCAGATTTTCGAAACCCATTAATCATCTTGCAGGGAAGAACATACAACAAATTTTGTAAATGTCATAGTTGTTGCTGGAATATCGTTTGTTAATGATTATGAACTATAAGAGGCCAGGTATATGCAGTTCATAGCTGGCTGTCTTTTGCCCATATCCCGCGTGGGCAGTGAAATTTGGGGTTCCTTTCCGTGAAGTGGGCTGACTGTGAAATAAAAGCTAAGAAAGAGAAAACGGCAAAGAAACCACAGGACACAGGAAATAATTTTAGAAAGCGGGGTGGGATGGCTCTTCCGTTTTAGAGATCATGCTTCCACACTGGAAAGAGAGCAAGAGAGCCCATGCTTGCTTTATTTATATGGGGGAAGCATCAAAGGTTTTCCATGGAATGTTCTTTGTCAAATAAGGTAGGAGGTGGTCTGTCGAGTTTCCAAAAGGTTACGCCCCACTTCAGAGAGCAGTCTCCCTAGCTGAGCAAAGACAGAGGTCACATGCATTGTGCAGTCCATTGAGTGGGAGGAGTCACAAAATAGTTTGCAATGCCAAACCTAAATCTCCCTGGCTCAAGGTCAAACGAAGATGCTCAGATAAACTCAAATTTAAGTCATGAGTGGCATCCCACAGCTGTCTATACTACCACTTCTTTCTCTTATTCAAAAAATCAAAGCTGAATTCAAGTGGATGAAAGTGATATTGGGGGACAACTTTGAATTGATTCTGAGTAATTAAAATTCATTTATAAACTTGTGTTCTACATAATTAATAACATTGACATGCTTACAGTTTGATTTTTTTTTAATACCAGCATGTTAGTTTAATGCTTGGTTTCTTGATCTTGTTACAATAGTTTCTATGATGAATAATCCTGTTTGACAGATTATTTTCTTGACAATTATTTGTGTTAAGGATGCCTTTTACTCTACAGAATGTAGATTATTATTCTTATATTTATATAGTGAGAATGGGAGGTAGAGATAATCTGTAACAGAGTTTATCACAACTCTTTTTTCACGCCATGAGACAACTTTCTTTTACCTCTTTGAATTTCAAGAATCTCTGTTAAAAACTGCCAACACAAAAAAACCTCAAGCTTTCCAAACCAAGAACACAACTTTTGTAGAAAGACCAAGGAGCCAAGATAAGCAAAGGAAAACTCTTGCCTTGAAGTAATAGAGTTAAAATACCTTTACAGAGAAAATAATAGAAATAATGAAACTAAAGACATGATTCTGTTCTATCCCTGCTTGGACTGTTATTTCCTGTCAGTGAAGCTGTTCTTCTTAGTTTTATTTCATTATTCAGAAATTTATTAAAATCATAGACTTTACATGGGTTCAATCCCCAGCACTAAACAAACAAACAAAACCCCATAGACTTATAAAGCAAGGAATGACTTCAGAGGTCATCTATATATAACCTCATGTTTACATTTCTAACAGGTTATTTTTTGTAGCCCTATAAATGTGGTTTAATCTTTGGATCCTTACTACTTGGCATCGAACTTTGAAGGTATTTTACAGATATTTGTTAAATTAGCTTAAAGAACCTATTCTTCATTAATATTAGTGAGTAAAATACCGTTGATAAGACCTGATAGTTCCTAGTTAATTTGGCAATTAAATTTCATCAGTGATTTTTTTTCTTGACTTTTTTTTCCTCTAATTAGATTTGCATCTGCTGGGGATGATGGAATTGTAGTCATTTGGAATGCCCAGGTTTGTATTGATTATATATGAATCATGTAATAAATATATGACAATATAGTTGTGTATTAAAATATAAATACTATAATGGGGTATATTTGCATAACATTGTCATTTGAGACTAATCAATATTTGAAAAGGCCTACTTGGATAATTTCATTTAACAGGACCAGTATTTCATAGTAAAGAGGGCAAGTTTTCATGAGAAATAATTGCTGTTTTTTAAAAATAAGTCTTAACCTTTTTTAGAATTAATTTATTTTTTTATTTGCCCTTTTTAGTTTTACATGACAGTAGAATGTATTTTGGCATATTATAATACATGGAGTATGACTTTATTCTATTTAGGATCCCATTCTTGTGGTTCTACATGTTATGGACTTACCCTGGTTGTATATTCAAATACAAGGGTAGGAAAGTTATGTCTGATTAATTCTATTGTCCTTCTTATTCTCCTCCCCATCCCTTCCTTTCGTTTCCCTTTGTCCAATCCAATGGACTTCTGTTTTTCCCCTCCCTATGAACAGTTGTTGTGGGTTAGCATCCACATTATCAGAGAGAACATTTGGCCTTTGGTTTGGGGGATTGGCTTATTTCACTTAGCACGATATTCTCCAGTTCTGCCCATTTACCAGCAAATGCCATAAAAATCATTCTTAATGCCTGATAATATTCCGTTGTGTGTGTGTGTGTGTGTGTGTGTGTGTATAAAATTTTCTTTATCCATTCATCTGTTGAAGGGCATCTAGGTTGGTTCTATAGTTTGGCTATTATGAATTGAGCTGCTATAAACATTGATGTAGCTGTGTCACTGAAGTGTGCTGATTTTAAATCCTTTGGGTATAGACCGAGTATGGGATAATTGGGTCAAATGGTGGTTCTATTCCAAGTTTTCTAAGGAATCTCCATACTACTTTCCATAGTGGTTGCACCAATTTGCAGTCCCACCTTTCTCAATAAATGAGAGAACCTTTCTCCCCACATCCTCATCAACATTTATTGTTACTTGTACTCTTGATAGTTGCCATTCTGACTGGAGTTAGACCAGAGACCCTGAGCTTACTAGAAGAAAAAGTAGGCCCAGCCCTACATCATGTCGGCTTAGGAAATGACTTCCTCAACAAGTATACTAAAGTACAAGAAGTACAATCAAGAACCAATAAATGGGATGGTATCAAACTAAAAACTTATTCATTGCAAAGGAAACAATCAAGAACATTGAACAGAGAGCCTATGAACAACAAAAAATAATCAATAAGTGACCAAAGGAACTGAATAGGTACTTCACAGAAGAAGAAATACCAATGGTCAAAAATATATGAAAAAATGTCCAATATCTCTAGCAATTAGAGAAATGCAAATTAAAACTACACTGTGATTCCATCTCATTCCAGTCAGAATGGCAATTATAAAAAAGTTTTAATCTTGTTGAACAAAATTTAGATCATCAGCAACTATGCACTGACTTCCAGAATGAATCAAGTATTGATTTTTGTGAGAGCCACAGTTTTTATTTCAGTATTGTATGAGCATAATATAGCATTCTTCTCATGTTTGACTTTAATAGAATGAAAGGAATATTTTTTTTTTCAAAATATATAAGGCTTCACCAAGTTTCCCCAAGGCTTCTCTTCCTGATCCTTTGTTTCTCAAATTATTCTCTTAGTATTTTTCTTCACTTACATTTAATTTTGTTGTTATCTAGTCTGTTAGGTCCGTGTTAGTTTTTTTTAGTGACTTTGCGCTGGGGTTGTGGCTCAGCAGTAGAGCGCTCGCTTAGCACATGTGAGGCCCTGGGTTCGATCTCAGCACCACATAAAAATAAATAGATAGATAGATAAATAAATAAATGAAATAAGTTATTTAAAAACAACAACAAAAAAAAACCTGCCAATTAACATTACAGTTTCCCAATATCCACAAGGGATTGGTTCCAGCCCTCCTTTCCCATACCAAAAATCCATGGATGTTCAAGTCCCTCATAAAATGGTTTAGAATATATATACATACATACATATAAAATATGTATTCTTATACTAAACTCATGTTCTTTAAATCATCTCTAGGTTGTACGTAAATACTACATAAATACTCATTACATTGTATTTAAGTAATAAG
Organism: Urocitellus parryii; assembly: GCF_045843805.1. Lineage (NCBI taxonomy): Eukaryota > Metazoa > Chordata > Mammalia > Rodentia > Sciuridae > Urocitellus > Urocitellus parryii. The sequence continues at coordinate 61,471,654 of NC_135531.1, read as the reverse complement.
GACAAGAAATAAAAGTTTATACATGTTTAGTAAAGTCACAATTTTTAAAAATATTTTCAGTACAAAATATTTTTTGGGTGTGTAAATGAGTCCTCCAGCTATTTTTTATTTGGTTGAATCCATGGATACAGAACTAGTAGATGCAGAGGTCCACTTGTACTTTCACCACATTCATGAAATCCTGCAACCTTGAAAGATTTGCAATTTATATTATATTTACATTTTATTTTTGTATGTTTGTTTCTTGGGAAATCAATGGTAGACTAATGGAGGTAGACATTGAATGGGTGGGGATAGAGGCTGGTGTTAAATGGAGTGGAAACTAACTATAAGTGGTTAGTCAGTGCATATACACATATACACACACATTATTTTCTTCCACAACTCATAACTATATAGAGTTAGATAACATACATGGATAATAATGACTTTCTGTTGTTTTTATACAGATTAAATTGCTTATTATATTTGCTTCATGTACACAATTCTTAAAACCATAGGAAAGGATATTCCTTTAAATTCTCTATAAAATATTGCTACAGTTGGCATTTTTCATTAGAAAATTATCAAAATTATTTTTTGCTTTTCTCTCAGCACTTGTTTAGATTCCGTTCAATTGTTTTAACTCAAGTTATGTCTTTTTTTAAACTATGATATATTTATTGATTCATTTTTTTGTTTTTGTGGTGCTGGGGATTGAACCTGGGGCCTTATGTGTGCTAGGCAAGCACTCTACCACTGAGCCACATCCCCAACCCTAAAATTATGTCTTGAATAAGTAATTTTAAACAGAATATATGTGTATTTTATGTTTCTTTTTTTTTTAAGTTGTTGATGAACTTTATATGTGGTGCTGAGAATTGAACACCGTGCCTCACATATGCTATATAAGGGCTCTACCACCGAGTTACAGCCCCAGCCCTCTTCTTAATGTTATTTAAGATTATTTAAATTATGAAAGATGAACCTATTAACATTTTTTTTTTTTGTATTTTAGACAGGAGAAAAGCTTTTGGAACTCAGTGGACACACTCAAAAGATAACAGCTATTATTACATTTCCTTCCTTGGACTCTTGTGAAGAAAAAAATCAACTCATCTTGACAGCCTCTGCTGATCGAACAGTTATTATATCCTTAAATCTAGAAGAAAGTGAAATAGCCACAGTGGCCCAAGGGACAACTACATGCATTATCAGTCTTTAGACTCTAGGGGCCTATCTACCCTATGTAGCAAAAATGATTTTATTGTAGTCTTCATAAGACACTTCTTAAAAGTATTAGGCATCTGAAAAGTATTAGACTAGAAATAGCAGGTTAAGGCTTGTATTGATGGAAACCCCATGACTAAAGCTGTTCTTTCCAGAGTTATTGTTATATCAAGTTGTGTAAAATGGAGGAAATGGGAGAAAGTGGGCTTAGAGGTTTTTTTTATTATCTTATTTTTGTTTTTCAATTTAGGGAAAAAAAGATGAGTTGGACTACAGAATAATTCACATTTCCCCTTTTTTAATTTGTATAAAAAGAAATGTAATGGCCCCAACCCATGAGAACCTTTGGATTTCTGAATCTGCATAAAAGTAGTTACCATCTGTTTAATATTAACATTCAGTATTCAAAAACAATTTTAAAAGGTAAATTTATTTTCCTCATAATTTTAGGTAAAAAGTTAAGATGTAACTGCAGTGGTAAAATTTTATTAAGTGCTTATGTGTGCTATACATTGTCTTTCTATTTAATCCTGAAAAAGCCCTTTGAAAGATATTTTTAGCTCTTCTCATTTACAGATGAGAAAGTAGAGGCGTAGAGATTTTAAATAACTTCCCCAAGGCACAGAGCCAGTGTAGGGTAGAACTGAGAAGCAGTCTGGCTGCAAAGTCAGAACTCTGGACCACTATAGGACACTGTGACACTGTCTTCATAAAATATTTTCTATAAACAAGTTCATCCTCATATACAATCTATATGAGGAATTGAATCTGTGAAGCTCATAGCCAAGTGCTAGAGATAACTATAGTCCTTCATTACTTTTTTTTAAAGGTGTCAGATTGACTTTAAAAAGTTTATGATTATCTGAAGTTCTGTTTAAACAGTTTCAAGGATTAGTGACACTATTTCTTAGGCTTTGATAGTACTAAGACATACTATTTAATAACACACTTTAAAGAAATTCTTCAGCTGAAGTGTTTTCCAGACACATTGCCTATAGGTGAGAAAAATTCCAAGAAAACGTTTAAATGGCAATAGATGTATGTGTGTGTGTGTGTGTGTGTGTGTGTGTGTGTGTGTGTGTATATATATATATATATGGGTGTGGGTGTGTATATACTATACACACACATACATGTATATATACCTACACACACACACACACACACACACATATATATATATATATATATATATATATATACACATACATGAGCACATGTGTCTTGGTGATTAAAGTATGACATAAACAAGGACAAAAATTTGCTTAGATGTTAACCAGAGCTGCTTTAATCTACTGCTGCATTGAGGCAAGTATTATTTTCCTTTGTTTTTTTTCTTTTTCAGTATAAGCTACAAATATAGAATTTAAAATACTTTCTCTTTATTAAACTATTCCCAAAATACTCTAATAGTACTTCAAGGTGATTATAATTATTTTAAATATGTATACAGGTAACAGTAGTATACTGTGTCTTCTTTGAATCAGGATAACAGTAGTAAATCATGCCATGCATACTGCAGGGAGCCTTTAGGAAATATCAATTAATAGATGTGATACTTTTTAGTATAAATTCTTTATGTTCATGTTTATTAGATTATGGCAGACTAAACATTTGCAGTATTTAATGCGTGTAAAGATTCAGTATCAGGCCACTCATTCTGCTGGCATTGGCAAATAGTTTGGTAGTAAAATTTACCTCAAGCTTATTGTAGATCGTAAGCCTGCTCTGCTATGTTGATGACTTACTATATGAACTAAATTTTGTGGTAGTATAAGTATTAAATATTTTATGTTTTATTTAAAGATCTTCTAACTGAATGTTTAATGTTTGTGATTTCATTCTAATTAGAAAAAGTTATCTCATAATTAAGATTTTAAAAATTCTACTTAGAAATTATTTCTTAACATAAATTTAGGTATGGGATTCTGATACTGGCAGACAAGTTCAGAGAGTATCATGTTTCCAGTCTACTGTAAAGGTAAAAATCTTAAAGAAGTTAAGAGTTTTTAATGGTAATCTGTTTTTGTCTCAGGAAAAAAAATGGTTAAATAAATTACATAAAATTACTTTGGGAGATTTAAAAATTATTTTTTCACAGACACCTCCAGTCACTTGATTCTAAGACTAGATTTTTGTGAACATATGTATTGACTCTTAACAGTGTTTCAAATGGAAAGTAGAGCAGGGGCTAATTATTATAGCAAGATAAGAAAGAAAATAGAACTGGGCATATTTTTAGTAGGTAATCCTGAGATGCCACTTATAGAAAGACTTTAACAATAACTAGTCTTTTTTTTTTATTCTATGAACTAAAAATATGGAGTTATTTGTCCCTTGACTACTCCCTTCTTTAAGGTCATAAAGATATGTCAATTAGTTCTAAAATTAAAAATCTTTCGTGACTAATTAGCTTCTATTAGGTTCATTAATTTTACAAACATCATTTGGCACTTCTTATGTGAGAGAAACTCTGCTACATGTTGGAGAAACAAACATGGATAAGTCTTGGTTACTTGTGATTCATACAGAAGAAATTACCTTAAATGTTCTAAGAAAGTAACACTGTTTTTTAATGTTAACCAGTTTGGGAAAAGACACTAGTAAAATGAGGTGTTTCCTCATTTGCTTTAAAGCTAACTGAGCTTCATGTTGGAGATAACACTTTTTTTTTTTCCAACAGTGAAAAGATTTTTTTTCCTAAAAGGCAGCATCTCTGGTAGCTACCTCATGGCACTGTGCTGTTATGAATAACAATAAAGATTCTGGGGAAAGAAGTACTATGTCCTGTATGCTCATATTTAATTTACCAATGAACTTTCTCTGAAGAAGTCATTAAAGTATTGACTTGATCAAAATCTCTAAATGATATGAAAAGATGTTACTTATATATTTCTTAAAAATAATTCCTACTATCTGAAAAAACAAGGTCTTTAGGTTTCAATTGAAAATACTTGAGTTGAAGGAATAGAGAAGGAGAAAAAAAAATTAGTGTCTTTGGGGGAAGTTCCTTTTGGGAACTGTTTCATAAACTAGTCATAGGAACTGGTCAATAATAAAGTGCCTTATTTCAGTTTGGTAAAAATACCTTATAAAAGGGTTTTATTGAAATTAGCTAGGTAATTGTATTTGTTTACTCTGGCTGTGATCCTGCTTTACAAAAAAAATTATTAAACAAGTAATATTGTGTTCACTTTAGTTCATTAGATCAGTTGTTCTTGAAGAGATAATTTTTTAAGAATTTCATATATATATGAAATGCTATATATGTGAAATGCTATTATTTATCATTTGAACTAGTAAATTTTTCTTATCAGGGTGAGTGTTAGCAAGGAGATAGTGAAATTGACATTTTTATTGCTTTTTGAGAGAATAAATTCACATGCTCTGCTGGAAGGCAGTTTGGCTTTACTAATGAATCAAAAAAAATTAACCAAAGGCAGAATGTTTTCTCTGATATGCAGAAGCTAATTCACAGAAAGGGGGAGTGTGGCTAGGGAAGAATAGAGTTACTTTAGATTAGGTAGAAGGGAGTGAAGGGAGAGGAAGTGGTATGAAGGTAGGAAAGATAATAGAATGAAACAGACATTATTACCTTATGCATATATGACTGTATGACCAATGTGATTCTATAACATATGCAATAAGAAAAATGAGAAATTATACTGCATTTATATATATCAAAGTACATAAATGTATTCTACTGTCATGTATAACTAATTAGAATAAAAAAATTAAAATTTAAGAAATTATATGCATGTGCACACATACACACACCCCCCCCATATAGATACCCACATATACACACTCATTAAAATGTCATTTCAAGGGTTGGGGTTGTGGTTCAGTGGTAGAGCACTTGCCTAGCACATGTGAGGCACTGGGTTCTGTCCTCAGCACCACATAAAAATGTAAATAGATAAAATAAAGTTATTGTTTCCATCTACAACTAAACATATTTTTTAAAAAAATATCACTTCAGAAGACTATAAAATAGAGTTTGTACCATGCTAATGATAATGTTATGTAACAAAAGCAGTACATTAACATCCATAAAATATTAGCAAACCAAGGGACTGGGGGTGTAGCTCAGCCTTAGAGCACTCGCCTGGCAATCGATCTCGCCTGGGTTCGATCCTCAGCACCACATAAAAATAATTAAACAAAATAAAGGTATTGTGTACAACTAAAAAATAAATATTTTAAAAAAATAGCAAACCAAATCCAGTAATATATAAAAGGAGATTATGCAACATAATCAAGGGAGATTTATCCCATTAGTATGAGCTTAATTTTACATAAGAAAATCAGTCAATGAAGTACATCATAGTAAGAATACATGGTAAAAATCACATGATCATCTCAATAGATGCAGAGAAAGTATTCAATAAACATCAGTGCCCTCTAATGATAAAAATACTCTGTGAACTAGGATTTTATTAAGGGCAAAAGACTGAACACTCTTCCTCCTGAGATCAGGAACAAAGTAAGAGCGTCTGCACTGAGCACTCTGTTTGGTATAGTACTTGAAGTTCTAGCCAGGGCAATTAGCAATAAAGAAGAAATAAATGACATCAATTTGGAAAGAAAGGCATGAAACTGTCTATATTTACAAATGATGTGATCTTGTATATAGAAGATCCTAAATCCACAATAAAACTGATAAGGCTAATATATTAATTTAGTAAGGTTTCAGGATACACAATCAATATATAAGAATCAGTTGTGTTTGTTATTTACTAATATTTAACCCTCTAAAAATTAAGAAAATCCATTTATGGTAACATCCAAAAGAATAGAACACTTAGGAATAAATTTAAAGTTCAGGATTTTTTCATTAAAAATTTCAAAATGAGTTGAAAGAAGATCTAAATAACTGAAGAGAATATTCCATGTTCATGGATCAGATTTAATAGTGTTAAGATTATAGCACCATTCATTGATCTACAGATGGAACAAAATCATTATCAAAATTATAGCTGACTTTTTATTTCAGAAACTGGCAAGCAAGAATAGCCAAAACAGTCCTGAAAAGGAAGAACAAAATTGTAAGACTGTCACTTCCCCATTTAAAAACTTACATAACACTGAAGTAATCAAGTCAGTGTTGTACTGGCATAATGGTAGACACACAGATCAAAGGGATATAATTGATAGTCCAGAAATAAAATCTCACATATATAGACAATATTTGTGATTTTTGACATGGTGCCAACACCCTTCAATGGAAGAAAGACAAGACTTCAGAAAAAATGATGCTGATCCAGGTGCCATAGTTTCAGCTATTCTGCAAGCCGAAGTAGGAGGAGTCCAGAAGTTTGAGACCAGCCTGGGTAACTTAGGGAGACCTGTCTCCAAAAAAAAAAAAAAAAAAAAAAAAAAACTTAATGCAACAAGATATCCACCTACAAAACAATTAAATTTAAAACATTTCATTTATTAAAAAAATTAATTGAATTGGACCTCATCAAAATTAAAAGCTTTTGTGCTTCAAAGGAACACCACTAAGAAAGTGAAAAAATAACCTGTAAAATGGAAGAAAGTATTTGCAAATTCAGTGTACTTGCATCCAGAATATGCAAAGAATTCTCCACAATTAAGAGATAAATAAACAAAGGATTTAAAACAAATTTCTCTGAATAAGACAAGTAGCCAAGAAACTCATGAAAAGCTCAACATCGTTAGTCTTTAGAGAAATGCAAATCAAAAACCACATTGATAATCTCAGCAATTTGAGACTAAGATAGGAGGATTGAATGTGTAGACCAGCCTCAGTAACTTAGACCCTATGTAAAAATAAAATAAAACACAAGAAAACTCCACATATACATACAATAGAATACTATTTTATACATACCAGAATGACTCATGTCTAAAAGACCAAAGACCAGTCTTAACAAGTGTTAATAAGATGTGAAAAAAACTGTAACTGTCATACATTGCTGGTGGGATTGTAAAATGGTACCATCACCTTGGAAAACAGTTTGGTAGTTGATCAAAATATTTAACAGAATTATTTAACACAACTATCCTCCTAGATATATTCCCAAGAGAAATAAAAACATGTCCACGAGTATTCAGAGCAGTATTATTCATAATAGCTAAAAGATGGAAACAACCTACATGTTTATCAATTGATGAATGAATAAATAAAATGTGCATATCCATACAGAGGAATATTATTGGGCAATAAAATGAAAAAGGTACTAATATTAAAGCAGAGATTAGGCAGCATAGGACCTCTTGAAATAAAAACTGCATTGATTGCTTTCAACTCTTTTTAAAAACAGCCCTACTTGCAACCTAGACAAGATCACCAGAACCTCCTCATTTTCTTTTTAATTCTTTCTTGCTCTTGTCTTTTTTCTAAGCTGCCAGTGGGCAGGTGAGGAAAGGACTATTAAGGGGCCCTTTAGGGAGCCACTAGAGGTGAAGGTCAGTCCATGAAATGCTAACCATCCTGAGTCTACCAAACAGAATTATTGGGAAGAATTAGGAGATAACTAATCTGAAACTCAAAAACTAAGGTTGCATTTTCTATTTTATTTAAAAAGGAGTTTAAACATTGTGTGTTTTCTATTACTGAGTAGGAAATTACCTCACAGTTTAGTGGCTTAAAACAATAAACATTTATTATCTAATAGTTTTTGTGGTCAGGAACAGAGAACATCTTAGCTCAGTGGTTCTGGCTCAGGATCTGAACTTGTGGGCATAGTTTAAAACCATTGAACAATGAAATGCTTGAGTTTTTAAATTGACACACATTTCAAATCAATTTTGCAGTGTTTAACTGTTCTTAAGAGACTAGATGTTTGGCTCTCTGGTGGGAATGACTTATGTGTGTGGAACCGAAAATTAGATCTCCTGTGTAAGACCAGCCACCTTTCTGATACAGGTAAACAAAATATAATGCTGGGGTCTGGGGTTGAAGTTCAGTGGTAGAGCACTTGCCTAGCACCTATGATACACTGGGTTCAATCCTCAGCACCACATAAATAAATAAAGGAATTGTGTCCATCTACAACTAAAAATTATATATATAAATATTGCTGAATCATGATTGATAGACTCTAGAAGACAGCAAATTCAAAGAGACTTTATGAACACAAAGGTCTTTATGGGGGATTTAGGTTTTGTTTTGGTTTAGCTCCAAAGATTACAGGTAGCCATATTCAGTTAGTATATTCACTTCACAAATAATGTAATTAACATAGACTCTCATACTCTGTGCATCTGCTCTTATCTCCTCCACTTCCTCTGGCCCCATTATACTTTCATTTCCTCCTCTAGCATATCTCACACATGGGAAAATACAAAACATACTGGTTAAAAAAAAGACATGTGGAGGAGAAATTAAGCCAGAAAAGCTCTTCAGATCACAACAGTGCTACTAGTCTCAATGGATGGGAAGGACAAGCACATGAGTAAAATATTTTCCAAATTTACCTATATACTATGAATTACATCTATATGGTATATATCACAATGGAAAATTAACTTTAATACATAGATTTTTGCCAACATATATGCTGGTTCTAATACATCAACTCTAACTCTATAATTCTTTCTAACAAAAGTAATAATTATAACATATAGAAATTGTGGTTAGCTTCAAATCATTTTATGATTCAGTTATGAAAATATATTCAGAACTCTATACTTAAAAGCATGGTGGTATATGGTTGTAGTCTCGGCTTCTTGGGAAGCTGAGGCAAGAGGATCACTTGCCCAAGAGGTATGGCCCAGTCTGGGCGACATAGTGTGACCCTGTCTCTTAACACAATAAACAGACAAACCCTACAGAAATCTCTGTATGAAATATGGTATGGTATAACTCTGATTATTTTAGTAATATAAGGACTTTTGTAAATGTATTTATTGACCGTAAGAATGCTGTTAATTATTGGCTAACTCTGACTCACCAAATTCAGTTTCTCCTATATTTTCATTCAAAACCATGCTTCCAACGTGCAGTGCTTCAGTGGTAGACGGCGGCTGGATGTCCTCTAATTCGCCTCAGTCAGATCTCACAGGTTAAAGGCTCAGTCCCCAAGACTGCCCCATCTCACTTCAAATGCCATTTATAACACTATGTTTTTTGACCCATGGGCTATATATAAATCAAGATTCTCACAACCCCCTTCTTGGATTTGATTAATGACTAGAGCAGCTCTCAGAACTCAGGGAGGGTATTACAAAGGATGCAGAGGAAAGCCACATGGGGAACGCAGGTGGGAAGGGGTGAGGAGCTTCTGTGTCCTCTCCAAGTGTGTCAACCTCCATAACCTCCACGTATCCGCTATATGGAATCTCTGAACCCTGTCCTGTTGTTTTTCAAACAAAAAACATGCGTTATTCCATAGGCATGGCTGATTAAGTCATTGGTAGCCAGTGACCCATTCCACCTTCAGCCCCTATATTCTCCCTGGAGGTAGGGAGTTGGGGCTGAAAGCCCTAATCCTCTAATTCTGCCTTGATCTTTCTGGCAACCAGTCCTCATTCTGAAGTGACCTAGTGACTGCCAGCCATCCCATTAGCATATAAAACACACTATATTTTTGGATATTCAAAGGGTTTTAGAAGTTGGGTTATAGGAAACAGGATGAAGAACAAATATGTATTTCACAATGTCCTTTTAGCTCATTTAGTGCCCAGGCTTAAGTTTACATTGAGGGAAAAATACCAATTTTATCTCATTTGAATTAGCCATCTTGTAAATGGGTGATGGAGATTATCAGAAGGAAGTTGAAATGGCTGAATATACAACTTTGCCACAACAGTAAAAGTTTTCAAAGAGCATGTTGTACCCATAATAAAACAGTGTCTTCCAGAGGTCTCAGAAATCTACTTAGAACAATCATTTTCCATTTGTAAACATGTATATAAGTATGTTTGTAGCAAGTTTTGGGTACTTTGTTGTTACCATCTCCTTTATAGGAAATGATTGACATAAAACTCAGAATATTTTTGTTGGGATTCATAAAAAATGATTTGAATTTTATATATTTATGAAGGTATCAGTGCTTTGGTTGAAATACCTAAGAACTGTGTCATAGCAGCAGTTGGCAAAGAACTGAGTGAGTACTATTTTTTCTTTCTTTTTTCATTTATATACATGTGTGTACATGTGTGTATATGTGTATATATTTTAAACTAGACTAGTATATAAGTGCTGGAAAGACAAAGTAGTCTTTAATTCAGGGATATTTGCCCCTGCCAAGCCTTGGCTCCTTGGGATTGTTGAAAGTGATACAGAAAGTGAAACATTTTCAAGATGTTACATCAGGTTTCTTGTAGTTTAGTTTACTATATTCTTTGTTGTTTTAACAATATATTGCTGCTTTTTCTAAAATTGCAGTCTCAGGATAACTTGATAGTATTCCACTTAAAGCAGCATTTTCACACAACTTTGATAGGTGTAGGAAGGAGTTCTCTTTTGTATCATCTAAAAGACCTTCTCTTGACAACCATTATGAACATGAATGGCTATCAGAATATAATAACCTTGCTAGAGATTTATAAGTAGGTGAAATAGTGTCAGAAATACAGAAGAAGAAAAAAAATGGTATGACCTGTTTCCCAGAGAGACATGTGAGAAAGAAGAGAGACTTGGGTGGGTAATTACCACTACTTGGAAAGGATAAAAGACCTTTCTACTTCTCAGAAGTTAGGAATCCTAATCTTTGAGCATCCACAGCACTTGCTCCAGTGGCTTATCATAGCACTTAATTTACTGATGCTAAGTCTGTGTAAGTCTCATTCTCACTGTGGATTGAGCATTTCAAGGCAGTGCCTGGGCCTTGTTCACATTTGATAGCTAAAGCTCCAAGTACTTAGTAGAAGTATAATTAAGTATTGGTTGACAGAATCACTTTACTTGATTTGATTTTATATTTTATGTATTGGTTAAAATTAGGATTATACTAGTTTAAATAAAACTATTAAAGTCAGATGAGTTAAGCAAAACATTGAACATATACTTATAATCAAAAGAACTGTTTGACATACAAAAATTCTAAGGCTTATTCTCAGCGAATTTATAATATGTTGTGTGCCTAGATATCAAGAAAAGTTGTGTTTTTGTTTATTTGTCACTGAGTTAAAGTTAAGCATGAATTTGTAGTCTAGTTCAAAGCAGTACTTACTGGTCTAGGAATGTGAGTAGAGAAAATAGATAATGGACTTGTTTCAAGGGTGTGGGACAGTCACCAGCCAGGTAAATAGTGGGATGGGATAGCTGGACAACATTGAGTTGAGGTCCTAGAAAGAGTGGGGACTTCAGTATTTGCTAGTTAATTTGGAAGAATCAATAAAGCAAACAAGTTCTAAGGAAACCCTGACTTGGAGTTTGAATAGATTGTTTCAAACATCTCAAGCATTTGAAAGAAGCCATTTAAATTAGTATGAATAAGGCTATCTTTGGAGATGGGTTTTTCAATATGGTAGGTATTTTTCACTTCACGAAATACTTGCTTTTTGAGTAGAAAATGGTACTTCATCTTTCTTGAACATTTTAATAGAACAGTATCTCTTTTTGTCATTTAGTAATTTTCAGGTTAGTAGAACCCACAGAAGGATCCTTTGAATGGGATATTATTGAAGTTAAGCGCCTCCTTGATCACCAGGATAATATTCTTTCATTGGTTAATGTCAATGGTAAGCTCATCGTACATATTTATATTATGCACAATTTTGAACGTGTTAACCTATTCTGAACTTTAGTGTTTTTTTCCAGGATTCTCGAATGACTGTTATTAGAGTAATAGATTGTTAGAGATTGTGATTCTCTTTCACTCTAAGCTTATGCCAGTGAAGCTAAGCAAGAAGTCTCAAATGTTGTCAAGTCTAAGAGTTAGGTATAAGGAAAACAGAGTGAGGCAGCAACAAGAAGATAGAGAAAAGCATAATTATCCCAGGTGCCGCATGGTAGCTGTGAGCTGATCATCATAGTGCTCATAGCATTGTAGCATTCTTGGCAAATAGTTCTGGCCAGTTCTTTTTTTTTAATATTTATTTTTTTTAGGTGTAGATAGACACAACACAATGTTTTTATTTTTATGTGGTGCTGAGGATTGAAACCGGGTCCCGCCCGTGCTAGGGGAGCACTCTACCGATGAGCCACAATCCCAGCCCTGGCCAGTTTTTCTTTAGTAGAAAAGATTGGAAATAGTTATGCCCTTTTGTCTCGCTGACCATATTGTACAATATCACATAGCAAGTTATACATTAAAGTGGAATAACCAGGATTTAAGCCAGTTGTAGTTGTGATTGAAGAATCCCAGTGAAGAAGAAAGGTTTGCAGAAAATGAGTCATGTCTGCCCTTCCTATAGTTATGGGTTTTGACTTGCCAGACATCTTATTTGGCTCCATATACTATATTAGCTGAAGCTGACATCACATGGCAGGATAAGATCACAAACCATAGATCTTGACATTTAGCTAGTTCACTTACAAATAAGTGACAGCTTATATCATCAGAGCTCTATGGGTGATCTGTGTATGAATCAGGTGAGAGAATTCTTGTGGAGACTGCAAATGAGTCCTGTAAGGATCCTGTGAATATGAGATAGTAGAAAGGACCTGGACCCCAACCTCATATTTATCTGAAGCCTGGACTGGCTCTTGAAGAATATTTTGTGTAAACATGAGATGAGGGGAAAGAAGGGCACAGAAAGCACCAAGAGGACCAAATGTGGTCTCTGTTTTTATGCTACTCAGTCACGTTTTCATGTATATTAGTCAGAATGTCTCTTCCAGCTCCAAAATCCTTTTCCCAATAGCCATCTTCTTATAAACTCAGCTATATGTCTTTCTAAGGCCCAAATTGTCTATGGTGATAGAAATAACAATGATTGGTAGTGCCCCTTTCATTGTCTCTGGGGACCCTTTTTTTTCTAGCCATGGACAGCAGCACAAAAGACCTTTTGAAGCCTCTCCAAGGCCCCAGAGCTGCTGAGAAAAGCATGGCAATGTTCTGGCCTGTTACACTGGTCATGCCTAGTTAGCTTGTTTTAGTGATGAAACAGTGGTACCATTGAACCAGTATGGTTACTTAAATGAAGATGATGGGGTGTTCCTGGTATAGCCTTAACTTCATGGTCTTTCTTTTTCTCTGTGTGGTATGCAAACTTGTATAGGAATATAAATAATTTGCACAGTGATAAACTATGGTTAACTCTGTGTTATAACTAAGATGCAGAACCAAAGTCAGGAGGTGTCTATACTCTAGTTCTCTGGTTCTTTTACAATACTTGTTTTTTCCCCCCGGGTAGTGCTGGGGTTTGCTAAGCAAATGTTCTACCACTAGCTATGTCTCCATTCCAAGGCTTATAACATTTTAAGAAAGTTCTTTCAAATATTTCTTTGCCAGATTCTTAAAGGAAGGAAAATGGAAAGCTAATGCAAAAAAAAGTTATTAATGAACGTTATAGAAAACTTGCAGTACTTTCTGCTTTATAAACTCCATGACTATAAAATTACACTACAGATATAAATAAGGCAAAAGAATATTTAGCAATCATACATGGCAGTCTGGTAAAGTTTGAAAAAGATTGCTAACCATCTTCTCTTGTGCATGGGCATGTCAGTGATGTTGAAGATTTTCGTGATCCTGAATTGATTATGTTGTTTAATTTCCTCCTCTAATTTCTACCCTGTCTCTTTGTCCTTATCCATTAACACTAAAAGATGTGGCCAGTTACTGGGTTTCTAACTTTGGGAGCTGGGGGACATGTTCAGTGAGGTAGACCCAAGGCAACCTTAGAATGGTATACTAGAACTCCCACGAATATGAATAATATATACCAGGAGATTTGCATGCCCGTACAGAGATTTCCTAAGACAAACAACATGACTTTGCTAATACCTTCTGACCAAAGGCTCTGTGTGCTTCTTCATTTTTTTCCTTTTCTTGCTTTGTGCTGACAGCATGGTCTGGTATCACAAAGTATTAGTACTTGCAAGTTATGAATAGACAGATGCCAGGTCAGATTTCCATACTAAGTATCTTGATACTGAGAGGGTGAAAGTCCGTCCACTAATATTACACCATTGAGGCTGTTTGGTGTGAAACATTTTGCATGACTTGTATAGGAATATAAATAATTTACACAGTGATAAGCTATGTGCTGACTCAGATGAATGCAAGCATTTTGTTCTTGGTGAAAATTTTCAAGTGGTCATTAACACTGTGTTTCTGTTGCGTAGAGGAATCACAGGTACTTGGAGAATTAAGTCAGCAGACAGCTGCATGACCTCAGTGGGTTCACTCTGTGTTGTAACTAAGATGCAGAACCAAAGTCAGGAGGTGTCTATACTCTCAGTTCTCTGATTCTTTTACAATTTGAGTGAAATTGAAAAGAGCAAGGTAAAGGGTGAAAGAGAAGGTTATAGAATGATTTGGACTGCTTTAAACTTTTTCACTACTAAAAATACAAAGTTGTTTCTCTCCTGAGATAAGAATTTAACTTATTTTTCACACAGAAAAATCTATAATCTTTTAATAAAGCTACCTGTTATGGCCTTGGAACTAAGACAGAATGTTTACATGTATAATTACTGGTAATTTTTTTTTATTTCTAAGAGACATCTGGTTATTAGAGATTTCTGTCTTGCTGGTTTACTGGATAAATGGAATAATTAAATCACAAGTATTCATCTGTGCTTTCTTAAATCACATGTGACTGGATGTTTTAATACCATTAATGTGGAATAATACTAGGGGCTCAAAATAATACCTGAGACTCAAAGATAACATTTGATATCTTTTTAAAAATGTCTAGCCATTTATTATTTAACTTGATATTTACAATCATTCTCATTTAATGCATGAGAAATCCAAGATGAAGAAAGGTTCAAGATTTCCTAAAGAACACCTGCCTAAAAATAGGTAGAGGCAAAGTTAGAACTTTGGTTTCCAGACCCAGTGCATTGTTTTGGTCTCTTACTCAAAAATGTAAAGAATCAAAACAAATTACATTTTTAGAGGTAATTTTTAATCTAGCAGTTGTACATTTTCAGTGAATGCATAATGTGTAAAGTGTCTTGGCCCATTGGTTTCATTTTATTTAAAGATTTTTAAAACGTCATTATACAAGTTAGATAATCATAGAAGAAAATAGTGAGAAACACTAAAAAAAAAGAATTAAAATCATCCCATCATCCAGTATTAAACACTAGTCCACATCCTTGTATATGTGTGTGTGTATTATAATTATATATGATATATAAATATGATATACTGTTTTGTAACAGTATCTCATGAATATATTTCCTTGTCAATATAAAAACATACTTTTACAACTTAATTTTCAATAACAGCATTACTGTTTCATTTTGTGAATGTCTGATATATTCGCTCTCCAATTAGATGTTTAAGTTGTCTTCAGGTTTTTAAGACTATGTATTGCAACCTTGTATATATGTCTTTTATACATTTCCTTCAAAGTAAATTCCTAGAAGTGGAATTGGTGGTTTATATTTTTATGGTTTTGATATATATTACCAAATTAATCTTTGAAAAGATTATTTCAGATTTACATCAATGAGTACTAAGGCATTAGCAATATATCAACATGTTGATTTCCTATGATTTTGCTGGTATTGGGCATTTTTCTGTTTTATAATAAGAAATTTATGAATTTCAATTTACAAATCTGTAAATTTTCCAATTTACAAGTCAATAAATGGTATCTTGTTGCATTTAAATTTCTTTGATTATTAAAGGAGTTTAAAAATCTTTATACATATTTACTGATCACTTGTTTCCCTGTTCACCTCCTTTACACGTTTTTCTGCTGGGGTATTTATCTTGTTCTTAGTGATTTCTGAGAATTCCTTATGTATCAAATATATTAAACCTGTTTTGACTTCTAAGTTGCAAATTTTCTCCAGCTCTTTGCCATCTAAGTGTATTATTTTTTTTTTCTTCTTATCAAGCAGATATTTACTTGGATCTCTTCCCCCCGTTCCTGCCCTCCTTCCTTTAGAGCCCTTTACCACTCCATATTCTTAAAACTATTCAGCTTTATTTTCTTTAATCCTTTAAGTTCCTGTAATATTTTAATTTATATTATGTACAATTTTGAACTTGTTAAACTATTCTGTACTTATTTTGGTATACATTCCAGGGTAAGGTTCTTTTATTTTTTATTCCCAAACTTGACTAAACATTCCAGCATGAGATATTTTATTACGAGAGTAAAATTTAATAATTATCAAACACTAAGAAACTAAACTTAAAGCCTATTTCTAGTCTTTTTATTCTATTTTATTAACCTTTCTGTTTGGCTTATTTAGGTGTCTCATTGTTCTTATTATTGTGGTTTTATAGAATATTACTACTAGGCATTCCATTCATTTTTCCTTTATCCTAGAGAAAATGATCAATAATTAGGCATTTGTGAACTTTGCCTAGATCAGAGTTTTGTTACGGGCTCCCATGTTGGAGAGCTGATCATCTGGGATGTCCTGGACTGGACCATTCAGGCTTATGAACGAAACTTCTGGGACCCATCTCCACAGCTGGACACCCAGCAAGAAATAAAACTCTGTCAAAAGCCAAATGACATTTCCATTCATCATTTCACATGTGATGAAGAGGTAAAAAAAAAAATTCTATACATTATCTATAAAGTTTATACTTTATCTATAAACTTTTTTAATAAGCCAAATTTCTGATTTTTAAAACTTAATCTCATAATGAACATAAAAATATCATTCCCTATCATTTCAAGTTGTGTCTTCAAATGGTCTAATATTTTACATAGACTGTACCACTTACATTAAAAAAGGATTTTTAAATCTTTGCTCCTAATCTTCAGGCAAAGAAGTGATTAGATGACTGCAGATTTAGAAACCCTATTACAATTTTGGGTTGGATTAAATAATCCCATAGAATTTGAAGTTAATGCTTCAAATTGTTTTCAGTACACTGTAAAAATTCTCCTGAAGATTCTCGTACATTTCCGAGAGGGATAAAAAAAATAAAAACAAAAAGTTCTAGGAATGTTTATCTTTAGTGTGCTGACATCTGGGGAAGATAATTGATTAATTGCTGCTATCCATATATTAGGCCTTGAAGTGATGTTCTTGAAGCACTTGTGCTATAAATGATCAGTACCAATGGACTTCTGAATCTTGGCTCTGACCTGACAAAAACAAACAGTCTTCTGTGGCGACCTATGCTAGAATCCCAGCCAGTTAGAAAGATCAAAAGTTCAGGTCCAGCCTAGGCAATTTTTCAAGTCTCTGTCTCAAAATAAAAAGGGCTCTATCACTGAACTCAGTGATAGAGCATCACTGGGTTCAGTCTCTAGTACTGGGAATGGGGTTTGGGGGGATCTCTTCTTTTAGCCTGAGAAACTCAGAAAGGGGGAGTTAGTTTTCTAAACATGATCACACAGGAAGCTTTTCTTTCACTTTATTTTGTCCCTTTATATCCTGGTTTTCTAAAGGCATACATGTTATTATTATTATTTTAAAAGTTCAGAAGTTGTGTACTGAAAGGGAAAGGCTTTTAATTTCTTTGCATCTCTCTTTAAAAACAAAAACATAAGAATAGGATAAAAGTGGATTTAAAAAAATACATGTACACAGGGCTGGGGCTTGTAGCCCAGTGGCAGAGTACTTGCCTACATGTGTGAAGCACTGGGTTTGAAAAAAAAAAATTTAAATACATGTACACCTAAATATCAAGTTTCTATGAATCCCAATTTTATTTTGAAAAATATATATATATATATATGTGATAGAACAATAAGTCACACTTATATATAATATATGAGAACACTCAGAAAAGTGTTCTTATTATAGCCCTAAAATTATATATAAGTGTGTGTGTATTTAAATTTTGTATTTTTTCTCACTTTTGTAAAATTTAGTACTTAAAAATTTTTTAATTTTGTATTCAAGATTTTTTGATTAATCTTTATTAGCACTATAAATGCTTGAGTAAGTATTAATCAGTTTCCCCCAATTTTCTTTCTTTTGTTGGGATTCCTTCCATCTCTAGGTTCTTTTTATCCTCCATTAATTATTGATGGTGGATGACTGATAGAGTATCTCTGTTGAATGTCTCTGCCCCAAAGCTCATGAATTCTCTAATTATGTTTATAATTTTCTACATGGCCTTTGATTAATTACTTGAACTCCATGGACTTCCTGCTCTGTAGAATGAGTTTTGGGGGTTCTGCATTGAATATAATCCTTAGGCTCTAGATTTTAGTACTTTGGCTAGCCATTTCCTTTAATTGTGCATGGCAACTGGTCTCAGCTTGCATTACTGAGAACAGAGTACTTAATCTTAATTTACTCTGTTAATCATTCGACTTTTACTCTGGGAAGCTCAGGGGCATGCTTTGGTACAGCTAACCCAGTTAGTAGGACTGAGTTGGGTTTGTAGCCAACAAGAAGGATTAGGGGCTCAACATCTCTGGTTGAAAGCAGGGGGAAATCTGTAGGAATTTTTGATAGGTCTGCCTCTTAGGGTACCCAATGAATAAAAATGAATGATTCCAAGACAAGTGCTACCTGATGTCTAGTAACTTAAAAATAATTTCAGAAGCAAAGTGGTATGGTATAAGGAAAGGGCAAGAAACTGGAATAACATGACTGATTTTGATATTGAGTCTGTGCCTGATTTCTTTTGTAATTTTAAACTTTTTTAAAATTTAACTTGCTCATCTGGAAAATGGCAATGATGCATGTTTTTCCTACCTTAACAAGATGTTTTGAAGCTGAAGTAAGATGAAATTGGCAAAAATGTTTTCCAAAAATTAAAGTTGTTTTAGTAAAAAGGTATTTCTAACATTACATAGAAACAATGTTTTTTATGAAGCCTTCAGAGGATCTTATGATGATAGTACAACTATAGCATATGTTTTTTCAATCATATTTATAGGTCTCTTGATTGCTTAAGATGCAGGGTACAAGTAATTTTTCTCACATTTTCCAGGCAAAAGAAGCTAAGTAATTTTCTCAAGGATAGTGTTTCGTAGATGAAAATCCAGGCTGCTGCAGGACCAAGCTGCCAGCCACAGTTCCTTCCTTGAGCTGTCACAACTCATCGAGGAAGAAAGTAATGTTATGCAGAGCCTTTTCTGTATTAGTAGTTGTATCAAAGTACCAAGCACCAAGGAAAGCTTTGTGCTTTGACATTTTTGGACTTCAGAGGGCAGTGCAGTAATTTGGGCTGAAGGCTGGGAACAGGGGAGGTAACCATGATTTTCTGATGTCACACAAGGGCTGGGAATCTATTATACCAGGTGTAGTAGGCATTAGTTTTATGCCCTTTTTTAATAACTTTTTCCCCCCAGAATGTATTTGCTGCAGTTGGAAGGGGTTTATATGTGTATAACCTTCAAATGAAGCGTGTGATTGCCTGCCAGAAAACTGCACATGACTCCAATGTCCTGCATATTGCCAAACTTCCAAACAGGTACAAGTTCCATCTGTTCTGCAGTAGATGAAAGTAAGTCACGGTTCCCAGGGCTGCCAGTGTAATTTCTCAAGTGACCAAGTTACCTGGCTCTGTGGCTTGACCTGCTGTGTTCTTTTGGTAATGGAGAATGCCCTATGGCTGACTCTGAAGAGGAGTTGATTACAGGAACCAAGGTTCAAAGGAATTATATTGAATATCATTCTAAGAAAAGATCATTTAAATTCAGTGCTTTTTTAAAAAAACAAGTTTTAAGACTGTGGCATTTAACAACGTACTGATTTTCCTATTTATATTTTATATAAACCCACCTTGTTGTTGTTTGTTTATAATCAGAATTAAATGGTAGGGGCTGGGGTTGTGGCTGGGGGGTAGAGTGCTCGCCTAGCACATGTGAGGCACTGGGTTTGATCCTCAGCACCACATAAAAATAAATAAACAAAGTAAAGGTATTTCGTCCATTTACAACTAAACAAAATAGTTTTTAGAAAATGAATAAAATAAAGGTATTGTGTTCATCCACAACTAAAAAAATATTTTAAAAAAGAATTAAATGGTAGGCTTCTCATTGTCTAAGGCTTAGAAGTGAGGGTTTTCCTCTCAGAGTAGCTGTAGCTGCAGAGTTTCTACTGATAAAATTATGGGAAGACAATAGCATTATTTTCTATGCAGGATATATTTAGAGTAAAAGGCACCCTGAATACAAATGCTCAGAATATTGTAAAAATATAATGCATGCAGTTTGCCTGAATGTCTTTTTCACCCATTCTGGGGATCACAACCAGAGCCTTGCATATGCTAAACAAGTGCTCCATCACTGAACTATATCCCCAGCCCTCCTAAATGCAATTTTTTAAATTTAAAGCATTTGAGCCAATGCACATAGTGTCATGTATGCCTTTACTGAAGAGTGTATTTAGTTTGTATTGTAAAGCCACATTCAATTGTGATTTTTTTCATATGTATTTTTTAGTTGTAGTTGGACACAATACCTTTATTTTATTTATTTTATGTGGTGCTGAGGATCAAACCCAGGACCTTTCATATGCTAGATGTGTGCTCTATTGCTGAGCCACAATCCCAGCCCCTCAATTGTGATTTTTATGAACTCGTGCCAAGAGCTGGAAAAAAACAAAAAAAAAACAACAACAAAAACAGTCAAGGGCTCCAATGATTTCTTTGATTGCAGATTCAGCATTTGGTCTTCCATGATGCTCTCTCCATATTACTGATTTTCTGTTCTGACAGGCAGTTAATCTCATGCTCAGAAGATGGCAGTGTACGCATTTGGGAGTTACGAGAAAAACAGCAGCTCACAGCTGAACCTGTACCAACAGGTGTGTGTCTTTTCCCCAAAAGGTAGCCTTTCTCTGTCTCTCCTTCCTCATGTGTCAGGCAGAAGAAAGGTGATTGTGTGAAGCCACAGAAATAATAGAATGTACTCTAAACAGGCATTAGATGTTTACAGTAAGTATAGGATAATTGGGATCTAGGATCCACTTCTTAATATTGTCCTAAAGTAGAACTGCCTCTTTATTTTAGTTCAACTGGGATTTTATTGTTTTGAGGGCAAATAGTTATTTTCTGGTTATTTTCAATTATATTGTCTATAATTCTGATTGGTACACAAACAAAATTTTTACCATCGGTTGTCAAACTAAAGTGTTCTTTATCATTAACATCAAACATAACTTATGGGAAAAGAACACTTTTCTTTGTTATCACCTCATGAGCTCTTGACTTTTTGGTGCTCCATTTGAAAAATAAAATTCTAGATGTTTGAATGAATTAGTTACCAGTACCCAATATGAAATCAGAGGCTGGTGCCTCTAGTTTCCTCTGGTTCTTTTACTTACCTGAGGCCCTAGGGTATTGTGTTTAACACACACACATGCTGCTTTTCCTTGATTTTGTTGATTGATCTTAATTATTTCCTGTTTTAGACTTTGTCATTCAGATCTTTTACTTCTCTTTCATTCTCTGTGTTTGTGTGTATATATTAATATACCTTTACTAATGGGTAAGTGGGGACAATAAAAAGAAATTAGGAACAAACCTTGCTGGTTAAAAAAGATGAAACAAAATAATGTATTTTAAAGACCCCAGTGTAGTACTTGGTACCATCTGCTTGGTAATATAAGTGTGGAACATCTTTGCATTTAAATATTGTCTGTTTTTCTGGTCTCATATCATTATTGTAAGTCAAGCTCAGTAGTTTGGAAATGACAGAACTGATTGCATTTTTTTAGGTTTTTTTAACATGTGGGGATTTGGAAGAGTGAACAAACAAGCCAGCCAACCTATTAAAAAGCAGCAAGAAAATGCCACTTTGTGTTCTCTGGAGCTCATTGGTGATTTGATTGGACACTCATCCTCTGTGGAGGTACTGCTTTTAGTGGACAGCACTGGCCATGTGGTTCCCTGCCTTGCACTGCTCTTTGTCTCAGAAAGACCTAAACTCTCTCATCTGTAGGTCTCTGTTATATCTGAACACGGAATAGGATAAGTGTGGGTAGTTAAGGTCTTCCTTTACAGAGAGAGGATTTGAACAAACAAGGAAAGTATTGCTTTTAAGCATGAACTTACTCACCATTTGTGAGACACAGATAGTTAACTAATAAAGGCAATGTGAATTATGTTAACTGTATATGTCTACTAGTAGTCCACAGGGGGTGTAGGGTTTACAGTTAAACATGTGAAGTTAAAGCCTTAGTAGAATCTGATTTCCAGGGACCTATCAAATTCACGACCAAAGCACTGTTTTGACCTATCTTTGATGGATGATAATTTAAGGTTTAACTTTATTAAACCTTAAACCTTGATAATCATTGTGCATATATGAAAATAGTTGAAAATTATAAGAAATAAAATTCTAACTTAGGGAAATCCAAACACATTACTGTTTACTATAGGCACCACTGCCTGTAATGGAGAAATAAGATCAGTCAAGATAAAGAGGTAGTTGGAACTGGTAACTATGACTGTGTAAACAGAGCCCTAAGTAATGAATTTCTTAATTTTTTCATAGCTAGGGAGGAACAAATTTTCATCCAAATAGACATTCATACTTAGGAGTAGCAGCAGCAGCACGCTGGCTACTGCGCATTTTCTATATATCAGAAATTAATACTAAATTACATAGACCCTAGAGTTTGCAAAGAAATGTAAAATCCTTGCCCTCATGGATCTTATATTCTAGTGGAGAGGAAAGGGACAAAGCTAATAAGCTTTGTTTAGGCTGCTTATGATGGACCCAGATGAGTAGCAGACAGTGAATACTCAGGAATTAGAATGTTTCTTGCTGAGTCCTGTAAATATTGATGGAAGATATGGGACTTCAGATTTGAGCTGAACTTTGGACGTTAGGCAGGTGTATAGCCTTGTCACTGTATGCTCTCTGATGTTGGGTACTATGTCTTACTCTGCTTTGCTTTGCTTTACCAGGTAGCTCAGTTTTTTGTGTTTTTGTATTTTGGGGTTTTTCATTTGTTTTACCTTATTTTTGCTTGGGCATCTATTTGTAGTTTGGAGTTGGTGAATGTGGCATATGGTAGACAAGGGCAAAGACAGCATTTACTTGGTGGCAAGGAACAGATTGGCTGTGCAGGGGCATTGGGTTCCCATGATAAGACACTAGTGTGAGAGAAAGCCTGAGATGGTACTTTCAGGTTAGATTACAAATGTCTTGTATGTAAGGCTGAATAGTTTAGACTTTTTTTTTTTTTAAGTAGTAGGGACCTGTCAAAAGGTTTTATGTGGTTGGGAGACCTTGAAAATGGCATATTTGTCATAAGTCAGATTCTTAGGAATTTTCCTGAAGTGTTGACACTTCAGCATTTTTAAAAAGCGTCCTGACTTCATTGATAAAAATTTAGTGCTCCAAATTCAGTGCTCTCCTAGGTGCTGTCTCCTGAATTTCCTCATCACTTGTATGTTTTCATCCTTGCTTTCTGGCCCAGCCCTTCTACCTATGTACTCAATTCTGTCTTTTCCATACTCCTAATGAATTTTGTGCTGATATTTTCCCTCCTCACTCCTATATTTCAGTGAATTCTCACCTGTGGCCTCATCCTGCTGTCTTCAGAAATGTATGTTACTTCAGAGAACACTGTCATCCTCTGGTTCCTTCATGTTTGCACCTCTCCTGTATTTCACTCTTGCCTTCAAGGACCTCATCCTTTCCGTGGGTTCACTTACCTCCTCTCTGACATGCCCCTCCATCCCCGGTGCTCATGCTGCCTTTTCATCCACATTCCACTGTCCTGTCCTTAGCCTCCAGCCTGTTCCTTTCCTAGGCACATTTCCTCCCTTTCCTTGCAGAGTTTTCTCCTGAAGCTTTCTGTGACTGCAGTTTTATCTCTGGGTCTCCCCTCTGTTTGAGTTTCCGTGGCATGCTGTAGTCTGTACTGTATTATTTAGGACCCAATTACCAACTCTTTCCTTGGTGCCCTAATTGTTTCAGATAAGGTTTCGTTTTCCCAACTGAAGTATGATCTTCTTGAGGGCAAGGACCATAAACACACCAGAGACACTTAGTAAATGCTTGTGGATTGATTGAGTGCATCTACTTCCATAGAGTTGAAGTCAATGTTTATCTTGGGAAATTTGGAATTCAAAGACTTTATGAGTGCCATTGGTACATACATAATGATTAAGTAAAGCAGGCATGGCAGGACCTGTACCTGAGAGAATCTTAAAACCAATACTTGAAGAATTAGATTATGATAACATTTAGAAGATACTTTGAGAATTCACTTAGTTCACAAAAATAGCTGTTACTCATAATTTTGTAGTTGAGCAATATTAGCAATGTTCTGACTATTAACATTTTAGATAGTGGTTGTTTTTGTATATAACTGTTACCACTACTTAAAAATGAAACTTCTCATGAAAATCAAAGAGCTCTACATTCAAATCCAAGGAAGTCTGAAAGCATATTTTGTAATCTTGTATCAGCCTCTTCTCTTCATAAGTTCCTATAATCAGTGGTTTCAATTTTCCTTACAGATGTTTCTGTACTTTGAAGATCATGGACTTGTTACTTGCTCTGCTGATCATCTCATTATTTTGTGGAAAAATGGAGAGCGAGAATCTGGATTGCGCAGTTTAAAATTATTTCAGAAATTAGAGGAAAATGGTGACTTATACCTTGCTGTCTAGTCTAAGGAACTGAGAATACATATGCATGAACCTTGAACATCAAATATAGCGTAATACTCTGAAAAACATTAATATATTGATTATTTAAATTTGTATTTTTTTCCCTGTTTGGTCCATAAAATTCTACATGTTTGAGTTTTTACACACTTACAACCCAGCAAAAAATTGCTTCTCAGGTATTAGAAAACCCACTAAAGAACATACCACAAGTTCTCCATTGGACTTTGTGCAGGTGGTGAGTGCTTAACTTGAACCATTGTGAAATGGTGGGAATAGGGGTAAGAGTAAAGTAGTAGTTTTATTTTGGGATTCCTTTACGGTGTATTTCACTAAGAATTCTTGTGATAAGCCAGGTACAGTGACACATACCTGTAATCCCAGCACCTTGAAAGGCTGAGGCAGGAGAATTATGAGTTCAAAGTCAGCCTCAGCAATGGTGAGGAGCTAAGCAACTTGGTGAGACCCTGTCTCTAAGTAAAATACAAAATAGGGCTGAGGTGTTGTGGCTTAATGGTTGAGTGCCCCTGAGTCCAATCCCCGGTGCCCCCGTGCCCCCCCGCCCCCCAAAAAAGAATTCTTGTGATAAATATGCCCTTTTTCTACAAACTTCCCTGGCCTTTAATAATTAACAGTGATTTTTTTGGGGGGGAGTACCAATTGATTTGTTTAAATCATTAATAAGTTAGTTGTGGCAACTAAAATTCTTACATACTAAAATCCATAGATGTCTTATGAAGGTATATTTCTTTCCCAGTGTGAGTTGGCTTGAATATTATTGGCCAAATTAGTACTAGAACAGCAGCTGCCCCTCAGGTGTTCCAACGATGAGTCCTAGACCAGCAAAGCAGTACAGTGTTTTCAGAATCAAGACTGTGGCTGCAAGTGCCTGATTGACCAACCTCGGAGTTAATATGAAATGCTCCTTCTGTGTATGTTGAGATTGGATCATCTTTACCTCACCAGCCTTGTGACAGAATATGCTCTCACTTTTAGTGCTGAAAAATAAAAGTTAAAAAGTATTCTCAGCTGGGCGCGGTGGTGCATGCCTGTGGCTCAGGAGGCTGAGGCAAGAGGATCAAGAGTTCAAAGCCAGCCTCAGCAAAAGTGAGGTGCTAAGCAACTCATGAGACCCTGTCACTAAATAAAATACAAAATAGGGTTTGAGGCTGTGGGTCAGTGGTTGCATGCCCCTGAGTTCAATCTCCAAAATATTCTCCACAGTAAAAATTCAATGGACTTAATTATGAAATTATTCTTAATCTTCTGATTAAAGAATCCTATTAAAGAAAGGGCGAGGTGACTGATGTTCGGAAGCTAATCCTTCTCAAAGGACACTTCTGCATATTTGTTCCTTATACACAGACATACTTCCTAAATGGAATCTTTATAAATCCTTGTTTTTACTGGTCTTAATATTCCCAGCTACCCACAAAGACTGCAAGAGTTAAGGTCATCTAGGTAGACTAATGGAATAATGTCATAAATGAAGACACCTAGGGCTAAGGAGGTAAGACCTTGAGATGGTTAGCTGTGTAGTGCCTGATGTCATCATTGAGCAACTTTAAACATAGGAATCGAGGAGGAGGGAGTGAGATAAATGACTATATGACTACCACTTGAGGAAAGCCAGTTAGTGTTTACAGTCATTATTGCTGTTTGAATTCATAAGAAAAAAAGCTTTAGAGAAAACTATACTAAAACTTAAGCTACTTCTATGTGAAAATTAACACTGCCTTTTAGCCAACTAAGTGTTGTTATCGAGGCATATTTGAAAAGTCACAAAGTCACCTGAAGGTGGGGCATGGGTAGCATCCCCAAGCTCCGTGGACGTGCAGTCTAGTCTTGAGTGCATCAGATTGGGATCACTTTGGCTAGGTTTCTTCGGACTTCTTTAAAGCTTTTTAATTTTCTTCTCTATATAGACTTTTCCCCCTTTACTAACTTATTCTTTGCAAATTCTACATTGGCTCATGAATTAATAAAGATGTTTCTGAAGTTGTAAAAGACATAGGAATTCAGAGATTTTAAACTTTCATTTCTTAACCTATTCTGGGTTAGTATCTTGTGAGAGTGATCTGTTTGAATGGAGTGGTGAAAACCATACATGAGCTTGAGGATCGAACAGTACCACAGTGAATCCCTTCTGTGGTTATTGTCCAGCTAACTACTTTTCCATCATGAGAAACTTGTGTGTTCAGAAAGTATCCTCCAGCTCAGTCAGAGGACTTGATGGCTTTTTTCATGATAGCTCTGAGGTCAGAGCTAGAGGGTAGCAACATGATTCTGGTGGGGACTTGAAGAAAATTCAACTGCTGCTCAGTAATTACATGTAATTGCTAAACTTTGAACTTTCAGTTTAGAAAAAAATGATAATTCAGGTCAATATGTAATTGCATTTTTTCCTATTTCCCAAGCTTAACTTTTAATACCTAACACTATGTATCATACCTTGTCATTTTTTAAAATATATTTTTAAATTGTAGATGAAAAAATACCTTTATTTATTTATTTATTTATTTATTGTGGTGCTGAGAGGATTGAACTCAGTGCCTCATATGTCCTTGGCAAGTGCTGTACCTCTGAGCCACAACTCCAGCCTTTGCCATTTGTTTTTAAAAATACTTTTACCTCAATCTCTGGCTGTATTCACATAACACAATTAAAAGTGATGGATCATCCTTTCCATTTGTCTCAAGTGGAATAGGTGCTGATTATGATTGTTCTTTGCCCAGAAGGCTAACTAGTCCTGAACTCTGAGAGCAAGTAAATTTCAAAACCTTAAGTTAGAAGTAAAGAATGCCAGTGAAGCTATGGAATCATTCTGGGTTAAGTAACAATATCTGATAACTTTTCCTTCTTCTTGCTAGAAGTAATAGTAATAATGTCACTTTAATTAGTTTTTCTTAAAAATTAATTAAAAAATACATGATATTTTAGTAAACAACTGAGTATAAGAGGAAATTATAATAGTTGCTCAATTATTTCTACATTATTTTAGCATACAGAAACTGATATATCTACTACCTGCAGGACTATATTTCTAGTAAGTTGACCTTATGGAAGAAAATACTCATAGCTAGTAACTTAGAAAATTACACTGTAGAGTATACTGATACAGAGCAGAGCCGCACTGAAGCTTGAGTACCTGGCTGTCTTAAAGCATTTACCATCAACACTAAGGCTTGAATATGAAGTTGACTTGACATAACACTGAGTAAACTGTAATGTTTCATAGAGAAGATGTCAGGGACCTGATAAACGTTACTAACCCAATGAAGCTGACAGCAAAATAGTCAGGAAAAGATCGTCCTTGCCTCAGACAAGCTTCTGAAGCCTAGTCAAATTATTTAGCTCCTTAATATGGGATTCTGGCATCCTGATTTTAATGTGTTCTGAAAACAAAGTGTGTGACTCATGAAATAAAGGACACTAAACCCAAAATTTGAAATTATGAAAAATTTAGGCCAAAGAGGTAAAATAAAAACAGCTGTTGGGGATGAAAAATGGCTGTAGGAATTTAGTTACAAGTACTTCACAAAAACATTTCATCACATTTACATAATGCAGCATTACAATACAAAGCTGGCTGCTGTCCTGACCAAGCAAGTTCTCTTATCATCTAACAAAAATAATTTAGATACATTTCATCACATGGAATCGTCATATATGTTTCCATTTTTGGTACAAAACATAGAAAAAAACATTGGCACATTATGTAGTGATAAGTCATTTTTTTCTTCCCACGTACCAGTTTTGACTGTTCTGCATACCAATTTTAATTTGGAAACAAAAGTAATTAGTGATTCAATTAATTCAGTCTCTGTTTATACCTCTTAAAATGCAGCATGGAGTACAGAGAAAGAAAAAATGAAGATATTTTGTTTGCTGAGTTTCTAATGTTCGTATACATAGAGAAGTGTTGGCTGGTAAAGAAAGGAAAATCTCCAGTCTGACTTTATGTGAAAAGAGCTGTATAAAAATATGCACTTGTGCTTTAGAAGCTTTTAGCATACAGTTAATAGCTTAAAATAGTATTTACTGCCTCTCCATGTACCTATTTTCTGATATATTTACACATCTTGCAATCCCTTTTCTATATCATTTAAGCAAATGGCATGATCTCAAATATAGATAAGTTAAAAATATCTGAACCTTGAAACTCCCCCATCCCCTCCCCAGATATATATGTCTAGTTGGTGCACGGCACAACAAATGCCATGGGCTTAGACCCAGAAAATTTAGATCGTTTTAATAAAAATTTTTAACAGCAAATGTCTATAAATTTTTCTTTTTTTAAAAAAAAGCTTGTCCAAGGGCATTCAGATTTAATGGCTTTTAGATTAATACTCAGTGTAGTGCCATGTGGCTGCCCCCGTGAGCTGTAAGTAAGGGAAGCTCAGGATTCCCCCCATGTACAATGCCACTCCTCCCCAGTCATGGATGCCTTTCTGTTCAGATGAATTCCTTTCACACGAAGGAGGGTGACACAGACTGCTCATCCTCATCTAGAGGGGCACATGCCAGGCCAAGGCAGCATCCTAACTTGGGTGTCACACCCTCAACCCAGAAGATCCACCTAGCCATAGAAGCTGTGAAGCTAGCTAGTCAATCAACAATTTGGTCCTAGTTGTTCTGCTCATTTTATGTAGCTTTTTTCTTAGATAGATATGTTCAGATAAGCTTCTTAGGAATCCTTTTCTTGAGGAAAATAGTCAAGCTAAACAGTGTTGATGAATTTTATGGTAAGAGATGAGCTGAACACACTAGCTAAGCTATTTGGTCACCATCCAGGGGATGGGCTCACAGGCGCCAGTTTCTTGTATCCTACTAGTTACAGTGAATCAGCTCCATAGTTTGACAAGGCTTCACAGGATGATGGCACAGCAAAGGAGTTTGCCAAGTATTTGATCTGTCACTAAGTGATCATTCAAAAAAAATATATGTATTTTCTTCATGGAACATAACTTTCTAAAAATGAAATTTGGGGGCTTGCATGATTCAAGGTCAAATATTAAACATTTGCTCTTTAACCTACACCTGTCATTATAATTATAAAGGAAAGCCTCTTGTACACTACTGTGATTCACAGTGCCCTTTGTAGATCAAGAGGTTCCCAACTGGTTTGGCTTTAGCTTTCAGACGGAAGCCTCAGACTTTTGCACTTTAGGTCATCTAATGTCTTCCAGTGTTTGTAGTTATCCGCCAAGTGCTGCATCAGGGCTGGCAGATGTGCAAAGGCTGCAAGAACATAAAAGAATCAAAAGAAATCTGTTAAATTAAGTTGGATTGCTGGAGCATTTATCAGGCAGGGGCTCTCTGAGGTAAGTTTGGGATTATACTGGAGACATATCCAAGGTTAGGCCTTAGGCTGCAAAACATACAGGTCCTTTTAATTACTTAGAAAGCTGGCCATCGATGACATTAACCTGTAATTCAGAGTGGATGTATTTTTTTTTTTTTTTGCATCTTTCTGGAGTTTCCTCCAATGAAAGAATAAATTGCTTTGGAAACATAGCATTTGAGGAGCTGAAACCTTGTTTATCCAGTTGTCATACATTCATTGAGTCCTCTGTACTCAAGTCTCTGAGCTAGGTGCTAGGGACACACCTTTCTGGCCACAAATAACTTTTGAAAAAAGTATTTCATCTGCCTTTAAGACTAGCCTATATAATTAATGGTAAGTGTTCTCTGTGAGTGGTGAAGCCGCCACTAACTTACCATCCCATGCATCAAACATATCTGTTATGAAGTAGTCAATGAAGGAGATCTGGGACTTGGGGATGCTGCAGGTATTCCGGTCAAACACTGGCATCACCACTGGTAGCCCCTGTCTCTTCTCTTCATCCGTCTGTAAGGAAAACACCACCACAGGGCCATGGGCACATAAGGAGACTTCAAGGCAACAGCATGTTTCTCCAAACAATTCTCTGAACATGGTGATTATCCATTTTTATATATAGAGAAACAGGCTCAGCAAGGCCCTGAGTCTTAGGTAAGTCAGCCACCACACCTGCTGAAGTGACTGCAGTCAGGTTTCTGACATCTGACATCTCCTACTTCTCATGCTATATACCACACTCCCTCCTACAGCATTGATCTTAGGGGGCTTAGCCCCTCTCTGTGATCTGTTTTTATTATTTAAAAGATGACTATTTTCAAAGTCTGACCAATATTACTACTACTCAGATCACTACTACTAGTTGACATACTGAGGGAACAGAAGCAACAGTGATTAAATCTACTGGCAACTTTGCATAAATCAAGGAACTGGCACCAAATAGTATTAAGAGCAATTGTCATTGTATTTTCACTGTCTTATGCTTAAAATTAAAAAAAAAAAAGTTTCACCTAAGAAATTACTTTTTGAAAGCTGTATAATAATTACTAATTTTATTAAATCTCCACCTTTTGAGTATGTCTCTTAATATTCAGCATGACAAAAGGAAGTACACAGAAAGCCAGTGTGCTGTGTACCAGCCTGGTCTGATGGTCATCAACAGGAATGGCACTTAGGCAATTGAGTTGTGAGCTGAACTAGTTACTTTTTTCATGGAGCACTGTTTTTACAGAGGAATGACCGATAGGCAAACTATGGTTGTTCTGATTTGAGTATTAGCCATGCAGTTCTCTCAAGGTACGTGGAAATCTGGGTACTACGCACGTTATGGTGTAATGTGTGTAAAGCCATACTTCACAAAGCTGCATAGTAAGATCCACATTTCCTAATGCTATATTAAGCCAGAAACCAGCTGATCAGAGGCTGCCTTTGTGACTTTTTGGATTTTTAGGTCACACTGACTCAGGGAAAAGGATGCCTAAGTAGGAAGCTTACATCAGTGAACTTAACAGTGATTCTCTCCCATTCCCCATTCACACACTGAGAATAGCTTGGAGTAGGACTTCAAATCCTGTGTGGATCCTAGGAAGCCCATTAATGGCCTCCTACCAGTGTTTGGCTCTGCTCACTGGTTTCAGGACAGTTGATCAAGCAGCCTTAAAATATCCACTGGTGTTCAAGGAATAATTTGTTCCCCTCCCCTCTTCTGGCAAGCTCAGAACTGCCTGTCCTACTTTTCTTCAATTCAGCAGCTCCTTCTCAGCCTTGCAAGCTACAGTTAGCTTACCCGGTTCTCTGTTGGCCATCTTCCCTCCCAGCCCTGCTAGACACTGTCGGCAATTTGTTATCCTTCCTCAGTAGTACATTCCAGCCAAACAGATGCCTCCAAATGCCGTCACTGTGACTACTTATCTCCTGTCATGTACATACACACCAATCCTTAGAAACTTTTCTCTGGAAGTAGGGCTATAGTTCAAATGGCATGTGATAGTCTACTCTTTTCTGAATTTTTCTTAATTCCTCTTTTTACTCCCACAGTTAAGGTGAATTACATATTGCTGCTCTCCTTATATAAAAATCCTATTTTTCCAGAAAGTCTTTTTCTATTTCTGTGTTTCTATATCCTTCAGGAAAAAAAACAACTCTGATATCACTTGTCCCAAACCCCCCTTTTATCTGAATTTCTGTATCACTTAATATATACACTTACTTTAGATGTTCATTTTTTTTTATGTGGGCCTATCTATGTGCACATCCGTCCTTGACTGGACCATAAGTGACCCATATCAGGGATGTATCTTACTCATGTCTGTGTTCCCAGAATGCACTTGGAAGCACTCACTAATAATCTGGTAAATAATGGGAGATTTCCTAGTTCTTGTGGAAATTCAGGATCCAACAATTTGAGGATAAAATTTACTTCCATAGGCTCAGTCTACTCCTCTTCTCCCAGAGGGACTTCCTTTAGGATACTGTAGGTTAGTCCCTTCAGAACCAGAAGTCTACACCAGGCAGAGGAGAGCTGCCTCCTTCCAGGGAAGAGTTTAGTAATTGATAAAAAGTTACTCAGCGGGAGGACCCACAGAGTTCTATGGCCTTGGGCCCACTCCTAGACAGTAAGTGGAACCTCCCTCGAGTCAGCGCACCTGTGCAAAATACTCCTCGGAGATCCTCCCGGCCCATTCGATGCACAGGTCCAAGGGGCGACATGGGTTGGCCACATCAGCACACTTAATCATCATGCGCTTGATCAGGATTTGATTTTCTGGAAAGTTCTTCCCAGTAGAGTTACATTCACAGTCGCTGCCCTCAGTCTGGAACACATGATCAGATTAGGGCTGATTCACGAGGATGGTAAAGTCACAGGTACCAACTCACCAGGCACGCTTTGGCATGACTGGGACTCAGCAGTCAAGGCTTTTTCTTAATTTCCTTAATTCCATATATAACATGCTGATATAGTCTTTTTAAAAAACACTCAAATGACAGGATCGAGAGTTTAAAAGGTGAAAAATCCCTGTCACCACCCATCCACCCCTTATTTCCAGGCTTTTAACCAGAGAAGACTACTGGCAATGTTTACATCTGTAAGCAACTTGGTAGGTAATCTCAAAGAAAGAGGGTTCTCCCCATCCCCAGTTTTTTAGAAAATGTGTAGAGACAGAGTTTTCAGTTCTTGAATATGTTAAAGGTAGGAAGATGGCACAGGTGACTCTTCAGTTATTTCTTCATTTATTTTCCTTGTTCCCATTCACCAGCTCCCCTCTCCTGTACCTTCTGTCTACCCCTCCCATTTTTTTTCATTCCCAGAAGGTATATGGACACGTTTGTTTTCTTGGCTGATCTTTTGGGTGGTAGGGAGTGTAAGCCATGTAAATTTGGGGTAGATGGAGCAAGAGTGGGCTAGGGCAGGAGTATGTGTGTTCAATGACATTGGAAGAGATGGTTGTTATGGTTTAGATTTGAGGTGTCCCCAAAATGTCACGTGTGAGACAAAGTAGGTAGGCTCTGAGGTGAAATGATTGGATTATGGAAGCCTTAACCCAATCAGGAATCAAGCCTTAAACCAATAGGGATTAACTGGATGGTAACTAGAAGAGGTAGGATTTGACTAGAGGGGGCAGGTCCCTGGGGAATGCCATTTTGTCTTTATTGAGAAGAGTGTCTCCCCATGCCTCCTTTCCTTCCTGATCATCATGTCCTGAGTTGCTTTTCTCCACCACACTCTTCTGCCGTGATGTTCTGCGTCACCTTGAACACTGAGGAATGCAGCCAGCCTTCTATGAACAGAGACCTCTGAAATTCTGAACCCCCAAATAAACTTTTCCTCCTCTAATTATTCTTGTCAGGTCTTTTGGTCACAGCAGTGAAAAAAAATTCACTAAAACAATGGTTATGCACCAATACATACTAATGGGAGGATGTCAGTGCTCCTGAGCCACACAGCCAGGTTGGGGAGTGGGTGGGCATACATTGCAGGCACAAGCCAGTTATAGAGCCTGGGAAGTTATTTTCCATTCTCAAAGGCACCATTGATTTAATTGTGTGAAAACAGTTAATTAGTTTTCCAGGGCTTTGCCAAAATGTGAGACTGCATAACATTCAGGGAATTTTGTTTTGTTTTGAGACTGGACTTATTTATTAAAGCATTGATTGAATACTTCCTGAAGATTGTTCTGATTGCTGAGCAATGGGAAGATACTTCTTACTACAGACCTCACAGTAAAACATAAATCTCAACAGAAGAATTGAGGGTCTTACTTGGATAGATGACCCTCCCAATTCTAATTCTATGATTCTGTGTAACTTTTCCCCTCGAAATACCCATATTCTTGCTCCCATAAGGTGCTAGGGGAAGGCAAAAGCCCTGGCATTGTACTGTGAAGTTCTTGTTGGAGGGGGCTCAATACTGGTGAAATGGACACTATCCTTCTCCCCAGGTTAGTCATATGATGTGCTCTATAGTCTTCTTACTGATCATCATATTACCTTTAACATATCCATTCATTATTCTATACTTAGAGGATCCAAAAAATTCCACCAGAAAACTTCTAGATTTAATAAATGAATTCAGCAAAATAGCAAGATATAAAATCAATACCCATAAATCAAATGCATTTCTATACATCACTGATTAATCCTCTGAGAGAGAAATTAGAAAAACTACCACTTTCACAATAGCTTCAAAAAATGAATAAAATACTTGGGAATCAATTTAACAAAAGAGGTAAAAGACCTCTACAAGGAAAACTACAGAACACTAAAGAAAGAAATTGAAGAAGACCTTAGAAGGTGGAAAATCTCCCATTCTCTTCGATAGGCAGAATTAATGTTGTCAAAATGATCATACTACCAAAAGTGCTGTACAGATTCAATGTGATACCAATTAAAATCCCAACATCATACCTCATAGAAATAGAAAAAGTAATCATGAAATTCATTTGGAAAAATAAAGAGACCCAGAATAGCCAAAGCAACCTGTAGCAAGAAGAGTGAAGCAGGTGGCATCACAATATCAGACCTTCAACCATACTACAGAGCCACAGTAATAAAAACAGCATGGTATTGGCACCAAAACAGATATGTAGACCAACTGTATAGAATAGAAGACAGACAAACCCACATAAATACAGTTATCTTATACTAGTTGAAAGCATGCAAAACACACTTTGGAGAAAAGATAGCCTGTTCAACAAATGGTGCTGGGAAAACTGGAAATCCATATGTAGCAAAATGAAATTAAGCCCCTATCTCTCACCATGCACAAAACTCAAAGTGGATCAAAGACCTTGGAATTGAAGCAGAGACCCCACATCTGATAGGAGAAAAAGCAAGCTCAAATCTTTATCAAGTAGGATTAGGCCCCAAATTCCTTAATGAGACCCATAAAGTGCAAGAAATAAAATTAAGAATTAATAAATGTAATGGATTCAAATTAAAAAGCTTCTTCTCAATAAAAGAAACAATCAATGAGGTGAAGAAAAAACCTACAGTATGAGAGCAAATTTTTACCACATGCAAATCAGACAGAGCACTGATCTCCAGGATATATAAAGAATTTTTAAAACTTAGCACCGAAAAAACAAACAACTCTATAAACGGTCTAAGAAACTGAGCAAACACTTCTCAGAAGAATATATACAATCAATCATTTGATCAACAAATATATAAAAAAATGTTCAACACCTTCAGGAATTAGAGAAATGCAAATCAAAACTACTCTAAGATTTCTCCTCACTCCAGTCAGAATGGCAGCTATTAAGAATACAAACAACATACAATGGAATTTTACTCAGCAATAAAAGAGAATAAAATCATGGCATTTGCAGGTAAATGGATGGAGTTAGAGAAGATAATGCTAAGTGAAGTTAGCCAATCCCAAAAAAAGAAATGCCAAATGTTTTCTCTGATATAAGGAGGCTGACTCATAGTGGGGTAGGGAGGGGGAACATGGGAGGAATAGATGAATTCTAGATAGGGGAGAGGGGTGGGAGGGAAAGGAAGTGGGCAAGGGATTATCAACGATGGTGGAATGTAATAGACATCAATATACAAAGTACATGTATGAAGAATTGAGTTGGTGTGAACATACTTTATTTACAAAAAGAAGTATGAAAATTGTTCTATATGTGTAATAAGAATTGTGATGCATTCTGCTGTCATGTATTTTAAAAATAAAACCAATAAAAAAGAATACAAACAACAATAAATGTTGGTGAGGATGTGGGGGGAAAGGCACATTCATACATTTCTGGTAAGATTGCAAATTGGTGCCGCCAATCTGGAAAGCAGAATGGAGATTCTTTGGAATCTTGGAATGGAACCACCATTTGACCCAGCTATCCTACTCCTTGGTCTATACCCAAAGGACTTAAAAATGGCATACTACAGGGACACAGCCACATCAGTGTTTATAGCAGCAGAATTCACAATAGCTAAACTGTGGAACCAACCTAGATGCCCTTCAATAGATAAATGGATAAAGAAACTGTGATATATATATATACATATATATATGTGTGTATATATATATATAATGGAATATTATTCAGCATTAAAAGAATAAAATTATGGCATTTGCATGTAAATGAATGGAGTTGGAGAATGTCATGCTAAGCGAAGTAGGCCAATCCCCAAAAATCAAAGGCCGAATGTTTTATCTGATAAGTGGATGTTGATCCATAATGGGGGGGGGTGACCATAAGATGAGTGGAGGAACTTTGGATGGGGCAAAGGGGAGGTGGGGAGGAGGCATGGGGGTAGGAAAGATGGTGGAATGAGACGGACATTATTACCCTCGGTACATGTATCATTGCATGAATGGTGTGACCCTACTTTTGGTGCAACCAGAGAAATCAAAAAGTTTGCTCCATTTGTGTACAATGAATTGAAGAGCATTCTGCTGTTATTTATAACTAATTAGGACAAATAAATTAAAACTTTTAAAAAAAAATTATCTGGAAAAATAAAGAAAGACTCTACCAGCTCTAATTTCAATTTTGGTTAATATTGTTCTTTAACTTTAAAATTCCAAATAAAGTTTTTTGAATTTTCTGATTAAAAAAGTAAAAAAGATAGCCATTCTTCATCCATCCATTTCTCCAACCTCCTCTGCTCCAGAAGTGTGAGCAGAATGCTACCTCTGCAGGGCTGCAGACAGCTTCATGGTTTAGAAGACAGTTGATTTCATCTTAAATAACAGAAATGTGAACCTTCTTTCCCTTGTTCCTAAAACCCAGATTTTAAGGACCTTAAGGCAGGTCCAAGGTACATCAATAAGCTTAAAAAAAAAAAAGAAAAAGAAAAACAACTTTCCTTTTCTGTTCCATTTTCAATATAGTCTTCGGATACTAGTATGCTTTTAAGGTGAATCAGCAGGAGTGAGGTTCTTAAAAACATTCTCCAACTGTGAGGTCTCTTAAGAGCTCCAAGAGCAGAATTAGAAAGGCCTCGTCTCCCCTAAGTTAATGCCACTGTTCATGCCGATCTCCACTGGTCTATAGGCTCCTTCCAGCAAATTCTCTGGGCCTATCATACTTCTGTCACTACTGGCTTTATCTCAGAGCCTTTTTTTTTTAAACTTAGCTCAGAGTTTCTATGGACACTGTCAATCTGTTCTCATCCCCAAGAAAAACAAGAAGCCAGGACTTTCAGCCCTTTACCAGCTCCAAGCAAATAACCACCTTGCATTCAAGAGGGAGAAAATGCTTTGATGCCAGAGTGGGTGCTCATGTATCAAAGTACAGTTGAATGCATCTCATTACATGGGAGATGCTTACCTCAGCTGCCATTGGCTTGTTGATGCTGTTCACAAATTTATTCACATGTTCAAAGTGTTTTGTCATCTCTGTTGCCAAAACCATGTCAATAATAGCCTGGCGCAGCGTTCGATAATGGTTCCTAAAATAACCAGAAGACAAAGGGCCTTGTTCACATCATATCCCAAATTAGAACTGTTCTGTTGCCTTTCACCATGCTTCCCACAACCTGGGAGAAAGCTGGGCCAGAGTTAAATGAGTGCAGATCACAGAAAAGTGTACCTGCTCGTCCTTTCAACAAGCCAGGATTGTCGACACTATTCCATTGTCCCCAGTGACAGCTAACCCGTCCTCATAT
Source organism: Urocitellus parryii (assembly GCF_045843805.1). Lineage (NCBI taxonomy): Eukaryota > Metazoa > Chordata > Mammalia > Rodentia > Sciuridae > Urocitellus > Urocitellus parryii. Next base: position 61,433,395 of record NC_135531.1, on the reverse strand, counting down.
GAATGATGAGTATTAAAAGAAAAGAAAGTAACTGTTGTATGGTGGACACTTATTTTACAAGGTAAGTCCCTTCTCCCTTTCCTTGAGAACACCAGAGCCAGGGAGGTGGAAGGAAGTGACAGGCTGGGCCTGTCACTTCCTGATAAGCTGTCCCTCTGCATTCTGTGCAGACAAGACTCCTATGCAGAGAACGCTCATGATTTCTTCTGATGATGGAATTGAAAGAGATTTTCCTGTTAATAAGCAATTCTCTAACTTCTAGTCATAATGGATAGAACATCAAACCCAAATTACTGTTCAATTCCTATGGTTTTTTTAACTTTAAGAGCCAGAATGGAGGGGCTGACTAAAATTAGCTATTAGAAAACAATTCTTTCTCGCCGGGAGAGGTGGCACACGCCTGTAATCTCAGCAGCTCAAGAGGCTGAGGCAAGAGGATCAAGAGTTCAAAGCCAGCCTCAGCAAAAGTGAGGCAATAAGCAATTCAGTGAGACCCTGTTTGAATAAAAGACAAAATAGGGATGGGGATGTGGCTCAGTGGTCGAGTGTCCCTGAGTTTAATCTGCAGTACCCTGCCTCCCCCACAAAAAGAAAAAAATTCTTTCTGCAAAAGTTTACAAACAAATCCTTGATACTTGAAACTAATTTCCCTAGATTTCTGGAGACTAGTGATAAGCTCAGGGAGACAAGAAGTCTTGAGACCCAAGCCAGCTCTGGGTCCTCTCCCAGGAGGTTTGCCCAACCACTGCACAGGAAATACCCACAGCCTGACCTCGGGGCTACTCAGAGGCAAGAAGAACTGTTCCTGTGTGGTCACATCTGGCCAGCTATCAGCAGAAGAGAACTCACAGTGAGGAAACCCTTCCTTCCCAACCCTTTGGGCTCCAGCACTCCTGCTAAAACCTCATGAGGTAGAATTTTAAGTGGCCAAAAACAGCTGTGAAAAGACAGGAGAGGACACATTTCTTTGAGTTACACAAAAGACAAGATGTCCTCCTGAGAGGATAAAAATATCTGCTAGTCTTATTAGTAACACAGTCAATATTTATGCAGTGCTTTGTAGTGTATAAAACATTTTCATGAACTGACTGAACACCAAATGATATTTAAAAACAAGAAGGCAGTCTGAAAGGTAAAATTAAGTTTACAAAGTTCAGGTTATTATTTTGTTATCAGATACAATGCTACAACTATTCTTATTTCCAGAGTATTCAGAGAAGCCAGGGAAAGCTGAATTTCCCTCTTGAGCTTTGCAAACCTGAGCACAGAAGCCCAAGCACAACAAACCTGTCAATGTTCTTGAAAATGTTGCACTTGGTGTCCTTGACTGTGAGCTGGAAGGCCAGGGCTGTGTGGTGACTCTCCAAGACTGCAGTGTCATTGTAGAGCACAGCGAGCTCACTGCCCGCGTTGCACAGGAAAGAGTTGGTCCTTCCCGGGTGATCCACATCATGAACTGTGGCAGCAATCAGGGCTGCCACCTCATCCATCTGGTCCAGGCTTCCCTGGGATAAGGGGAAAATGATGTTGGGCATTACTCATTGGGTTCTGGAGACCTGTGTCCATTCCTGTCTTAGGAGGGAAAAAAAAACGGGGGTTTTCAGAATGTTCTTTTAGCCTTCTGCTAGCCTTAGTTTAGAGGTGGCCTTGGACACATCATGTCACCTTGTGATGCTGTGTTATCTGGAGGGAAATGGAATCCAGAGCCCATGAACTCCAGTTCTCTAGGAAAAAGCCAAAGGCCTCCTGAATTGCATGCTGTGTAGTATCACTGTGACTGTCTTCTGTGACTGATACAGTAGGGTGGCCTAGCATGACAAATATTACTTATTCTGTTTGCCCACTTCTGAAAATATCTTGAGAGTGCTGGTGGTAAAGAGCACAGGTGGGACACACAACGGTAGAGTGACTGGAGCCCAGCAGTAGAGGATCTTGGGCGAATGTAATTGTACCTGGACCCCAAAGCTAAAGAGGCACTTGCAGCTAAGAATGAAATTCAGTTCTGGAACAGCAGGTAGCAAAGGCAAGAAGAGAAACTCTAAAGCTTTCATTATGCAAATTAAGAACACAAACCAGTGCATCTGGGGATACAAATGTGTTCTTAGCTTGAAGCTTTAGGAGGAAGTTATCAAATAGGTTCTTGTTATAGAAGAGATGCCATTCTAGGAGATAATTCATTCAGTAATTATTTATTAGATGCCTACTGGGTGCCAGTTATCAGGCATAGTGTCATAGTTACAGCCATGATTTGTACTGACACAGTCTCTGCACTAATGGAGCTTATCATCTAGAGGGAGAAATAGAAATAAATTTTAAGAACACACCAATAGAAGTAACTGTGTGGTTGTTCTAAGAGGGAATGTACAAATGCTTTGCGACTATCACCATGGGACCTAGTCTAATTTAGGGCAGCACTGTCCAACAAGCATTCTGTGACAACAAAAAGGTTTTCTGTCTGTTCTATTCAACACCCTGGTCCTGTGTAGCTACTGGAAATTGGCAATGTAGCCAGTGCAATGGCGAAACTAAACTTTTTAACTCTATTTCATTTTAATAGCCATGTATGGCTAATGGCTACCAAATTGGATGACACAGACCCAGAGGGTGGCCAGGGATGGCTTTTCTAATGAAATGATTTCTTTTTATGCTGAGATTTGAAGAAAAAGCTGGAGTTAACCAGACAACAAGGGACAAGAATGGCCTACATGAAACTCCTGAGAGCAAACAAGCAAAAGGGATTATTCAGGAAAACTAGAGAGCATCAGCATGGCTAAAGGACAGGGAGAAAGGGGAAAAGTGCTCCCCTGAGTGAAGCTGGAGGTGTGGCCATAATTTTTGGTGTGCCCAACCTGCTGAAAGGCTTGGGAGGGGGGGGAAACTGCTGCTCAGGTGAGGAGGGCTGAATCTGAGGCACAGCGTTGTCCTGCACAGACACCTGTCATGCTTGTGTTGGATTGAGGGCTGTGGTGTGCTTTGCTGAAAGCTGTTCCCCTCAAAAGGAGCCATTTCCATTTTGAATCCTAACCTTATGGAGCTGGTAAGCAACAACCTGGATTGGTCCTGGGCAACATGACCAGGTTTCCCAAGCAGCAGTAGATGTTATTCATCTTTTCAACTCTTTTCAGGGTAGAGTCTGTAGTAACCAGGCCAAGAAAACATGACTGACCCTGTTTCACTGATTTCAAGAGAGGCCACTGTAACCTGCAGGTGCAGTCAGTTATCTCCAAGCTCAGGACTCAGAACTGCCTCAACTTGGGCTCCATTTCCAGTGATTCTACCTATACAGTGAGGACCCATGGGGCCAAGCTCTGGGCCCCAGCTAGGGCTCCTGTAATGTGTCCAATCTTGCTTGGAGTCTCTGCCCAATTTATTTGTTTATTATTATTTTTTAATTTTTAGTTGTAGATGGATGCAATACCTTTATTTTATCTATTTGTTTTTATGTGGTGCTGAGATCAAACCCAGTGCCTCACATGTGCTAGGCAAGTGTTCTACCACTGAGCTATAATCCCAGGCCCCTCTCCTCAATTTATTTTTAAACTATTCAATGAAATAAAGTAACTGGAATAGAAAACACAGGTGGCACCAGAGGAGACCCGCCTTCCTATCCAGCCTACACTGATTTAAACCAAAAACACAGTGACAACGACACTTCTACAAAGATACCAATAATGAGCTGTGTCCTGCCGTTTGGTGAGGACTAATAATGCACTGTCTTGTAAAAAATGGCTGAGAGGTGGCAACAGAAGACCAGGCTAGATATCATCAAGGAGTGAGGAGAAGCAAGGGCCTGCCTAGGTGGGGGTGGTGAGGGGCTGTTTGTGGAAGAAGCTCCCAAACCTGCAGCTGGTGAGATTCCAAATCTCAGGATACGCAGATCACTCTGGATGTGTTTTATTTCTTTAACCAGAAGTAGATTTGAATTTGGATCCCACGAGAAAGACTAGCCACAGTCTTTCAAATAGTTCCTTATTCGTGATAGTCATTTAGGCCCAGAGAATAAGAAAGGAATGTGGCTGTCCTGGCCTCTACTTGCAGTAGCTCCTATGAATCAGTTAAGAGGGGAAGATGGGGGGGGGCATCCATAACAAACTGAAGGGACCTGTCAGCTCTGGGATCATTGTCTCTATGGCTAGATAGAGGATACTTTATAATAGTGACATTAAGAATTTGACCTTAGGGGCTGGGGGTGAGCTCCGTGGTGGTCCATGTGCTTATAGCGCGCACAAGGCCCTCAGTTCAATCCTCAGCACACACAAAAAGAAGATTGTAGATTTACTGTCCCTAGGAAATTAGAGGGACTAATGAGTCAAGGAAGTAATACATTTTCCTGACCCTCTTCTTCAGTGGTAACAGGTCTGATGGAAGAGGCCTTAGGCGTAAATCCTACTGCAAGTGCCTCGTGGTGGACTGTCTGGTGATCTTAAGCTGGGAACTAAACCTCTGAGCTCAGGAGACTTTCATACCCCAAGTCTCCAAGGTTCTCTGCAGCCCTATGTTTTCTGAATCTCTGGAAGGGTCTGCCTGAGTTAGGAAATGCCTTGAATTGTAAGCCTTGTTTCTATGAGTGTAGTTTGAGAAACCCAATCAGACTTTGAATGCACTAGCAGAACCTCCAAGCTGAAGGAGAATACCTATTTTGGAGGTGGGGTGGGCAGGGAGATGATGAAGTGACTAAGTGTCTCTAACTGGTCACATGTTTCACCTGTTTTCCTAGAAGAGCTCTGCTTAGGTGAGGTTCACTTCTCACTCAAGGCTGCAGCTGCTGGGGATCACAGCGCTCATGACCTGGGGGCCGTTCTGAGAGGGTGGTGAGACCTCAGCTGTGCACCATCACATGGTGAGCCGTTTCACAGCAGAATCCCCAGTGGAGATGCAGAGGTGCTGTGGCTCCTCAGAGGGAGGTGTTATAAACACAGCCTGACTTTGCGATTACTTTCTTTCTTTCTTTTTTTCTAAGTAGAAGACAAAATTCTTCAAAAGCATCATTCTTGGACCACATCCTTTGCTTTCTTACTTAGGAGGGTGAATAACAGTATAAGTCACTGACAAACTAATGACACTAGTTTGGATGCTGTTTCTGCTCCTTGTAATTGTCCCACTGTCTCTTCTTCAGCATCCAGGGTCTTGATCCCTCATCAACACTTGTTTTGAGAAAACAATCTAATGTCAAGTATTCACAGAGAATTTCAGCCTCTATATAGCATTTCTCCCAAAGGTAAACCAAATATTAAACTTTAGTTCTAACTGTACCAAAGAGATCACAAGCTTCACTGTGCAATCGATGGTAGTTAAGAAAGAGGGGCAATGGGGATCTCCTACCAGGTTTCCATGGGGAGGACACAAGGCCACCCTACAAATCAGGACTCACGCACGGACAGCACTGAACTCTAAGTAAGAGCGAGGGATGTGGAACTCTGTCCCAATTAGGCACAAGTCATTGATATACAGATTCACAAACTCATACCTACAACCTACAGAAAACATACATACACGCATGTTAAGTGAGTAGCTCAATATTATCTAGATTGTAACATTACCAGTGGCCAGATCCCGACACTATAACTTTACCTCAAGACCTAGCAACCATTTGCTATGATAATGAGGTTCTGTCCTGCAACTCAATTTCACAATGCTCCTGGTGAACATTTAGAGCAGGCTTATGGATCAGCCACACATGTAAAGGAGTCTCTATCGTGGCATAAATTAACATTTTAAGCATTTTGGGGGAGGAAATGGCTAGGCAAAAGGTACATGTCTTTGTAACACCGGAATGACCAATTTAGTAGGGCCCCCACACCAAAAAGAATCCTCTGTCAAATTGGCTGCAAAGTAGCTCTTTGCCCGATGTATTTCACTGAGCCTGAGTTCCTGAACCTCTGATCCAGAGCAGGCAGTTAGATGGTGTTATCAAAATCCTACCTTTACTCTTTCCTTTCCAAGGAAGAAAGCGGTGGCATGCAGGACGTCGGCGGCATGGGTGGAGTTGTGGTAGGCATTGGAGGAGTGATAGTTGGCTTCAATCACTTGGAGCCAGGCCCGAAGAGTGGTTTCAGAACAGTTTAAAAATTCACATACTCCAAACCGAGAGAAGACCTTTAAGCCCAGGTAAACCAATGGCCTGCAAAATAGGAAAAGAAAAAGCAACCCTGTTTCATTGAATTCACTGGCCTGGAAATTGCGTTCTTTGATGATATGGGAATGGAGGCATTTTTATTTTTCTTATTATTCTACATGAACAGGGGCATAAAAATATCTCCCCAAATTAGTAGGAGCTGCATCTTCTCACCAGTTACCTGTTCAACTCTCATGAGTGTTAATCCAAACTACTTCTAGATTTTCTGTAAGTCACAGGCCCTTTGGTGGCTCTGACAACCAAGAGAAATCCCTGGCTGTGCCTTCTTCCCTCCACATAAGCCCTGCACCTGCTCTATGCTCCCTGAGGACAAAAGGAATGGCAAAGCAACCCCATTTAGAGTCATGCTACTTTTTGAGAGTCATTCATATCCCACAGACCAAGACCTCTTGGAAGAAATAGCCTTTTCTGAGTATAAATGAGATTCTTTTAGTTCTCCAGTCTTCTCCCTGCCAACAGGATGGATCAAAGAGCTATAGAGATTCTGAATGCACTTTTTGGAGGCAGGGAAGGGACAGAGTCTCACTATGTTGCCCAGGCTGGCCCCAAATTTCTGGGCTCAAGCAATCCTACAGTGTCAGCCTCCCAATTAGCTGGGACTACAGGTGTGTGCCACTGAGCCCTGTCTCATATTCATTTATAGGGTGGAGCTTCAATAAGTTTGGGAAAGAGAAAACTTAAAACTCTTGGCTCACTAGCCAAAGGAGTGATCTGCGATCAAAGGACACTTGGGCTGTTCCCAGATCTTCCCCACTCTATAAAGGTGCTGGCTCAGGATGTATGTGTCCCTCAAAATTTCCAGATGCGAAGGCCTTGGACATGGCCATCAATCCCCACTAGCCTTAGCGAGAGATGTCACATACCTTTTGTGTGTAACCGCTTCCAATTCAAAGATGTTGAAGTCCCAACTTTCCTCATTATCAAGTAATTGGGCAATAGAAGGGGGAACATCATTGATGGTTATTGGCATTGCAAGGTGACTGTGACTCTGGTGCACATCTGAGCAAACAGATGGTGTGAGAAAGCTGGTTAATTGTGAATTAATTTTTTTGTTTTGGTACTGGGGACTGAACCTAGGGGCATGTGAGCACTGAGCCACATCCTCAGCCCTTAACTGTGGAATCTTGAGTGCCCCTGAGCATCTATCATCATCTTCATGGTTGCCACTAGAAAGAAAGTCTTGAACTTTCAGAGGTAGAAAGATTTTTCACATCAAAATTTTTCTCTAACATTATGAAACCTTGAGACCCCCCAAACAGAAAATAATGCAGTATAACTGTCTGTTTAAATGTATAGAGATCTACAATTCTTATTCTAAAAGTGCTGAATAATCAGGAGACTTCTTCATTAGGAGACATGGGCCATAAAGATGCACAAACTCAACTAGAAGAACAACAAGCCCCCTCCCCAATTGAAACAATAATTTCAACACTGGGGATGGCACAGGGTAAAGATGGGTTATTTGTAACAGGTGAACGGATGAGAACTCACTCTTTGTAAACACGTACTCATTTCCTGACAACCTTCTCAAGCCATCCTGGAATAAAAAGAGATGCTGTTAGAAGCAGGCTTCACATCCCATCATTGCTCTCTCATTTCCTTCATTAGCCAGAGCTCTGAACCCTCAATAACCGCTCAATCTGCAGCCCCAAGTAGAGGCAGAGCTCAAAATTAAATCAGAACAACAGCTATAAGACAGATGATACTCTCTCTTCCGTGGCCACTGTCCCAAGAGGTGAACTGTGACTACTGTGGGCATGACAGCGTGCGGGCCTCACACCCGAGCTGCAAGTTGGCTTGGTTATCATGGCATCTTCTGGCATTGTGAAGCCACAGAACTGAAATCGTAGAAGAGATCTCGCTTTGGATACACATTTTTTTGTTTGATGTGTCCAAAGTCCCTCATAGGAACTGTGTTATGCTGATGTTCTTAGATTTGTATTTTGAAGAGCCAGAACCATGGGCCCCATTTTGGGGTAACCTTCTATAAAGTCTCAAAGAAGGTGGGCCAATGTTTTATTAGTAAGTAACATACTTTTTTTCTAGCTAGTTTTTATGTGAGCATGGCTGCTAATCTTTAAAAAACAAAAAAGATTTCTGAGTTTGAGGTCTTTGGAGTGGCAGAATAAGAGTGCACAGAATTTCAGTTCTGGCATTTATTGGCTCTTGAACTTGAACCAGTCCCCGCAAAGGTTCTTGGATAAGAAATCCTTGCCTCCACCTTCCTTTCCTAAGTACCTCATTATCTATATCTTTGCTTAAGGGTCACTTTAAATTGCTTGTTACCTGGGGGAAAGTGTGTAGTAAGTTTTAAAGGAGTATTGGCTATGAACAGCTCCCCTGAAGTCACATCTTGAATCTTTAGGTCAATACCTTAATCTTAAAATATAGATAAGAAGGTAAGCAATCACAGCCACACCTGTCCTTCCTCTAAGTCAGGGATGGTAATTCCCCTGCCTTTTCCTTGCCTTTCTCTCTCTAATTCTAAAAGCCACACAAAAATGAGGCAGACATCCCCATGGTCTTCACAGCCTTATCTGGGCAGGAAGTCCAAGAAGATATAGCAGTGGAGGAGGACACAGAAGTTTATTCCTGGAACCAGCAACCTCCAGCTGTAGCTCTGCAGTGGCTGCCTGGTGCCAGTCTCTTGAGAGTGTTCTCTAGAAGCTTAAGTCCACACTACATTGGAAGGAGGCAGCCAAGGCCAGCCCAGGACCAAGGTAAAAACAAGAGGTCACTCGAAATATAGGCCGAGAATAGACTGGAAAGCCAAGCAACACTCAGTATTTGGAGGTAGGTCTAGATAGAAACCTTCAAAATTAAACTCCTACATGACTCTTAGGCTAGTTTTAGCATCTGATGAGGAGCCCAAATGAATAATTTTGATTTTCTTCATTTCCTAATAGATTATGATTAAAGCCAAATAAATCAGAGCAAAACACCAAAGCAGAGTGAGTCCTTAAACACCAGCTGCTCTTGGTGGTCACACACGAGTGCTGTCTCTTGGTGTGTCAATGGAGGGTGGTTCCTTCTTCTCTTCTCCGCACTGCCTTTATCTAATTATAAATGGAACTTTATATAAACTAAAGGAAAGGATTCTAGATTTTAGAGGGAATGCTTTCAATTTTTCTCCATTTAGAATGATGTTGGCCTGGGGCTTAGCATAGATAGCCTTTACAATGTTGAGGTATGTTCCTGTTATCCCTAGTTTTTCTAGCATTTTGAACATAAAGGGGTGCTGTATTTTGTTGAATGCTTTTTCTGCATCTATTGAAATAATCATATAATTCTTATCTTTAAGTCTATTGATGTGATGAATTACATTTATTGATTTCTGTATGTTGAACCAACCTTGCATCCCTGGGATGAACCCTACTTGATCATGGTGCTCTATCTTTTTGATATGTTTTTGTATTCTATTTTCAAGAATTTTATTGAGAATTTTTGCATCTATATTCACTAGAGATATTGGTCTGAAGTTTTCTTTCTTTGATGTGTCTTTGACTGGTTTTGAAATTGGCTTCACAGAATGTGTTTGGAAGTGTTCCCTCTTTTTCTATTTCATGAAATAGTTTTGAGAAGTATTGGTGTTAGTTCTTCTTTAAAGGTCTTGTGAAACTCAGCTGTATATCCATCCGGTCCTGGGCTTTTCTTGGTTGGTAGGCTTCTGATGATGTCCTCTATTTCCTTGTGAAATGGATCAGTTTAAATTTTGATTTAGTTTGGGAATATCATATACCTCTAGAAATTTGTTGATGGCATCGATATTTTCTATTTTATAGACGTACAAATTTTCTAAACAATTTCTAATTATCTTCTGTATTTCTGTAGTGTCCCTCATAATATTTCCTTTTTCATCATGGATGTTAGTAATTTGAGTTTTCTCTCTCCTTCTCTTCATTAGCATGGCCAATGATTTATCAATTTTATTTATTTTTTTCAAAGTACCAACTTTCTGTCAATTTTTTCAATTGTTTCTTTTGTTTCAATTTCATTAATTTCAGCTAAAAGACAGGGATGCCCTCTTTTACCACTTCTATTTAACATAGTTCTTGAAACTCTAGCCAGAGCAATCAGACAGTCAAAAGAAATTAAAGGGACACAAATAGGAAAAATAAGAATTCAAATTGTCACTATTTGCAGATGATATTATTCTATACCTGGAAGACCCAAAACATTCCACCAGAAATCTTCTACAACTAATAAATGAATTCAGCAAAGTAGCTGGATATAAAATCAAAACCTATAAATCAAAGGCATTTCTGTATACCAAGTGACAAGTCCTCAGAAAGAGAAACAAGGAAAACCATCCCATTTAAAATAGCCTCAAAAAATTAAATAAGTAAATAAAATACTTGGAAATCAACTTAACAAAATAGGTGAAAGACCCACATTGAAAACTGCAGAACACTAAAGAAAGAAATTAAAGAAGACTTTAGAAGATGGAAAGATCTCCCTTGTTCTTGGATAGGCAGAATTAATATTGTCAAAATGACCATATTACCAAAAGCACTATACACATTCAACGCAATCCCAATCAAAATCCCAATGACATTTCTCATAGAAATAGAAAAAACAATCATGAAATTCATCTGGAAAAGTAAGAGACCCAGAATAGCCAAAGCAATCCTTAGCAAGAAGAGTAAATCTGGTAGTATTACTATTCCAAACCTTAAACTATACTACAAGCAACAGTAACAAAAACAGCATGGTATTGGCACCAAAATAGACCTGTAGATCAATGGTACAGAATAGAGGACACCCACATAACTACAGTTATCTTACATTAGACAAAGCCGCCAAAAACGTACATTGGAGAAAAAATAGCTTCTTCAACAAATGGTGCTGGGAAAACTAGAAGTCCACATGTAACAAAATAAAATTAAACCTCTATCTCTTACCATGCACAAAACTCAACTCAAAGTGAATCAAGGAGCTAGGAATTAAACCAGAGACCTTGTGCCTAATTGAAGAAAAAGTAGGCCCAAACCTCCATCATGTCAAATTAGGACCCAAATTCCTTAATAAGACACCTATAGTGCAAGAATTAAAACCAAGAATCAATAAATGGAATGGATTCAAACCAAAAAGCTTCTTCTCAGCAAAAGAAACAATCAGTGAGGTGAATAGAGAGCCTATAGCTTGGGAGCAAATTTTTACCACTTGCACATCAAGAGATAGAGCACTAATCTCTAGGGTATATAAAGAACACAAAAAGCTAAACACCAATAAAACAAATAACCCAATCAATCAATGGGCCAAGGAACTGAGCAGACAGTTCTCAGAAGAGGTATAATCAATCAACAAATATATGAAAAAATGTTCATCATCTCTAGCAATTAGAGAAATGCAAATCAAAACTACTCATTTCATCTCACTCCAGTCAGAATGGCAGCTATTAAGAATACAAACAACAATAAGTGTTAGTGAGGATGTGGGGAAAAGGCACACTTGTACATTCCTGGTGGGACTGCAAATTGGTGCAGCCAATCTGGAAAGCAGTATGGAGATTCCTTGGAAAACTTGGAATGAAACCACTATTTGACCCAGCTATCCCACTCCTTGGTTTATACACAAAAAACCCAGCTTACTACAGGGTCACAGCCATGTCAATATTTATAGCAAAAGTAGGCTATAAATATTGAGGAAAAAGTAGGCTCAAATTCACAATAGGTAAATTGTGGAACCAAACCAGTATGCCCTTCAGTAGATGAATGGATAGGGAAAATTCGGTATATATACATAATGGAATATTACTCAGCATTAAAAGAGAATAAAATCTTGGCATTTGCAGGTAAATGGATGGAGTTGGAGAATATAATGCTTTGTGAAGTAAGCCAATTCCAAAAAACCAAAGGTCAAATGTTTTCTTTGATATGAGGATGGTACTCATAAAGGTGATGGGGGAGGGGAGCATGGGAAGAATGGAGGAACTTTAGATAGGGCAAAGGGGAGGGAGGGGAAGGGAGGGGGCAAAGGGATAGGAATGATGGTGGAATGAGTTAGACATCATCACCCTAAGTACATGTATGAAGGCATGAATGGTGTAAAAATATGTTGTGTACAACCAGTGACTTGAAAAATTCTGCTCTATATGTGTAATATGAAATGAATTACATTCTGCCATCATATATAACAAATTAGAATAAATAAGTAATTTAATAAAGAAAAAAGGGATTCTATATTTTTTTAAAAAAGATTCTATAGCTAAGATTTTAGAAACTTCTGTTGTCTAAATACAAATCTTTTCATTATACAATCATTCCTTGGTATCCTCAGGGGATTCGTTCCAGGGCCTCCCCTAGATACTAAAACCTGAGGATGCTAACATTCCTTATATAAAATGGCATACTATTTACACACAGTATATATACCCTCCATATACTTTAAATCATCTCTGGATGACTGATAATACCTAACACAATGCACACAGTTATTATGCTGTTTAGGGAATAATGACCAAAACAGTCTGTACATGTTCAGTATAGATACTGTCTTGTGTGTGGAGCTTCTTTTCTTTTTCTGGGTTGTCTTTCTGTGGTTGGCTGAACCTGTAGAGCAGAACCCATGGATACAGAGGACCAACCGAGTAGGTAAATTCAGAGGTCCAAGAAATAGTGCTGTGAGCCTCATCCAATACTATAATCTAGATCAAGGGGAAGAAGCAACCCACGAGGGCCTCTATCACTCCCATCTTGTATATTTAGTCCTCAATCACTTGCCGATTCACTCCTCACTGTAGCGGGAATTCAGACGGGCTGTCTCCCACTGCTGTGGTCAATCAGCCTTATGAAAAAAAAATGAATGCAAGAATCACTTTAGAATCACCACATGTAATACATAAATTATTGCAGCTGCTTGTTGGTTACACTGATGTTAGTCTATAAAACAGATATTTCTGCAACTACAGTGACAGTGACATGTTACATGTACACTAACAGGTACTTAACGTGGTCCCCCTGCATTTCTGGCTTTTGCTCATCACTCACCGTCATTAGGCCTCCAACAAGATCACTGGTATGAGGATCTTCATCTTTGGTACCCAGCTGAGGCGAATATAATTCTGTGGTCCGTAAAATTTCTAGAACTCTGTCCAAGGCTTCTGCTACTGTGACTGGACTGTTTTCTTGGGCTGCATTGATTATATTTATAACCTACAGAAGAGAACAAGAATAAATAAAATAAATTAATAAATAAATTTGTGGACATAAAGATGCTACTTCTCAAAAGTCATATGTAGGCCTGGAATCCAGAAGAATCTCAGTGGATGACATATCTTATTGTTCTAAAGTCACTTCCTCCCATTTACTGAAGCATGCCTTGTGTCCCATGCTTTCCTATGTCCTCCCACCTCTGAGCCACATTTTTCCAGGCTCCTTGGTTGACTGTTCTCTAGCTTTCTTCTCCAGGCTAGAGATCCTCAGAGACTGGTCTGGTCCTCTCTCTCATTCTGTGGACCTTCCATAAATGATATTTTGTTTCCATGTCTCTGGACACATATGATCCATAGCCAAGAATCCCAAGTAGACCTCCCAGCCTCTGGACTTGTAGATCTGGCTAACTGTCTGACATACCTAGTGGAATATCGTACGTGTCTGAAAGTAAACTCATGATCTTGTTTCCCTCCCTCACAGAGCAAGCAAATAAACATTGAAAAAAAAAAAAAAACAAAGACAGAAGCTGTGCTCCTTCTCTGTTTCCTAAACTGCAGTCGAGAGCACTTCTATCCACCTCATGCTCAACCAGAAACCTGGGAGACCCTGCTTAGCATGTTGCTTTCCCTCATTCCTCTCCCCACCCAGACCTCACCAAGTCCAGTTGATTCCAACCCTAAACATTTCTTGATCCATTCATTTCTCTCTACCTCCACTACCTGAATTCTATCCCAGCTACCTCATTTCTTCCCTGGAATTTGAGAAAGACCCTACATTGGCCTTTTGCCTTGTACACTTGCCATCTTGGATCCGTTGTCTGCATGGCAGCTGAGTGTTCTTTTTCAATAACACCCTGATTATGCCACCCCTACTCTAAACTCCTCAATGATTTCTGCTGCATATGGACTACCATAGCCTTCTTATGGCCCCAACTGACCAGACTGAGCTGAACCCTGTGCAACCCACACCATTGTCTTCTCCCCTCTACTCGCCAAGCTCCTGCTTCCCTGACTTCCTTTCAGGTTGTCTGAAAAAATATCTTAGTGCTTTCTTCCTTGCCATTCCTGCTCCCTGCAGTCTTCTCTGGACCAACATGCTTCAAGTTTTGCGTCAAACTTTTCACCCCGCCTACATTCCGACTCTACTCTCATTTTCTCTCAGAGAGTACTGTGATTTCCTTCAAAGCATTTACTGTGTTTTATTACTGTACATTTATTTGTTATATGTTTGCTTGTTCAATATCTGTTTCTCCCACTAGACCATGAACTCCATATCATTTGTAGAATGCATCTCCAGAACAGAGCCCAGGGACAGGGGGCCCTGACTGCAGAGAGAAGGCAGCACCTGCCACTCACCTTGGTGATGGGAGCCTCAATGGTCATGGAGTGGATCCTTGCCATGGATGGATAGCGACGATTCTGCAAGCTTGGTGCTGGCGAGAAGGAAAGTAAGTTGCAATCTGGTTCAGGCTCAGCATGGCCAAGTGTAGCTCAGAAATCCACAGGCCAGGAGCCCGACTCTGCTGGGACCACCCTCCCACCAAAGAAACAAGGAATTTACACTCATCTCTTTTTCCTAAAAGGCTGACATCTCACCTTGACTAACCCATGCCAGGAAAGACATCTGGCCTGGGACTTTGGCAGCAGGAGGGCTTGACAAGTTCCTGGATCACAGAGAGAAGTTCAGAGAAGGCTGATGGGATCCTAAGGCCTGATTCCAACAGCCTAACGATCCCCCAGGACTTCCATTTCCACAAATCACTAAACCTCCTTCAATTCTGTCATTTTCAGTCCTGAGCTGCTGGCCACATGACTGGTTAACTGTGCATCCTGGTGGGAAGGTGTAGGTCACGGCCAGGTGTGGGGTTACCAGACCAAGCGCACTCACAGTGCCAGTTGGGGCTACTCAAACTTTCTTCCTGAGCCTTTAGGTTTAGAACACCCAGAGCCCATGGTGGTTCTAGCTGTTATCTGTAGAAAACTTCATTTAAAAGTAACTTAATTTTTTTTGACTAGGTAACGCTTACATGTGGTTTAAAATTCAAGAGGTAGAACATCACTTTAAAGGTACTGGTTTCATGAGATTTTCTCACCTCCTCTTGTGAGGCAGGAGGAGGGGTTGGATCTCCATTTCCTAGATGGGGCAACTCAATCCAGCCCATATCAGCAGAGTTGCCCACTCCAGTACCCAGGTGGCAGTCACTGAGGGCCCCGCCTGTGCTCTTCCACCTCCATTTTGCCCATGTGGGAGACATGATGATACCCCCTCGAAATCTCCAAACACTGAATTAACCCAGTTCAAATTAGCTCGTCCATGATCCTTTTCATCTACATGCTCTATCTAATTATATCCTCAACCTATCTCAAAATAGTTCAATCTGTATTCTCTATGGAGCATACTTAGTCTCAATCATTTGCGTTCCATGTCAGCCAGTCCATTTTTTTCTGTGATCATCTCTAGACTCCGCATTTCTTGCTATTGCAGCCACTTCTTTTGACCCTTCTATTTATTCCTTTAAATCTCTACCCTGCACCTCTCCTTTCTCTGACAGGTAATAGCTACCTCTTCTGCATGCCCTTAGACCCTGTCCTTCCAGTTGCCAAATAAAAACCAAATAAGGGCTAGGAATGTGGTCCAGTGGTACAGTACTTACTTAGCATATACACGGACTTGGAAGCAATCCCCACTACTACAAAAAAACCCACCACCACAACAAATGAATGAGTGAAATCTATTCATCTGTCCTTGGTTCTAGAGCTCTGATCACCAGCATTTAACACTGCTGGCCACCCTGTTTCTTGCCACGTTCATGTTCTTGCCTGGTGACACTGTGCTCACATGGCTCACTCCCAGCATCCCAGCATCTCTGTTCTCTTCAATCTCCCTATTTCCTGTGCTTTGTCATCACTGAAGGTGGGCCTTCAGGCTTGGGCTTAGGCCCTCTGTTCTTTTACCACACCCACAATCCTTAGAGAAGTTCTTCTGCACATGGCTTCATCTGTACTTCTAGGATTCCCAAACCCACATCTCTAGCCCCAGCCCCAGTCCTGCATTTCAGATTCCTAGGCATCTCCACTGAAAAAGAAATCATCATCTTCTCTCAACCCCAACCTGGCCACGTCTAGAGACTCTCCTATTTCTGTAAGTATTATTATAATTTCCCAGGCACCTAGGAATGACATTTCAGAGTCGCCCTTGACTTTTCCATCTCCCCACAAATCCAATTGGTTTGTTAGCCTGGTTCATTGAACTCAAAAAGTGTTTTCTAAATTCTGCCTCGTAGGGCAGAAATGTTTTGCTGAATTCTGACTCACAGTTTCTGTGACATTTTATTAAGGGAAAGTAAGTGCGTGCAGCAGGTACATGGAAAAACGGGTGTGTGTTGGAGTTGGGAAGCCAGGACACTGGCTCCACCTTAGCCACTAGTACCAAGAATGACCTTGGCTAGCTATGGAAACTGAGCTGCTTAGGTGGTTATGTGGCCTGACACAACTTAGTCCATGAAGGTAAACACATACAGAGCCTTCAAAAAAATAGATAAATAAGTAAATAAAGGCAAAGATTATAAAAGGCATAAAAAAATCTTAACAAAACTCTGAAAACTTTTCAGCTTACTTAGGGATGGAGGGTGAGGAGCCAGTTTAGTTAAAAATCTTTCTTCTTGGAATTTGTATGCTGATGGATTCTTGAACACGTTCCTCTGTCGTTTTCTACATTTTAAAAAGGCCAAAGAAATCATCAAAACTTCTTACCATCACTGCCTCGAGATGATATGGATTTCACATCAATGGACTCTTTCCTTCTGTTCTTATATCTGAATGAATGAGGTTCTGAGGATTTCAGATCAGAAGAGGAGAAATGATTACTTTTCAGCACATTCATAGGTAAAGTTTACACATTTTTCTCTTATTCTTTAAAGAACACAAGGTTACTTTTTAAGCTTTAGAAAATAATTTTAGCAAATAATAAACCACTTTCTCTTCAACTCATCAAGACACAAAATTACTTGTCCTATTAGTAGTAAAATGATGACTTTTTCTTCGGATGCCTTATTACATCATGGACATAAAGATTATCATAAAGGGTTATTTTACATGAGTAAAATTATCATTTAAAAAATAACCATTACAACTTTAAAAATTTGGGGAGATTCATCAACACCCACTACATCTCTTCATTCACATATGGGTCTCTTTAGACACATATAGACTTTATCATATTATTCACTACTTGCTGTTTCCATTTCCTAATGTCACAGGTAATTTTCTACATTAACTTTTAGTCGGGAGAGGGACTGGGGACTGAACCCAGCAGCACTTTACCGCTGAGCTACATCCTCAGCCCTTTCTATTTTTTATTTTGAGATAAGGTCTTGCTAAGTTGCTGAGGCTTTTGAATGTGTAATTCTCCTGCCTCAGCTTCCAGAGCTGCTGGGATTACAGGTGTGTACCACCACGCTCAGCTCTACATCAACTTTTAAAACCACTTTACTGTCCTAAGAAATCTGTTTCAACTAAAAAATGGTAAAAATAAGAACAAAACCTAGATTGTATTTATACAGCACAAAGTGAAGGCAGAACTATAACAAAGTTAATCTGAACGATGCAGCCATATAACCTTGTCTTAAGTGACCTAACTGAAAATATTTACTCGTCCTTTGCCTAATTTTCATCTTCCAGACTCTGCCTGAATACCTTTCCTCTCCTTACAAAGACCTCTACAGACATTAGTGATTTAAGTGATATTATTAAGGTCACATGGCTTCTTCACAACCCTGAGAAACTAATTTGGTCATTTAATAAGACGAATGTCTTTAGCTTATTCAAGAATTTAATCAGCTACATTCCTAACATTTATTTACCAAATAATAAATCGAACTTAAAATTCCTCAAAATGTAGTTTCTAAATACAACTAAAAGCAGAGAGCTTAGTTTTAAGGCTATGACAGAGGCTGGCTGCCTGGATTCTCAACCATTCATTAGAAATTATTCAAAGATGGATAATGCTTATTTTTCCCAATTTTAACTCAGAATTAAGAGAATCTATAACAATAGAGATGATCAAAAGTTTGGAGAAATTATTCTTCAATAAAGGCTAAAATAATGCCATTTAAATCTGAGAACTCATTATTCATTCTTAACAGAAGCCTTGTAGAACAAATTTAAATCTAAAGTAGAGAAAAGAAGGATAAAAGGTGATTTAAACAGCCAAATTTGATGGCAAAAAGTGATATTGTGTCACCAAATAAAAAAAAAAAAAGATAATTACCGCTTACTGATCACCTATTATGTACCAGGCATTGTTTTATATACTTTAAATCTAATAACTATCTCATTTAATAATTATAATTCTTAAAGTTACATAGTGCTATCTTCATTTTACTTATGTAGGTAGCCCAAGGTCAAAGAGCTAATTATGTAGGTAGCCCAAGGTCAAAGAGCTAATAAATGGTGGAACCTAAGGTTTCCAGGATGAAATGGTTTCAATTGCTCAATGTGAATATTCATTGAATGTCTATTATGTACAAGGCAATGCTGGGCACTGTAAATGCTCATTTCAGTTTTGGGCACCAGAAACTCATAAGTTTGTTAAAATAATACCTTCACTCTAAAGTGTTTCAAGAAACTAAAATATCTGGGAGAAAATCTGCCTGCATGTGAATGTCACCATGTCATCCAAGGCTGTTGTGGCCTAGAAAATTTTCAGAAAACGGGAAGGAAGATACCATATAGTTAAATGCAGGTACTGCTAGATAGTATACATTTTTTTCTTTATTCCCCATTAACCACAAGAAAGACATTGTTAATTTGTTTTACAAATGAAGACACTAAAGGTCAGAAAAAGCAAATGAAATCTTTCCGAGTAGGCTAAATATGCTCATCCTAGAATCAAGGAGAGAGAATAAGAGTTAGCCCAGGACCTGGTTTTAGACAACAACAGGCCAGAGAATGGTTGGTTGCAATTCTTAAAAGAACAAGAATTGAAAAATCTTTACTAACGGGCTGATTTTTTTCCTCTAATGGGCAGATAATTCCAGGCCTTTCCACATGTAGAAGTCCTGAGCTCCAGCCCCTCATTTTAAGGAGAAGGAAACCAGAGCACTGCCCAAGGTCTTAGGCAAGTAGGTTGGCAGCTGAAATAGGATCTCAGGGCACCTGCCTACCAGGCCAGGGCCCAGCCACATTTTCTAATTGGATGGTCCAGTCACAGTTATTGCAAAGAAAGGAAGGAATGGTCATAGTTGAACCAACCCCATATTCTCACCTGCTTCCTATCCAACCAGAGTCTCCTCTAGACTTTTGGGCCACTCTATTTTGAATTTATCTGCTCTTTGTAATCTCTAACCAAGATGGGGGAAGCATGGATGAGGATTCAAGGAATCTTAAGAGGTCCTAAATTTGTCTCTGGTTCTCCAACCTTCCCATATTAGCTCTTGGATTTTAGCAATCCATGTTTTGGCATAGCAGATGTCAACCGAAATTCCTTCAGAGCAATTTAGACTTGAATCCACGAATGCCTTCTGAGTATATTAGAGTCAGATTGAAGTATTCTTACCTGTCTGAGAATTGTCTCCTGAATCACGATGAATCTTGTGAATCTAAAATCATGCAGAAGTTTGGAAGAAAGAAGAGAGATTTTTAAATAGAGCATTTGCTATATTTATCAAACAATTTAGTTTATTTAAAAAAAAAACTCTGAAGATTTCAAGAAAGCAAAAAGTTGCAGACAGGATGAACAGATGAAAGATGTACACCACGCGGCAAGACTACAAATGCTCTATCACCATCAGACACCCAGAACAGCTGAGCCTAAGAGCAGGCAAATACCCAAGGACCTACTTTCTAAGCAGGATGGCTACGCTCCAGTCAGCTGTTCTCATGTTGACAGTCTGCAGAAATGCAGAATGACAGAAAGCCATACCTAAATTTAAAGTAACATATATAACCTGTAATTGCTTCTCAGCTTCCTGGCTCAGGCCAAGTCTGCAGTGTCTCTCCTTATCAGTCTCATTATAACCTGTTTGTTTCAGATATTTTATAAAATGTTTCTGTAATATAAAAGTAATCTAAATTTTAGTCCAGGATTTTTTTCAGACTTTCCGAAAGGCCTTCAAATGCTCCTCAATTATAGAGCCAATTTATAAACTGTTTCTTCCTCACAATGAGATCTGAACTCATGAGATGCTGTTTTGCACCTATTTCTTTCTCATTATCAGATTTTAAATGATGCCATTAACACAAGAAATAAATATGCTTCTCTTGCTAGTGGTGGGGCACATTTTGTTCTATCACACTTCTAATTGTGCTGCTTCACTGCCAATTCCATTTGCTTCCATCCAGGGCTCAGACCATTAGACCTTTTCAGCCACTCAACAAAGGGACGAGATTAACTTGGAAAATAGGATGAGTGTGTGGGACCATCAGTGGAGGAAGGTTAGGATGGCTTAGCCACATCAACTGTAATGGCCAGAAATCTCACATGTATCAGACACAGGCAAAATGGTCTGGCCTGACAGAACACTGAAACATAAACGTGTAAAATGTTTAGTGTTAAAATGAACTATTCAGCTTAGTCCCTTTCCACATAATTACAGAAACAATTACATGACCCACCTCTGTGAAACCTTGGTCATTATGTCACCAAGGGCTATTGACTCAGTTATCCCATAATTTGGGGTCCTTTTATTATTCTGTGAAGTATTTTATATTTTCCTTAAAGAATAAAGACTACTTGCTATAAAGCTATTAAGTTAGGTGTGGATTTTTATACTATACTGAAAGAATAAAACTTTTGCCTAGTTTTGTTTTCACCATCAGCTCTAGCTCAAAAGTAAGTGATTTTTAAATGCTTACTTTTTCTCTCTGAATCAAAATCCATCTCCTTTTTAGGAGCAAGGCCCCAAAGCTTCCCATATTACCTAAAACCCAAAACCCCCTTTCCTCATATTTTGCAGACCCACAGGCCAGCTGACTGAACGATGGAGCTCCTGAAACCTCAACATGGGCTGTGTGCTGTCTGGAGAGGAACCAAATGAAGCATAAGGTCCAGCAGATTTGCAAACCAATCGGGTTTTTCTTGGGAGAATGTATCCCATCCACTGAGGGTAAGAAGAGTGACTAGGGAAGGATGCAGAGCACAGGTACTAGTCCCATCTTCTGGGGTGTCTCTGCTGCATCTTTCTCCACACAGGATGCTGCACATGGTACTTTCTAAGCTGGATGCACTGTCCCCAGATTGGCTCATGGGCCTTTGAACTGCTCTCTCTCTGCGTCTACTGCCAGCAGGAGAGCCCAGAGATACTCTTTGCTTTGAAATCAGAGATTCCCCAGGGCTGCATCAGCATCTACTGCCCAGATCCTTTGTTGTGATTCACTTTGTGATGCTTTGAACCAGTGGCAGAACCAGAAGACCTATCTCTGTCACACCCCAGCAGTGCTGGGTTTTTAACTGAAGCTCTCTGATGATCTGTGTGCCTCTCCTGAATATTCCATTTTACAACTTGAGTTCACTTAGATGACAAATTCTCTTAGAATGGGAATTTCTTCTAGAGATCTAAACCCACCAGTCATTTATAACTTGGTAGGACTTATTCTATCAAAATTATTTTCCTCATAACCCCTAGTTGAGCTGAGAATATAAATAGGGGGATGAGTGGTTCTGTAGTTCCATGTTCTCTGTGGTGGGCAGCTCGGGGAGGCTCACAGGCTTGAGGACTATGGGGCAGGAAGAGGGTTAAGCTTCACCCTGTGACAACACACATCTCTTACATGTTTCCCAAGGACTGACAGCTTTCCATTTGCAATGTAATCATTACAACACCCTTGCAAGTGGGGAAGTAGCACCATTCCTTTGGACAGACAAGGAAGTTGAGGTTTTAAACTTCCCTATGACACACAGCTAGTACACAGAGCTCAACATCAAGCCATGGTCCAAAACCAATTGCTCCGTCAGAGAAAGGCTCCAGAAAGGAATTTTCATGCTTTGACTTATTAAACTGGGGTCTAAGGAAATATCTCTTGGATCTATGCACAACATCTATTTGAAAATAATTCTCCTTGAGATTTTGGGGATGGTTTGAATTTCTCTGATCAAAAGGTTTTATCACATGTTTGCTAAAGCAAAAAGGTCAGAATTCAATGTACTCATGCCATCACTCTTTACACAGTGTGATGTGTTTTTCCCTTCATAAAATCTTAAAATGTAGAATATTTTCATGTGCAGAACTGGCGTGGAATGGTGACACTGTGCATTACTGGAAAAACAGAGGCTTTGGCACTATGGTTTATGCAACATGAAATCCACCATCCCTGGCCTGTGAAGTTCTCTGTCAGAGCTCAAAGCTAGAGTTTCTCAGCATGTCCTTGGGGACTTCCAGCTTAAGGGAGGACTCATAATTTTAAACCTTTAATTACTTAAAATACCATAGGCTGCCACAAATTTTGCTGTTGTGCTAAATGCTATGTTTACAAACACTTACTTATGCTTAACTCTAAAAAGCATTGTTTCTTAAAAAATAATCACTTAAAAATTATATTTTCCTCCTCCACACCCACCACCAGAATGTCTAAAACTAAAGAAAAAATTTTTTCAAGGATGAAGATCTACTGAAACCTTTAACATGATGTTGGAGGGAACATAAAATGGTATGACCACTTTGAGAAAAGGTCTAGCAGGAATATGGATATATATATATATATATATATATATATATATATATATATATATCTCCCCTATGACCCAATAGTTCTATCCCTAAGTATTTACCCAAGAAAAACAAGAGCTTTTATTCTTCAGAAAGACTTGTATAAGAATGTTCAAAGCAGCCCAGAGCGGGAAACAGCCCAGGAATCTAAGATTAGGAGAAGTACAATGCAGAGGATTGAGGCAAAAGAATAGTTAGTAATAAAAAGGGGAAAAAATTACTGATACACACAAAATAGATGAGTCTCAAAAACATTATGATGAGGAAAAGAAGCCAAGCACAACAGAGTGCACCTGGGTGAAGCTCTATCCAACCTATGACTAAACATTCACACATAGTGGTTCTATCTAGGGTGGGCAGGACAGGGGTGGAGGGTGCAAAGGGTCATGAGGGAATTGGGGGGACAGAGAAGCCTGCACTCTTGATGGCTCTGGGGTTGCAGAGCTATCTGCATTTGTCAAAACTCAGAGGAAACCATACTTAAGATTTGTACATGTCACTGTAAATAATTTCTACCTTAAAAAAACAACATTAAATTCCAGTTAGTAGGGCAGGGGATGTGGCTCCGAGGTAGAGTGCTCACCTACCATGTGTGAGGCACTGGGTTTGATCCTCAGCACCACATAAAAATAAAATAAAGATATTTATTGCGTTTAAAAATAAAATTCCAATTAGTAATATTCAAGCTGATCTGAAAATGTGCTGGCATTCATAACTTTGGACACCTGAGGATCTATGAAAAAACAGGATAGACTGGGGGATGTCTAGAGGGACCCAAACGGACACATGATTGAGCAAAATGCTAATGACTGAACCAAGGTGGTGGATACACAGTTATTCACTTAAAGTTCTTCCAAATCTTCTCTATGTCTAAAACCTTTCATAAAAATGTGTTTGGAAAATTGTGTGTTCCACTTAGTATAAGGTTTGATGGTTAAAATTCAGAGGTCTGAAGTACAATTTTAAAATCTGTGAAATAAAGAAGATGAAGGAAATTGAGAACAGCCTGGAACCAAATGAGGTGAATGACATGTCACAGTCTCTGGGACTCCCTACCATGAGCCTGGGCATGAGATGATGCTCTACATCAAACCATAACTAGGAAAAAAAAAAACATAACTAAGGAATTATAAACAGCAACTATCAATCTAAGAAGTGTAATATTTACTTAGGTAGCCATTTAAAATACTCATTTAATTCATTTGATTGATTTTATAAACTGTGGAGAAATTCTTGGAGGAAAGTCCTGAGATATAATGACATGAAAGCATCACTTTTAATGATGATGTGTTCAAATCAAGCTTTAAAAAAAATACTATTTTTTAGCAATTAAAATGAGTCAACCCATGGGCTGAGGTTGTGGCTCGGAGCACTTGCCTTGCATGCATGAGGCCTTGGGTTTGGTCCTCAGCACCACATCAAACAAACAAATAAAAACTAAAGATATTGTGTCCATCTACAACTAAAAAATATATTTAAAAAAAATGAGTCAACTTCAAAGGAAAAAAAATCAAACAACCCTAGGAATAACTTACTGATTATAAATTTTAAACCCCAAACAAGTAATGTAGAATTTGGTAGAGGAAAGAATAAATAAATAAACAACAATATCTAAAATGAGTCAAGGACAGGATAAATACAACAAACACGTCAGCAAATAAATACTTAATGCCTCCTTCAGCATTCAGTTTAGAATCACCTTGGGAAGGTGAATAGTATTTGGCAGCAAAGTGTGTGTATGATTTTGTCCTTACTGAACAATAAGGTCAAAGGTATCAGAATCACAATTAAATCAACAGCTACCTCAGTCTTCAAGCATGGATCCTCCTTCTTCTTCCTTTTCTTCCCCTAGGCCTGTGTCCAGCCCATCATCCCATCCTGTCAAATCTCTTTCCAGTACCCCTGGGATCACCTGCATCTTTCTAGCATCAGAATACAGGCTACCATCAGCGCTTTTCTGGACTTGCCAATACCCCCAGCCCAGTCCATCTCAACTTTATAGCCAGTATAAGCTTGCATAATCCCTTCACCTTCTGCTTAAAAATCCCACTTCTCATTGGTCTTGGGGGCAACCCTGGATAGCAATCTGGCTGGAAAGCTCTGCCATTGGCCTGGCCCCTGCCAGCTCTATGGCTGGGACTCTGCCCACTACTGTTAGCCATGGCCATACTGGCTTCCTTTCCATTTCTCTAATTCTCCCATGTCCTTTATTACCTCATGACCTTTGCATGTGTGTCTCCTCTGGAAGTTTCCCAAATCAGTCTTTGTCCTCCAGATTTTAGCTCAGATGTGATTTGCACAGGAAAGGCTTCCCTGATATCTCCTGCCCGTCTTTACAAGGTCAAGCCCTACTGTCACATGTTCTCAATGGACTTTTCTCCTATTGGATTTACTGTAGTTCACAACTTTGCATTTTTTTGACTAACGTCTGTTCCTCTGCCAAACTATAAGTTCTATGGACAGGAGCTATTTCCAATTTGATGGCCTTTGTATACCACTGCTAACACAGTCCCTAGTACACAGAGCTAACAAATATAACATGAATCCATAAGATACTGAGATGAACCAGACTCTTTTTACCTTAGAGCTGTGGGGAAGATATTGTTATTAATGATTTGGCCATCATATTGGTCTTTGTTGATTATACTTAATGTTTATGCCTCTGAAGAAATTAATTTGTAAATTGTTTCATGATAAAACACATGAAAATTTACCATAAAAGGTGGTTTTTCAAAAACAAAAGCAAAGACAATATTGACTTAAAAAAATACATCCCTGTGCTCTGATGTATATAATCCTGCTACACAAATCAGACAGGCAAAGAGTTTTATGGGTGAGAAATCAAAGTCATCAAATACCTGAATGCAACCTCATCCCTGACTAGGTTCCCCGAGCCTCTGAGAGATTCTCTATTAACATTTCTCATTGGATTCAATAGTAATCCAATATTACTATTATTAACAAACAAAAAATGCTGTTCAAATCCATCCATAGATTTGTAATAAAATTGGAAATGACTAAAGTATTTCTTGATCTCATAATCAAATTCTGACGTTGATAAAAGATCTGGATCAATGTTTTCAAACTCAAAATTTATTGATATTTTTCTGTGCCCCCCCCAATGTTATGAAAAGGGGTAGAAAGTTGATTAATATTAACAAAAGTACTATTTACTTTAAAAATCAGGGTAGCTTCAAAGTTGGCTTATTAAGAAATCCATTTTTTAAAGACTAAACATTCTTATCTAAAGCTTCCCAACAAAACTAAATGCTTTCATGCATGTGACAAGACCCCTTTGATGAGGAGAAGTTCTAGTGCTGGATGAATTGATCTGAGCACAGAAACAGTCATTTGAGACCCTCCCTTCATTTACATGTAATGAAATAGCAGAGTGGTGTCATACAGAACGTCTTTGATCATCTTTCTTTACTGAAAGTACTTTGATGAGTATTTTCTCAAAAAGTGAAAGGATCTGATGCCTAGATCAAAGATCTTTTCTGTCTGCTCTGTTTTCAAAAACCATTTCAAAACACACTTCTCAACACTCATACCCAAGCAGTCCCCAAACACAGGAACAAAGTACCTCATGCAACGTCCTGGGTCCCTGTCCCCATGATACCTTTGCACAGCCATAGACAAGCTGTGGCCACTTGTGTTCATGTATTCTGAGCTTCAGTTCTCAAAATCCTGGAGCATCAAGACAGAAGACGGTTTGCACAGATGCTGAACCTAATCTTTGGGGTAAGTTCTCTTAACATCAATAAATTTTAAGATTTTAATAGGCCCAGCACAACAGTGTCCCTTCTCTTTAATCTCAATGGCAATTAAAAATGTTATGTATATCAAAGCAACATGGATTGGTTTGATATGAGTGAAAGGGCATATGAATTTTTAAGATTTCACAAGACTAAAAAGAAAAATTCCAAGCTGTTTTATCAGATCGTTTTCCATATGCCAGACAAACCTAGGTTTCCTCTCCTCTATTACAGATATTTTCTTGGAAAAGTTTAAGCATCCCTCTCCTGTGCGATGCCAGATCAACATGTTCAGTTACCCCTGGTGTACCTTGATCAAACATATCTGATTTCCCAGGGCTTTATTTGTGCCCACTGGCTCTACATTCAGCAAGCATTTTTAAGAGCCTTTATAGAGAGGCACTTTCATGGTTTAGCCCAGTGATAGTCATTTTCATATCCTTATCTCATGGAAAAACAGTAATGCAAACTGTCATTCAGGCTTAAATGTTATAACTTTCTTCATTTGTCCAATTTCTCTTTGAATGATTTTCAAACACCTATGGTGAAGTGCCACTGTACTTGATAACCTGACAAATACTGAGTTTTGGATCAGAATGGCCTGGAGCCCTGTTAAAACAGATCTCAGGCCCCCTGTGCTCTGATATACATAATCCTGGTACACAAAACAGACAGGCAAAGACCAAGCATTTGGGTCTTTTGGAGTCCTGGGTCAGGCTCAAGCCTCAGGTAGGGACCATGTGGTAACGTGTGAACACCTTTATGCTCCAGGTATGGTTGGTTCACCAGAGATGTTGGAGACACCAGGGAGTCTGTTAAAACTATTAACTCTTTGTCTCTCTCCAGACTCAGGGAATCAGAATCTACATTGTAACACTTAATCTCCAGGTGATTCAATTACACATTATAGTTTGAGAAACACTAGTTAAGTGAAAAGATCACAGGTTTTCCACAACAGATCTTTTATGCCTCCATTTCTAGTTGTACAGACTGAGGTACTTAGAAGCTTCACCTGCTCTCAGTTTCCTTAGGGGCAAATGGTGACCAATATCAACTGTATTGTAGGGTTGTTCAGAGAAACAGAACCATCAGGGTATATGGAGAGATATACAAGGATGGGGGGGGGGTTATGATGCAAATTGGCTCATGGTTTACAGAGACTAGAAAGTCCCATCTGTAAACTGAAGAACCAGGCAGTCTAGTGGTATAAGTTTGAGAGTCCAAAACCCCAAGATCCTAGAACACCAATGACAACCTCTTTGGGAAAAACTCTCCCAAACATACCCAGAAAGAAGGTTTCACCAACTATTTAGGTATTTTTTAATCCAGACAAGCTGACACTTGGAGTTAATGATTATACTTACTTTTGAGAATCTAAGAGGTTCAAATAAGATAATGTGTGCAAAGGACCTGGCCTGCAAGCTTCAAGCTGATCTCTGAAGGGCTTGCTAACACTCTCTTCAGGGCTCAGCCCTTGTATATTCTGGTTCAGCAGTTTGGGTAAGGGTTGACACTTTGCATTCCTTTTTTTGCTTTGCTTCGCTTTTGTGTGCATGGCCGGTGGGTACTGGGGATCAAACCCCTATTTTTTCTAAAATTTTATTTTGAGACAGGGTCCACTCCTTTGCCCAGACTGGCCTCAAACTTGTGATCCTCTTGTCTCTGTCTCCCAAGTAGTGGGATTATAGTTCTGTGCCACTGCACACAGTGAAGCTGTATTTCTACTAAGTCCCCAGGTGATGCTGAGCCTGTAGGTCCAGGGGCATGTTTTGAGAACCCGTGGCCTGGCCCATACTGTGGCCCAGATAATGTCTACTCCCTCTGCTTCTCTTTCACAGATGAATTCTGTTTGTTGAGAATCTGGATTCAGTGATGCTTAATGCTTGCTATTTCAGGATCGATTTGAGTTTAATTTCCTCCAAAGCTTAAATATGAGCACATGTGGTGTGTTTTGCCGAGCAGTTTACATGCAAGCAGCACATTTGTGTTCCTCAATTGCATGCTGTCATTTCCTCCATCCTGTGTCCTCTCAGTGCACAGGGAAAAGAAGAACTTAAATACAAACAGCTTCAGGAAGAAATTTCATTTTGCTTAATGTTTCTTGTTCTTGAAGAATTGTTAATGATGGATGGCACTTTGGCTACACAAAGTATAAACCCACATGCCTGCTGGATTTTGTCGAAAGAATGAGGAAATTACAAAGATCTAACATTTTCCCACTCCTGTTACTTCAGCCCTCAACAGAGAGTCATTAAACTACTTAATGACACCAGGGCTTCATTTGCACTCTGATTAGCATAAGATAGAAGCGATCCTCAGGACCAATGCTTAATAAATCAGGTCTCCAGAGAGCTACCAAGATCTACTGCAGAGGTGGGGACAGCACAAAGAAAAATTAGTAATAGCAAGAGGACAGGAACATAAAACAGTTTTATCATTCTGTGTCCCAAGGTTCTGAAAATGTTGTTCATTAGAATCTTTGTTTACATTTGGTAAACAATCATGCCCAGGAGTAAAAGGGCATCTCTAATTGATCCCTTATCTGCTAAAGCAACTCAAGAAATGTTTATTGAGACAAAAATAATTAGATCTCCATCTCTATCCTCAAGGGATTTAACTGTCAATAGCAGACAAAGACAGATGCTGTCACAATTGAGTTGGTTCATTCTTGAGCACATTACTATGTGCCAGGTGATGTTCTAGATACTGGGGTGGGGGTGGGGTGGGGGGGTTGCAGAGGACAAGAGAGAAAGCTTCCTCTCTCAAGGACCTAGTTCAAGAATAGCCAAAGACAACATTTCTCAAAGTCTGGGAAGTCGAAGAGTTAGATGGTAACTTGTGGGCATTCCCAAACTTGACACTAAATAAACTCAATCCACACATACAAATCATTTGTTCCTTGGGATGCTGCCGCCATTCCTAGTACAGGGCGGCCAGTCTGAGGGCCAGTCCAGGGAGAAATCCTAGGATGTGAGACCACTCACTCAATTTGTCTGGAAATGCTCCTTTAGAAATGAAGGCACAGGAGGGGTATTAAACAACACTCCTGTGCTCTGAAAAAGGCTAGCAAAATGGACATATCAAACCGCATTTGTCATTTTTTAAAAGTATACAAATCTCAGGTGGCATGCACAGATTTTTTTTCCCCTGCTAGATACAAAATTTAAAAAATGGTGCCCACAGCCAAGCAGGAACATGGTTACTAGCATGCTGTAACTAACTTTTTCTTGGAGCCAAATGCACTGGACTATCAGTGTCCTGATGACAGGCTACTTCCAGGAGGTTATTATAGGGAGATTCAGTTCTCTGGGGTGACCTGGCTGATGGAAGGGAGACAGGAATAGGTGGCAGCCAGTGCAGTCAGGAAACATTCTCACTTTAAACAAATATAAATGTTCTTTCACTGCTGAGGGAGTGCCCCTGAGCCTTCATGCCAGAGGTCCCCACAGTATATTTATACCCTTGGGCCCTGAGGCTGCCTCCAGTGGCAAAACTAACCCTCATGACACTGAAGCTCTATTTCAAGTGAGAATAATGCATAGTATGGCTTAGGAGATTGTTCTTCACCCTACAAAAACAACTGTTGGTATGGTGTCCCAGAGTGGCCATATCACTGTGTTTGTGGGGCCAAAATACAGCATCCAAACATCACATACCCAGCAACTATATTGAAATTTTCCTGAAAAAAATAGCTGGGAAGTGTTCCTCAGTGTCCAAAAAATGCCATATTAATAATGTAATTTCTCAAGAGTTAGAGGCCATAGGGTTGAGAGAAGTATGTTTGAAACGATGTGATTCCCTCTATGGTCTGCAGGCAGTTAAGGTACCTGCTGATATGCCATCGAGGGAGGCATCTGATGTCAAGTGGCTAGAGCATTTGCCTAAAGGCACAAAACTTTCCAGAGAGAGGGAAGGACAGAATAAACATGCCTGCTGCCTTACCAATCTTCCATATCAAGAGTAGCAAATATTTGAGGCAATTTTCTCTAAATTTCTGTAATATGCATATATTATATGTGTGTATATAATAACATTGTTTTGTGGATTTTACCATGGATGTAGATGCAATATATATGTAAACTATAGCATAAAAGAGAGGAGGAAGAGTGTAAATGAACCTTAAAATTGCATGAGTTTCTATGTTTCACATGAATTGGCATAATATTAGTAGACATAATGTTACACAGTAGACTGTGTAAAGTTAAAGGTGTACAGTAATCCTGAGGGAAACCATTTAAAAATGTAGAGATTAACTACAAAGCCAATGGATAAAGTGGAATTTTAAAAACTTGTTCAAATAATCTAAAAGAAGGCTCATATAAAGGAACTGAGGAAAAAAAATGAAGAGCACAAGTGCAAATAGAAAACAAAGGATAAAATGGTAGACCTGAGTCCAAACTTATTGATGATTACATTAAGTGTTAATGAATTAAATGCAACAATTTAAAACCAGATTGTTAGAATTGATGAAAAGATCAAACCTTAATACACTCTCCATAAGAAATTCACCTTAAAAAGACACAGATCGAAAGTATATGGATGAGAAAAGATACATGATGCAAACAGAAAGGCATAAGAAGGCTGTGGTGGCTATATTCAATCAAATAAAATAGATTATAAGAGTGTCACTAGATATTAAAAAGGAACATTTTAGAATGACAAAAGGGTTGATTCATCATAAACACATAGTAAATGTGTGTGTGCCTGTGTGCATGCTACTTTACAACAGAGCTTCAAAACACATGCAAAATTTTGATTAGGGAGAAATAAACAAATTCACAATCATAATTAAAGATCTAAGCATTTCTCTCTTGGCATTTTTTTAGAACTAGAAAAAATTAGCAAATACAGAAAATATGAATGACATTATCAATCATTTTGGTCTAATTGAGATTTATAGAACACTCCACCCAATAAGGGAAGAATATATACTCTTTTCAAATCAACTGGGAATATTGACTATCTGGCCCATACATCATGTTTCAATAAATCTGAATGGATTCAAATCACACAAAGTATGTTCTCTGACCACAATGGATTAAATTTGAAACTATTAATAGAAAAATATCTATAAAATCTCCAAATATTTAGAAACCAAACCCAACAAACAATTTCTGAATATCCCATGAACCAAGAAGAAATTCAAGGGAAATTATAACATATTTTGAACTGAATGAAAAAAACAATGTAGGACTTTGAGTCCTTGGGTGAAAACAATGCACACGTGTTGAATTCCACTGCGATAGAAGAGAGGAGAAGAACATTGGGAGCCTATGTAGAGTTTCCTCCAGACTCTAGCTGATATATCTTTTCCTCTAATGATTGTTGTAATAAAATAGCCACAAATACAACTGCCTTTGAATCCTTGTCTTTCCGGTGAATCACCAAACAGATGGGTGGTCTTGGAACCTCCCAATAAAACAACATATCAACATTTCAGGGAGGCACACAAAGACCTCTATACTGAAAACTATAAAACACTCCAGAGAGAAATTACAGATCTAAACAAATGGAGAAGTATACCATGTTCATGGATTGGAGGACAATCATTAAATATTGATTCACTCCAATTGACCTACAGCTTCAATGCATTCCTAATAATAAACTTAGCAGGCTTTGGGGTAAATATTATCAAGCTAATTATACATTTTGTGTAGTAGAGCAAAGAACACAGGATAACTAATCAGTTGGATAACTTACATTATCTGACTATGAGACTTACTATGAGGTAATTAAGAGGGTTTTATGGTTTGGAGATGATGTGTCCCCCCAAAACTGTTAATGCAGCTTTTTCCTGTGTTAATGCAGGCAAAATGATTGGACTGTGAGAGCAGCAACCTAATCAGTCCATCCTAGTTTGAAACGGACTGGGTGGTAACTGTAGGCAGATGAGGAACTGTTACAGGAGACATCTTTCTGTGGGCATCTTTCCTGTGGCCCCTTCCCTGCCACTCTGTCTGCTTAATGGATGCCATAGCAGTACTCCTCCACCACACCCTTCCACCTCGATGTGCTGCCTCACCTTGGGCCCAGAACAATAGGCTCAGCTCTCTGTGGATTGAGAGCTCACAAACCATAAGCCCCAAATGAACTTTTCCTTCTCTAAGTTGTTCTGGTCGGGTATTTTCATCACAGCAATAAAAAGCTGACTAAAAATGTATGCAATTGACATACGGATTAACACATAT
This sequence comes from Urocitellus parryii, assembly GCF_045843805.1. NCBI lineage: Eukaryota > Metazoa > Chordata > Mammalia > Rodentia > Sciuridae > Urocitellus > Urocitellus parryii. Next base: position 61,400,459 of record NC_135531.1, on the reverse strand, counting down.
ATCAATGCAATAGAATAGAGTCCAGAGGTAGTATTACTGTACAATCATTTGACCTTTGGTAAAGGTGCCAAGGCAATCCAATGAAGAAAGGAAAGTCATTTCAACAAATGGTTGAATTTCAATAACTGAGTATCCAGATGGACAAATATTAAGCTTGATCCTATTTCACACTACAAACAAAAAAGAATTCTAGATGGATTACAGATATACATGTAGGAGAAAACCACAAAGCCTTTAAAGGAAAATATAAAATATCTTTATGGCCTGGGTATAAGCAAAGTTTTCTGAGGTAAGTCACTGAAAGCAATAACAAAAACATACTGGTAAATTGAACAAATTATTAATTATAAATGTCAAATCAAAAACTTCTCTTCATGAAAATTCTGTTAAATGAATAGAAAAGCTAGAGTGGAAGAAAATATTAGTAAAACATATATATCTAGCAATAGATTGATGTATAAAGTATTTCTACTACTCAATAATAAAAATAGTCCAATAAAAAGTGTCAAAGACTTTGAATAGACCCTTTGAATTAACCTTTATGAAAGGTCAATAACACATGGAAAAATTTTTCAACATTAATCATCAGAGAAGTGCAAATTAAAACCTATACACCTAATAGAACAGCTAAAATTGTAAAGACTGGCAACACAGTCTTTACAAACAAAGATGTGTGGCAAAGATCTCATATGTTGTTCTTGGGAATGTCAAATGATAAAACAAACTACTTTGGGAAAGGAACTGGCAGTTTCTTACAAAAGTAAATATATAATCTGTGACTTAGCAAGTATACTCCCAGGTTTTCCCCAATAAATATTAAAATACACATTTATAAAAATGCTTATATGAGAATGTTCATAGAAGATTTATTCATAATATCCCCAAACTGGAGTCAATCTAGGCATTGATCAATTGGAAAAAGGATTAATACAACTCGGTGTACCAATCCAATGGAATACTACTCAGCAATAAAAAGCACTGCAAAGCAGTCAAAACCAAAAGTTTCTAAAATATTATACTAACTGAAAGGAGCTTTGCACAAATTATATTTGTACATATAGTATGGCTCCATTTATGTGAATTTCTTGAACAGCCCTAACTAATCTATGGTGGAAAAAAATCAAAGCAATGGTTGCTTCTGGGGGTTGAGCAGCAGAGATAAACTGGGATATGGAAAGAAAGAATTTTTGGAATGGTAATGTATTCTATGTTTTGTTAGGGGTTTAGGTCACACTGGTGCATACTTTTGTCAAAGATCATGCAAAAGCATATTTACTATTCATGTATTTTTGTTGAATGTTAATCTTATATAAAATGTAAGCAAATATAGAATTGTACTTAATGAGTGAAATGCAGGCTAAGCATGTGGGGAGGAGTACTAATACATGAAATTTATTTTAAAAACCAAAGTGGATTGAAGGTTGCATAAAGGATGTATGTTTGAAGAGATACAATAAGGTAAGTAGAGTAAGATGTTAAAGGTACAATCTAGCTAAGAGGCATTCAGGTGTTTACTGTACAAGTCTTTAACTTTGCTGTATAATTTTCAAAACAAAATGTTAGAGAAAAAACTTGGGTGGAATGTGAATTGTGAATAGATGGGTTCTGGGTGTCTTTTTCACTGAGTCTGCTTTCCCTGTGGTTTACAACAAGTACTGTAAGCTGTAGCTGGACTGTGCCAGTGAGAACATTGCTGGAGGGGCTGGGAAGTGGTTGCAAGGTGTGATGCCAAGCTCTCTCAGTACCAGTTTCTTCATCTGTTGGATGAAGACAATACTGTGTTATGGACTTGATGATTAATTGAGATGATGCCTTTTAAAAGCCTAGGGCCTGTCATAAAATAAACACTCAGTAAATTATGACTACGAGGCCTTCATTGTATTCTGATACAGTGTGTCATTTTGGAATCTCCTTTTGGAATCTCTTTCTGCACATGTAAACAGCCACAGGATCCTGTGTGGCTTCCACCCAGCATACTGAGCTAGACTACCTTAGCCTCCCTCCTTCTCTTGTCCAGTGAAGACACTGTTAAGTAGCTGGTCAGCCATGAGTGAGTAGGTAGAGAAGGACAATGAAGGGTGATAACTCACAGGGAAGAAATCAGGGAATCACAGGAAAACTAACCAAAACAGACAAACATCTGGAAAAGGGGAACTGGTATGTCAAACCTACCCCAACCATAGTTAATTATAACCCCTGCAGGGAATTGTTTCAAAAGCATGTCACACCCACCCCTGTGACCAGGTCTTTATAACCTTCCCCTTTGGACTAGGTCATTAGGACTGTCCCAAAGGAAATGTGCCAAGGGCTATACAAAGAGAAATGAAGTACATAAGGGGGGGATATGAAACTAAGGCAAGAACAAAGGAACCCAAAACCCTTAACCACCCCAGACTCTAAGAGCCATGCTGTTCTGCTCTATAGGGCCTAAACTGTACCTTATCCTTATTTCTCGCTGTTCCAATAAGCTCCTGTCTATATTCTGTGCAACAGGCTTGAAGTTATTCCTGCTGGATTGCAAGATCTGGTGGTTAGAACACCTGCAGCTGCTCAGGCTCCGCGGGCAGGTCTCCTGGGAAACAGGGACCTCCATTGGTGCCCTGGAGATTCCTGTCCATCTCTAAAGTCATGGAACAGTCAGTGCTTTGGCCATTCCCTTAGGGTCACTCTTTTTCCCATTTCTGTCTCATGCCTCAAAACTTTACTCAGCAGAAAATCTGGCTCATTATTTGGTCAAAACATCTCTTATGTTCATCTCTCCTTTTTCATTTGTGTTTAAGCTGTTTGACGATAACTCTGCTTTTCTTTCTGTTTTCATATATCTGAGTATAGTTAACTTGACTTAGGAAGACCGGGACAGGGGCTGGTCTTATTCCTTCTGTGTCATTTATCAAGTACCTTCCAAGGACTGTCTTGTAAGACATGATGCTGGTAACCTAATTAAGAACAATTTTAGGTGATTCAATTTCACCTGAATTTATTAGTCACCTGCCTAGCATTGTGCAAGGTCATCAGTTGGTGACAGAAGTAGTCAGGATGGGGAAGACACTGAGGTTGCTTAGGATGACTTCTGTGGTGGGACAAAACTTGACTCAGCACTGGGCTGTGACATAGCAGTCAAGGGTAGCAGAACCCCCAAAAGGACAGCCATTATGAAGGGGACAGACATCCCATGGGAGGAACAGGATTTCTCAATCTCCTTCTGAATGCACACATGGGAACTGGGAGTCAGTATGAGTGAACTAACAGGATGCTAAATAGCTGATCCTTTGTGAAGGAATCTAAGTCACCAGGGCAGACCTTATAGGCAACAGGCAGCCAGCGTGGCTTTTTTATTTGATTTGATTTGATTTGTTTTTCTTAGTTATACATGACAGTAGAATCCATTTTGATAAAATTATATAAGCATAGGATATATCTCATTCTAGTAAAACCCCATTCTTGTGCATGGGCACAATGGTGGTGTTCGCTTAGATAATTTCATATGTGTACATGAGAAAATTATGTTAGATTTATTCAAAGGGAGAAATAAATGATCCTAGTGCCAAGTTGGGGGAGACAAAGCCGGCAGGAATGCGGAATGTACTGGAGAGAAAGACAGCTTTAGCTCAGTAGTTTTGGAGAAAGTCAGAGTTCTTAGGGAGACAAAGAGAGAAGGAGTTGGAAGACCAAACAGGAAATCATACTTTCTTCTCCAAATGCTATTATCAAATATGGGATGCTAGAGGTCAAGATTTCTCCAGGCAATCAAGTGCTTTCATACCTGAGGATCTCTCTTCTGGGAGAAAACAGGAGTCACAAAGGCCATCTGGCCTCATTGGTCCCGGTCAGCATTGGAGCTGCCCATCTCACTCCAGAAAGGGGGCCAGGGAGGCTGGTTCAGGAACAGGAACAACTGGTGGGCTGCTTGTGCAGAGCTGCCTGCCTGCCATGACTCAGCCCAGCTCTGTGACTCAGTGTTGTTCAGAGCCTTAGAAAAACATAAAACTCTCCAGGCTACCAGCTTGTATTTTCAGAATCAAAAGTCAAGGTCGTGGCCAGAAAGACTATCTGGAAATTGTACTGTGGGCCTGAGATGAGTTCAAACACAAGAGGCATGGCCCACTCAACAGGCACAGGACCCGCTGGGCTGAGCTTCTGCTTCTCTGCTCTCTACTACTGAACCAAGGAGGAATGCAGACATGAATCAAAACACTGGGTCATGGGCTGGGGTTGTGGCTCAGTGATAGAGCACTTGCCTAGCATGTGTGAGGTACTGGGTTCAATTCTCAGCACCACATATAAATAAATGAATAAAATAAAGGTTCATCGACATCTAAAAATATATTTAAAAAAACAAAACAAACAACAACAACAACAAAACACTGGGTCACCTTTAGCCCTGGCACAGGGAGGAAAGTAATTCTGAGCAAAATGAGGCAATTTTTTCCCTTTCCTTTTTATGTAAAGACACCTGTTTTGTGTTTTGGGGGAGACAAGTGTTTCAATGTTCTCTCTTCTTTGTAAACTTATAAATGTCATCTGAAAAGAACTTTTTCATTAGAGCATGAGAGTTACACATAGTAGTTGGGTTCATCTCAGATAAATTCATACACAGTCTTTTATTCTTCCAGTTTTACTCTCCTGCTCCAATAGAAGTTGATGAATATGGAGGCCCCAGGGAGCCTGGACCCCTAGAGGTCATCACTGACTTCTGCCCTGATGGCCTCTCGGGCCTAACCTCACGTGCTCCTTTGCACGGCCACCCCAGTGGTCCCTGCACTGATCTACCTCAGCTGGCCACCAGGAGGCTGCCAGCCAGGTCAGGGCCCCAGAGCCCCAACACTTTTGGTTAGATGTTTTAAAGATGTTTCGGTTTTAATGTCGCTTTAGTTTACTAGTCCAGAAAACGACTCAGGAGCCACTGCTTAAACAATTCCATCTGAGCACTGATTGGTCAAAAGGTAAGGGGAACACACACAGGTGACACTCTGGCCCCACAGAGCTGTTGCAGCCCCAGGAGGTTACGTGCCACTGTGGTAGAATCCCCAAGTGCAGGTGGGTGCTGAGGTGCTCAGGTGCAGAAAAGCCACTGGCAACATAGAGGGCTGGTGATCTGCCCTCTGGACTCCACAAAGCACAAAACTGCCCCTGCCTGAGACTGACCCAACTAGCACAGCTCACCATTCCTGGGACAGTTGCTCCTTAGGGCTCCTTCCTATGGGGGTCTTACCATCCCTTCCCCACCAGAGTGCTGTCCGGGGACATAATTAGAGTATAACTCCTCAACTATCGTCATGTCTCATAATGACATTTCTGTCAACAGATATGGCTGTGGTCACAGCCACCTTCCTGCAACGATGTTCACACAAAGACACAATCAGCTAACAGCGCAGCTCTCATAATTGGTCATGTCATTAAGCAGCATATGGTCACTTACACAGAACATTGTGCTTCTGCGACTAATGGGTTTGCCAACCTGCTATGTCACCTGGGGACCCAGCAGTGACAAGTAGAGAAACAAGACTTGGGGTTTCAGCTCTGTAGGGTCACATGGGTTTATCGAAGACTTTTTTTTAATAGTTCTCATATCCTAAAGGCAACTGGGTGAATTTTTCAAATTTAAATTGAAACCAACAACTCAATAAATCCTGTCTACACCATTACTTCTCCTACTCGATCTCACAGCCATGAAACATTAATGTGGAAGAGAAATGAAAAACAACATAAGCCCAAATCCTGTCAGCTGAATCAGGTAACAAGACTTGGGAGCCAGACCAAGGGATGCATGGTTGCATGTATCCCAAATCCCACTGTGATCAGGAACTACAGTGTGGTCGGGTCAGGCTCTAAGGACAGAGACGCTCTGATGCCCAGAAACAGCTCAGGGAGGAAGACTGCCCAGAACATCACCTGTCCATTTGGAAATGCCTCCCCTCCCATGTGCCAGGCTCTGTGTTAGGTCAGAAGAGAGAGCTGGGAAGTCAGGCAGGGGCTACCCTCATGTCATCAAGCCCAGCCAGTGGCCTTTCCTAGGTGGGCCCTCTGTGGGTCCGAGGCTGCTCCAGAAGCCCAGGCTGCACTCCATGCTCCCAAGGCCTGTGGAGCAGACAGAGGGCTCCTGGATCCTGGAAACCACTCCTGCTTCCCACACTTCAGTTCCCAGATGCAAACATTCATTCAACAGACATTTTCTATGCCAGGGATCAGAAGGGAGGTTCAAAGCTGAGGAAGGCCAGGTTCTTACTCTTGGCAGTTCCACAGTGCCTCGTCCTCCCTGTGAGAATGACACACATTCTTCTAGCAACCTGCCCCTCCATGGCTTTTTAATCAAACCACACTCTAGTCTGCCTCTAAATTGTCCAGCAGGAAAAGTCCCTAGGTTAACATACCCGATCACACCAGACCAAATCCCTCAGAGGCTTCGCTTTCAGTCAGTGGCTTCCACCTTGGCAGGACATTGGAATCCCTTGGGGGAAGGTCTCAGAAACCCTCATGGCCAGCCTGCACTCCAGACCCACCCTCTTGGATACAACATCACTGTTTTATACTTTATTTTTAACTCTCTAGATAACTGCAATGAGCAGCCAAGATAAAGAGCCTTTTCACATTCCTTGCCACTTACAAGTGCTGCCCCCAAGGCGGAGGAGCAGGTACAGGCAATCTCCTTGGAGACCTTTCCACCGTCAAACAGGTCTGGTGTTCCTTATGATTATAACCGGCTTCCTATGAATCTGCCTTTGCCTTCCTTTGTCATGCCTGGGTCAGTGTTCTGTAACTAAGCACTTAACATCCTTTTAACAGTTCTACAGATGGAAGCCTTCTCATAATCCTCCATGGGACTCAAAGCAGCGTTGGTGCAGGCCCTGCCCGTGGTTTTCCTTCAGTGCCTTAGTTCTGGTTCGTGCTTGGTATGAAGCCCTCCATAAGCCCTTGTGGAATGAAAGGCACCCCCAGGACCTGGCCCTTATCACACTCCCACTGACTCCAAGTACATACGTCACACCTGCTCAGCCACCAGCCCACAGCCTCTGTTGCTAACTAAAAAAGAACAAGTATTACTGAACCCACTCCTTACATTGTGATTCTGGGTTTAGGGACAAGCTGGTCATGAAGATAAGCAAATGCAGCTTTCTTTGGTTTCCTGGAGCTGGGCTCTGAAGTCCCAAACCTGAAACTTAGCCTTCAGCAAACCAGGGTGAGAGACTGATGCAAGTCAGATTTCTCCAAAATGTAGCAGAGCAAATTTAACCAGAAACATTTCAAATTCTTCTTTCACCTCACTTCCTTTTCTATCCATGGCAGTAGAGAAGGCCACACTTCTTGGGATTTTGCTTTTGGAAATTGAAGGCACCACATAAGTGTGAACGAGACTTAGAAGTGTGAATACAATCCTTGGCAATGAATACTGCTTTATGGTTGAGACAAAAGACTCTTTGGGCAAAGGAAAAGGTGGCACTACGGTTGGTTGTTAGGTTTGCATTGGGTGCACACTGCCAAGTATGATGGGGAATGAATTCTGAAGGGCTGCAATTAGAAGTGACAATACTCAACATATACATTATTGATGACACCTGGTCCCAGGACAAGTCACTCTGCTGATCTTCAAAAGCAGTGGTGGTCCCAGGCTCCAGATTTTCCTAGGAAAGGCCCCAGGCTCCTCTGTGGACAGCTGGGTACCTCACTGTCTCAGCCTTCCACACCTACCTCCAAGCTGCCCTACGCACATCACATAAACATACCCATTCATGAGGTTTGATTTCCTTTAGTCCAAACAGCTAGCAGCAATGGCTGTGGGACCAGAAGGTGCTAGAGGCAGAGTACGCCGAGGAGCTGGACAGAGGTAGGTGGGTGGCCCAGGCTGGACCCCCAAGTTCACTGGCAGTTCTAGCTCTAGCTCACCCACTTTCCACCACTCCAGGGGATCCATCCAAGCCTGGTCATGCTCTCCTTTCCTGTTTCTAGCTACCTTTTAGCTTTCACAGGGATTCCTCCCTTAAGAACACATTCTAACTACTGTTTAAACCCATCTCAGCCAACATCTCCTCTGTGAAATCATCCCCTGGCTTTCTAAGTAAGGGTAACCATTCTCTACGAAGTCTCCAAATATGCACTTGAATTTCTCTTATGACCATGTTGCTAACTGCTTTCAGATTTGAATCCTGGCTCTGCCACATTGATCTTATGTGACACCTGGACAAGTTTCTTCACTATTCCATACCTCAGACTCCTCATGTATAAAAAAGGGGATCCAAGGATCACCTCATGGGGTTGTGGTGAGGGCTACAGGAATTCTATATGACAAGCACTGGCACAGTGAGGGGTACAAATACTATGTCTTATTATGACACATAAACAGAAGATCCCTGATAAGCTTCAACAATACAACATTCATTGAGTGAGTTTAGTAGAAGCAGCAGGAGATGGAGGTGCAGAGTCCAAGACAGGATACTGCCCTTGGTGATCTGGTCTCATGGGGAAGCAAGAATAAGGGCTGAGTCCACCGTGTAGGAAAGAGAAGTGGCCAGGGGCACTTCTAGAGGAGACACCACCTGGGACAGGTGAGCAAGAGATTTCTAGGAGGATAAGAAGAAGGATGAGCAGGCTCAAAAGAGAGAGCGGTGGGAGAAACCCCACTGTATGAGCAAACCAGCTGTGTTGAGAGAGCTTCAAAGTGTCAGGGAGGAGAGGGAGAATAAGGTGAGTACCCCTGAGCCATGTCTGATGATTGTTTCCTGGATGATGAAGAATCACTGGTGAGCCCTTTAGAGTGAGGCCTGGGGACTGGATGAGATGATAATCAATGGCATGTGAGTAAAGATTTAATCACTGATTTGCTGCAAAAGTGCACAGATAGCCCGGCATGGTGGTGCACACCTGTAAGCCCAGTAACTCCGGAGGCTTAGGCAGGAGGATGGCAAGTTTGAGGCCAGCCTCGGCAACTTAGTGAGGCTTTGTCAACTTAAGTGAGACTCTGTCTTAAAACAAAAACTTAAAGGGGCTGGTGATATAGCTCAGTGATAAAATCTGGGTTAGCCCTAGGTTAAATCTCCAGTACTTGAAACAAACAAACAACAACAAAAACTCTCATGGGTAGCTGCATATAAGCTTACCATAAATTTTTTTCATAAAAAGCAGAGGTCAGTTTTATGGTTTAGATATGAGGTGCCCTTCAAAAGCTCATATGGTGACAATAAAACAATTTTCGGAAGTGAAATGATTGGTTATGTGAGACATGTAATCAAATCAGTGGATTAATTAACTGGATGGTAACCACAGGCAGGTAGGGTGTGGACGGAGGTTTTTATTTTGTGCCTGGTAAGCAGAGCTCTCTCTGCTTCCTGCTATCAGGTGCAGAGCTGCTCTCCTCTGCCATACCCTTCTGCCATGACGCTCTGCCTCATCTTGGGCCCAGAGTGACAGGGTTGCTGACAATGGACTGAACCTCCAAACCATGAGCCAAAATAAACCATTCCTCCCTGAGTTGATCTTGTCAGGTCTTTTGATCACAGCGATGCAGAGCTGGCTAAAAGAGTCAGTAAACTCTGGCCCAGGGACTAGCACCTGCTTTTGTAAATATAATTTTATGACACAGCCTTAGCCATTCCTTGACACTTTCTCTGTGGCTGCCTACCCACTAAGAGTTGTTGAGTTGCAGCTGAGACTGAAAGGCCTAAAATACTTATAAATGGTCCTGAAAAAAATGTCCCAGCACCTGATTTAAAGAATATATAACTCACAAATCCTAAATACTACAAAAAACATAAAATACTCTTTCCTGGGAAGGGGTACCGGGGATCGAACTCAGGGGCACTGAACCACCGAGCCACATCCCCAGCCCTATTTTGTATTTTTTATTTAGAGACAGGGTCTCACTGAATTGCTTAGCACCTCACTTTTGCTGAGGCTGGCTTTGAACCCGTGATCTTCCTGCCTCAGCCTCCTGAGTGGCTGGGATTACAGGCATGTGCCACCGCACAGAGCCATAAAATATTCTTTATTGTAAAATTTACACAGCCAATTGATTCTTACAACTGCTTTTGTTGATTTTTGCTGACTTCTTGTGCCTGTAGCCCACTGAGAGTTGTGACTGATGAATGAGTAGAGTTCCAAGGTGAATGTTAGTTAATATTTTCATTTACATTAAAAAAATGAAAGTAAAATAGAAATTTCATTCATTCATTAGAGCGACTTCTTGAATTAAATGTTAGTTTTTTAATATTTTTTTTCTTCAATCTAAAGAACCAATCCCCCCCAAAAAAAGTCCTTATCTGTAGTATTTGCTAATTTCCTTCTGCTGTGGTTGTTTGACTCTGTAAACATAATGTCACTGAATGTGGAGTCGGGAAGACATACAAAGCGGCCTATGTTTATGAGGCATTTCCACAATAAAGATGAAATAAATATGCAGAATCTCTAACATGCAGATAACACATGTAGAAACATGCTAAGGAAGTAATGGTTTTGGATACTTATACTCCTGAAAATAAAATTCGTTTAATTGCCTTCTTACACAACTTTTTTTTTTTTTTTAAATGGGGTCTGGTCATCTTAACCAGCTTGGGTTTACCCTCCTGGGTTCAAATGAGCCTCCTGCCTCAGTCTCCTGAGTAGCTTGGACTACTGGTGAATGTCATCACACCCAGCTCTACAATTTAATTTTTGATAATGGTCAATTTAACAAATGACTCACAAAATTCTAGAAAAAGAAACCATCAGTTTTCATTAGTGGATACGGTCTGGTTCCAGCACACAGTGTGCAGAGACAGAGCAAGCAGGTATAACCAGAGGTCCTAATGGCTCAAATGAAGGGGCTGTGGATGGAGGAAAGGAGATGAGGTCAAGAGCTATGATGAAGGCACAATCTTCAGAACTAAGTGGCTTCCAGGATACCAGGGAATCAGGAAAGCAAGGATGCTAAGGGTGGTTCCCTGGTTTAGGGTGTGGGTCGCTGACTGGATGGTGTCCTATTAGCCAAGTCAGGCACAACAGGAGAACAGGCACAGATGTGGGGAGAGACATGGTGACCCCTTGTTAACGTCCACCGCTGGACCAAAGTGCCAGGTGGTTGCTGTGTCTCACTTAGTGAATAAATAAATGACTGCTCAGGCTGAGCCAAATGTCAAACCTCAGCCTTTCTCCTTAATGTGAACTGAATGACTCCCTTCTGGAGAATCAGGCACCAGCTATTGCCTTGGAAAAAGAAAAGTCTCCAGAGAGTACTAACGCTCATAAATCGCACATACAAAACATTGGTGAATGAGTAAAATGTTAACAGAAGCCAGGTCTTAGGTAATATAATGGGCAAGTCTCCAGAATGAGCAGAATCTTGCAATAACCTCAGTGATACAAATCATAAAAATGGGACCTCTGAAATTTAAATTAATTTTGGAGGCAAAAATCCTCCTCTTCAAGGCCAACATTATATCACCTCTTTAAGTCCTAGTTATCTTAAATGCATTAGAGATAAATAACATCACTTTTTAAAGAAAGAGCTCAGTTACGTCTGTTTCTCATTCATTATCGAACCTATGTTACTTTTCTTAGGTCAAACTAACTTCTCCATATGTTTAGGCCTCCAGTTTTGAAGCTAAATTGAGCAGGTCCTCCCTGTTGGAGTAGGTTATTATTGGTGACGGGACATTAATGGTTTCATCAGAGGGAAACTTTAGTTACAGCTCAGACTTATCATTCTCTCCCTCCCTTTCTCCCATCCTACACTATAGACTAAGTGTCTTATAAACATCTAGTGATGGCAGAGAGAACAAGATGAAAGAACAGGGGGAGGCAAAAGAAACCCCATATATCGCTGTGCAGAGCAGACAACTCCAGGCTTGCTGCCCTGCTGGCCACAAGAGGCTGGAGATTCTCTGGCAGGGTAAAGAACACCTGAGTCTACCAGTACCTGTGCATTCTCCTCCCACGCTGTGCTCAATGTCGGTACATAGACTTCGTATGTCTTTGGTTTACCTTCTCCATTATTAGCCAAATGACTCCCTCTCAACTTGACTTCTGATACTCATGAAACAGGCCATGACCCCGCCAATGCCCAACATGAAATTGTCCTCTCCTTCCTCTGAACCAAGACCTTCTCATGCACACGATGTTAATTCTCAATGTCCCTCCTGTAAGCTCCTGCAGTCTTGCAGCCTCAGGGGCTCCCGGGGTCCCTGACTTGCAGCAGGTCCTCCATCCATGTCTGTTCAAAGCTTGGTTATTCAAAATGTGGTTTCTCAGGGAAAAACAAATGTGGTTTTGCAACATCAGAGGTCTTTCTTTAAATAGCTTCTTGTAAATATGTACTAAAGCTAAATGGAAAAATTTGGATAATTTTGTTTATTTAGTGGCTTTACCAAATATACCAACAAATATTTCAGGACACCTGCTGTGTGTACAAACTTTCTATTGTGGTAATACGTCAATGACACAAAACATACTTCTAAATGTGAATGGCCACTTTTAGAGGCAGCTGAGGTCATGCTTGCAGCTATAATAACCTTGTCTTCTGTTCTGTTTTAAGAAGTCACGTTTGGATGTGTGCCCTGAAGAGCAAGCAAATATTCTTTGTCTTGCCACATGAGAAATATATTGGTTATGTATGTAATAATTTGGGGGACAGGGAGACCTGGAGGGCCAGTGGAATACTGAAAACAATTTTTTTTTTCTGACTACTTTTAACTCAGGACAGACCCTGCCCCTGGACTAATGATTACAGTTCATACCATCCCAGTCTCCAAGTCATTCTTCTTGGCCTACAGCTCTCAAACTTTGGCATGTTTGAAGGGTTGTTAAAACAGTGCTGAGGTCCCGCCCCAGAGTTTCTGATTCTGATGTTCTGATTTTACATTTCTAACAAATTCCCATCAATGCTGCTGCTGTTGCTCCAGGGAATCATACTTTGGGAATCATCTATCCAGTTGATCCTCCAGTGAATTCCTCGGACAGTTTTTCCCACTGAGTGCTCAGTCTAGTTCTACCCCCACCCCCTTATAGTGGGGAACTCACCATCCATGAAGACTATGAGCTTTGGTCAGTTTCCCCACCTTAAACCGAATATGAGCAATCCCTTTAAACTTTCCCCTGCTTTTGCCTCCAGGGTCTGGACCTTCCTTCCTTCCTTCCATGAAGCCTTCACAAAACTGAAGACCCCATTCTCTCTTTCCTGCTCCTTCACACCTCATCCCCTTTAGATCTTTCTTCAGACACTTCTGTCTTAACCTTGTGCATTGCTATGACAGGAAAGTCCTATTTTTTCCTAATTTGTACAATTTCAAGATTAAATAGCTTATAAAACAAAATATGCATGAACCCCAATAAGCTATATCCCAAAGTAAGATTTCAACATTGTAAACTTGACCAATTCAAAAGCCTTTCTGTTCTCATATAAGTTACATATGTGAAAGTGCTTTTGAAGCTGTGACTTCCTAATGTCAGGCCCCAGGCTAATGTGAGACTGTGACAACGCGTGTATATCAGTTTGCAGTGGAAGAAACCAGTTTTTCCATGAAGCCTAATTCTTTCTAGTTAAATAGCTACTCTCCATTCAGAGATTATGCCCTTCCTATTTTTCATGGTTGAAATAACATTCTTGAAATGAGGTTGAGCAGGGGATCAACGGAGTTGCAAAATCAGGGCCCCAATTTCTAGCTCTATAAGCCCTGTACAAAAATCAGGTCAGACTGGTCTCATTTTGCTCTCATTCCGCTATTGTCTTGGATCCTTGATTAGCCAGAAAGCAGAACGCTTCCTCTGAGTCTGGCCACAGCCTTCCCCTGTATATACTCCCCACTGTGGAACGGAAGGGGGCATCTTTTCTGGAGTTGCTCATCGTGTGGCTGACGCTCCCTGATTTTGCAAAAGAAATGCTTCCTCTTATAGGATGGGAAATACCTGCAGCTCCTTGAGGGCTTCTCCATGGCCCTGTGAAAAGAGGGATTCCATGAGAAGAGGGATCAGGCCATCTGACAGACACTGACAACTGCAGCCCTGTCCTTCTCTGCCTAGTGCCTTCCCATGTTCTTTCCCACGGGATCTAAGCCTGCCACTGGCACACTGGTTTTCAGGACTGCTGTGCCCTGGATATTCTTATGGCCAAGGCTTGGAGGAGTGAGACCAGGGGAGGCTTGTGCAATCATGCTGGGGACAGACACTGTAGGGGTGGCGCCAGGAGGCCGCTCTGCTGTGACAGGCTCCCCTGGCTCAGGCCCTTTCCTTTCCCAGGCCAGGCTCTGGTCTGGCTTAGGAGGATCTGATGTAATGCAGGGTTCTGTACACCTCCTTTTCTCTATGCAATCTCACTCTTGGGCCATGGCTACAGATCCCTGAAATTTCATAGTTTTAGTCATATATTTGAATTTTGATTTTGACCCGGGGAAAAGACAAAGGCCTCCAGGGACCTATGTCCTCATGTCCTTAGGATGCCAGTGTAAAGGGGTGGATACGGGCTTTGAAATAGGACATGGGGTTAACATGAAGACAAAGGGTCCCCGAAGAGTATGTGCACTGTGGCAGGGGATAAGAATTCTTGGGGATCTGGGATATTTCTAGCCTAAAAAAGTGGGAAATTCAAGAAAGAAAATTATCTTCTAGAAATGGAGATCAGCAAATGTTCTAGGCTTTGCAGGACCTGTGGTCTGTTGTAACCGGTCCACTCTGCTGTCATGGTGTGACAGCAGCCAAAGAGAACGTGGCTGTAAGTACGAAGCAGGCCACCTCTGGCCTGGAGGCTGCAGTTTGCTGCCCTGGTCCTAGACAAAGCCTCAAAAACTCTTTGCCAGCCTCCCTAGCCCCCGAGTTTCATGCTTTTTCAGTAGTCAGTTGGTTCTTCCCCTGTGTTATGTTTTGTTTTGTTCAATCTGTTTAATGGTCCGTGACCCTTGTGGCATCTAAGGTCAAGACTCCGCATCCCTGGGGCCAGCACAGAGCAGGTGCTTTGTGCACATCTGGGGACAAAGTGTGTGTGGCGGAGGGGGAGAAAATGTTTATAGCAGACAAACCTCGCTGAGCATTTCCAGTCTCTTGGCAAAAAGCTACAGGACTCACAGCGGAAAAGGAATCTTTCCTGATGACAAACACGACCAGCAGTCAGCTGCCTGGCTTACTATTTTGTTCCTTGTTAAAATTCAAGCCCACGGGTCGATTTTGACGTCAGGGCTAAACCCCAGAAAGCAGCACCGGAACGCCTGCAGACAGGCTGGTCCCCGTCCAGGGAGCCCTCCCCGGCCCAGAGCCCCTGGCCATGCACTCCCGCCGCCTTCGATGAGGAGGAAAAGCGCCGTAGCCGGCCAGGGGGATAAAAATGCTTTATTATTGGAAAAACTAAGAGTCTCTCTAGGCCTGTGCTGCACCATTAGGTGACGTCAATGGCTCAGGGTATCCGAGCTCTGTGTTTTCTACTCTTCTCAGAACAGCAGCTGATTCATGGCAGTAAAGGCGTTTCTATTTAGAGCTGCAGAGAAGAAGAGGTGGTCCCTTGCTTCTGCATCCTGAAGTCCTGGTCTAACAGACTGTCTGCTCTCCTTGTCCAGAAAGAAGCATTCATAGCTGACAGGACGCCAGGACTGAGACTCCATTTTGTTGAAGCTAACCAACAGGTTGAGGGCCTACTATGTGCCAGGCAGGTGGGCACACAAATACTAGGTAGCCCTCCTAGAGATGAGGGGAGGGAAGGTTAGCACAAAAACAGCTGTGGACAATGGTGAGGGGGGAGGTAATACAAAGGAAGGAAGGTGCTTTGGGGAGCAAGGTGGTTCTTAACACTTCTCGGGTTGAACTGTGGGGGACTGTGACGATTCAGACATGTGGAATCGGAGACTGGCAATTCATTCTCAGAAAGGGAAGAGGAGGGGAAGTGAGGTCAAACTGGTGGGCCAAGTGTGTCTGTGTGCTCTACTGTGGGTCCATAGCCCAGAGGCAGTGGTTTGCACAGCTTGTGTTCAGTAAAAGACACAGCAGGGTCGCCTGTCCCTCTCCCTCCTCTGCCTGTGTCACCTTGCATGCAGACCTCATTTCTCCTCCCAGCGTGTCTGAGAGGAGAGACTCCAGAGGGAGGCTGTTTGAAGATTCTTTTTTTTTTCTTATGAAAGTCATTCCCTTTCTTTCCCAGGGGTCTCCAAGGATTTGCCTCTCTCTATGTGACTTTATGGTATTACCAGAAAATTTCCTGCTTCCAGATTAAATTCTCAGTGCTGAAGAAAGCATTTTGGGTTGGACTAAATATTATGAACAAGCCCATGGCCACAGATGCTTTTGATGCCCTGAGGCACCGACTGACCCTGTCCCAGCCTCCCTCTGGAGTCTCTCCTTATTGGAAGGAGCCCAGGTGACCACAGTCCTCCCAGCTCAGGTCTACCTCTTCATCTGACCAGGCTTCACCTCATTCTGCACTTCACAAGTCTCTACCACACAAAATACAATGGATTCCTCCCTGGGTGCTCTTAAAGTCCCTGAGAGACACTGTCCCTTCTTTAAAAATCTTCATCAGAGGCCACATGGTACAATTTTTCAAAAACAGATTGGCAATTATGTTTGTTATATACTTTTTAATCAACAAATTATAAAGCATAAGATAAAAAAATCTACATGATCCAGTGGTAAAAGTATAAATCAAATATAAATACCAGTCCCCAGGATGCTTCCTATGATAAAACTACCTTAAAAAGTTCCTGAATATAACAACACACTAAAATTGTTATTTTAGAAGGCAGCATTCAAATGTATTGCTCTACATGATGGAATGGCAAGTACTATTTTGAAATTATTTTTGATCATTTGTAGTGGTGAAATGCTCAAGTGAATACATACTTCATTTTTGTTACAAGATTAAGATAGGAAATAGAACATTTTTGGTTTGGAAGAAGAATTTTATATCACAAAATACATTAGCCAGGAGAGTCAGGCATAAGGTACAGCATAACTAATGTAGACTACTAATCATGTCAGGTAGACTTGTAGAGGAATTTTGGGGGGGGATCTGTCAGAGGTATCTAGTTTTCTCATAAACCTTCTTCACTGGCAACTACAGTAAGATATGGAGAAAGACAAGCAGAGAACAGTGGTTGAGATGTAACACACGGCCAAGCTGACAAAGTAAACGGAAGAAGCTGAATACTGTACCTGCTTGTTATTGTCAGTGGTACAACACAGCTTCTTGAGGGAGACAAAATGCCTAATTTTCCTAATAATATAAATAATCAGTTATTAGTCAGATAGGAGAGGATTCAACAAGTCAACAAATGAAAACATCAACAGCCTTCTTAAAGCAAAACTCCAAGGTCCCTCCTAGGGCAGGTGTAGAATTCAAACAAAACCCAAGCTATAGGAAACACACTTTCCACCCTGGGCCCACACAATGCCTTCAAACACAAGCCTTCCTGGTCATTCTAGCTGGCTTGGAAACCTTCCTAATGGATATTTCATTTTGCAATGGCCTCCTGAAATTTGGTGCCTAGATATCTTCAGTGATCAAATGAAATGCTACTGCAGATAAATTGGTCTTAATTCAGCTGACATGAATAATTTTATTGCTTATATAAAAAGCGAAAGACTCATTTGGACAATGACCAAATTTCATGGTTGCTGTTTTTACATTAAATATTCCATATTCTTTCACACTATGGTTGTCATAATGATGGCATTTTTCAGGCTGAGAAAAATCCTCCTATTTCAAGGTCATGGACAGAATCCTGAAACTCAATCTGTGGTCCTGCTCACCACAAGAGAAACCAAGAAGAAGAGGACAGGTGCACCAGTCCTGTGCAAAAAAAAAAAAA